>NC_136499.1:59177081-59592081 GCF_053919585.1 Euprymna scolopes | reverse complement strand
TATAATATGTAAATATTTGATAATTATTAATTGTGCGGAAATTTCTTTAAAATGTTATCTTTTATAGAAATTACAGAATATAGAATTTAACGGAAAATGACTCGCTATGCGCCAATGCATTGACTACAGTCAGCGTATTGATGAGTATTGTTTTGTATTTGCTTAAAAATAGAAAACTGTTTTTTCTGCTTCAAAACGAAAGCAGAAAAAAGTTTGATTTTTTATTCTAAGTTTGTCAATTTAAAAAAATTATTTTCAAGTTTTTCAAATTTGATTTCCAATCAATACTATTTTGTTGTTTTTAACGCTGTAGTACACATGTACTAAAAAACATCAAAATGTACTAAGTATGTGCGTTTCTGTTATTGTATTTATTACTTGTTATTTGTACTTAAGGTAGAATTATGTTTTTTTGTGGTAAAAAAATATAAAATAATAAATAAATAAATGGTACTTGTGCACTTATGCTACCATGCTAAAAAAAATGTTATTTAGAAACCCATCCTTAACACGGGGAGGGAAGAGTGTTTTGTTAACTATTCTGTATTTTCATCTAACAATTAAATAAAAGAAAAGATATTGTGAAACTTGAATTTAACTTGAAAATGCTATTTGAAACATTAGCACGGTAACATAAGTGCATAAGCACCTAAATATATATTACCAAAGTTACTCTTCTACCTAGTTGGATAAGTTTTTAGTGTATTTATTAAATGTAAAATGTTTGTTTATTTTGACAATTAGTGTTATACAAGCGCAAGAAAACTAACCACGTGGTATCTTATGTCTTTGAAATCTCAACAATGACTTAAAAATATACAAAATACTGTTGGAAACGCAACCAATAAATGTCCTCATGACATTCATTGGCTGGGTTTCTAATAGTATTTTGTATAATTTTTTTAAATTTTTAACTCATTGTCAAGACCATTTTTTCGAATCTGTAAAACAAAACCGTTTTTTTTTTTAACTGAGGATATCTAAATAATATGGTAATAACAAATAATATTATAATAATAATAATAATAATAATTAGGCGGTTCGATAAAGAATCTCATTGTGATGCATTTTGTAAATTTTTACCTTGTTTCCACCTTAACATTTTTCTTTAAAATGACTACCTCTTAAGGTTTTCGGGTAAGCTGAAAGCGAATACCACATTTAGATTTTCCGCAAATAAGTAACTTTCTGGATATTAAGCAATGTCATTCCTTATGTTATTGCTGGTGGCCATCTTGGTATGCGTGTTTGCGCATAGTTTATTGTGCATAGTTTCTCATAGTTATGCACTCCAAGATGGGCATCAGCGATAACATAAGAAATGACATTGCTTAATATCCGGAAAACTACTTATTTGCAGAAAATTTAAATGCTATATTCGTTTTCAGCATACCATAAAACTATAAAAGTAATCATTTTAAATGTTAAGGTGAAAACAAGGTAAAAAATTACCGTTTTATTTCTTTGTTTACATTGTTGAATTTTCAGTAAAACAACAGAGTAGAAATGACGAAAATTACCATCAACTGATGAATATATAGTTGTTGTTTATCAGTATTCCTGATATCCTGGTATTGTGGAAGCTACATTCAAGGATTCATGTAGAGTACTATTTATGATTGCATCTCAAAAAATAGGGGTATATTTTGGGCCAGATAGAGAGGATTTACAAAATTGAAAATTGGACTGGTCCCAAAATACATAAGTTCTGGTCAATTATAGGAATTTCCACCTTTTACAGAAATCCAAAATCTATATGAAAATTTTCTTCGATTTATTTCTGAGATTAATTCATATCTACTCAATTTTTTCTTTTCTTTGAGGGGAGTAATAAATACTGGCCATGAATGCTCTTTAGGCATTCAATGGCTACACTCCAGATTAAGCTCTCCTTTGGTGGGGAGGCAGGTAAATACCTATTCTTAATAAGGATATATTTAAATACCAGTATAATATTTAGTTTTGTTCATGAAAAGACATCCACTGTATGATACCATGCACCAATTTAAAAAAAATTGAAATTTGTACATCTGAATTTATAATTCATGGTTTATGGTAAAGAGATACATCAGATTTGACTGCATAATCAAAAAGAGCACACAATATTACATAAAAGTACCAAGTTTCCTGAGAATAGCTTGAAAAATAAATAAATTGTGTTGAAATTACTGAATTTCTGGAAATGTTGAGGTTCGTAATTTAGCCCACTTTTTCAAAAGAAAAATGTCCATAATTATTATAGTAAATAATTATGTCAGCCCTTTTAAGAAACTCATTTCTTATCATTGAGCACTTTCAGTTGAATTAAAGTCAGTCAATTTAGCTCTTATGCATAGATCATAATATAATGATTAGATCACTGACTGACGCAAAAACATTTAAAAATAAAATGTTTAAATTTCAACGCTATTTCACATGGTTAACAGTAGCCGAATAGATGCGGTCCTTGCTAATCAAGCCAGAGATGGCCATCTGGCATTGTTCAGTTGTAAAATATGCATAAATATTACATTTTCATTCATGCATTTACTATCATAGAGCCAATTCATAATAAATACGTAATATTCATTACGTATTTATTATCATAGTATCCAATATATAGTAATGATTTCAAAAGTTATAAAAAATAAACATAACTTGGGTGCAATTAGCTAAAATTGAAACTAAAACGTTTAGCGCTCCAGCCTTAATGTTTATTTAGCACTCAAGCATCGTTACTATTTCAGCTATTACTAGATAGATATGAAAGGTTAATTAAGCAACTTCAAATTATGAATGTTTTTTTTGCACATGTGCACAAGTAACATTTTTATTCAACTTACTCCTGTCAAGGTCAACATTTAAAAAAAAAAAATTTGACCCTTTTAGCAGCTATTTTTATGAGCTAAAAACAAAATTATAATTCTTCCACAGGTTCAAATCCTTTATATATCAAGTTGAGACCAAACATTCAAAGAGTAATTTGGTAAAGACTTTACTCACGCACAAGGTCACTTTTATATATATTAGCAGGCTTCCTGATATTGCTCAATCATAAAATATGCATAATATTATATTTTAATTCATGCAGATTTCTTATTTATCATTATAGAGTCAATTCTCGATTATTATCCAATATATAGTAATTGATTTCAAAAGTTATTAAAAAAAATATGACTTCAGTACCATCCAATAGAATCAAAACCAGAATGTTTAGCACTCCAGTTTTAGTCTTTATTTATCTTTCCAGCGTTGTTATCGTTGCAGATAGATATGAAACCAAAATGTTTAGTGCTCTGGCCTTAATTGTTATCTCTCCAACATCGTTACCATTACAGATGGATACGAAAGATTAAAAAATTAAGCGACATTGAGCTATGAATGTTTAATTTTACACATGTGCCAAATAACAGCAGAAGTAATGTTTTATTCGACTTACCCTGTCAAGGTCAACTGTTTTATTTTCAATTTTGACCCCTCTGCAGCAATTTTTGTCAGCTAAAAACCAAATCAAAAGTGTGTTACAAGTCAAAATACTATATATATTATAATTCAACTCTGTAGACCAAATATTCATTGGTAGAGACTTTTTACACACACACGAATGAGGTCACTTTTATATATATATATATATATATATATATATATATATAGATAGATAGATAGATAGATAGATAGATAGATAGATATTTAGGTGTGCTAGAACGCTTTCATCTTAAATTCTATGTAATTATGAGGACTGTAGAAACTGCATAAATAGAAGTCAACATAATAACAAAATAAAACCAATCATCTTAAAAGAAACCATTAAAAATGAATAAGTAATTCTTTAAGTAAATTAGAAGTTTTTTTTAATAATTTTTAAATGGAAAAAGTAGGCTTTTAATATCAATGTCAGAGCGAGAAAAAAAACTGAACTTTATAGGTGTGTGTATATATATATATATATAGCAAATTTTAGTGATTCAATGAAATTAAAAAAAAACTTTATTCAAATCAAGGGTCTTTTATTATTCCAAGTAAGACAAAGAATACTTTAGAAATTTTATCTCCTTATCCTATACGGTTTCGATGCCTACCATCTCTTCAGAGGAGAAAATATTAGCAAATAGATATAATGGTATTCACCTATTTGCTAAAGTCAGTTAGACATGGAAAATAATAATCAAAAATTGATTAAATAGAAGTCATGACCAGTAATATTTTATAAATCTTATAATCACAGGTTTCCATACCAGCTGATTGTTAGATAAATTTATTCAGAAGTATGTATATATATATATATATATATATATAAGTGATGGGACAATTCCAATATTTTTTGCGAATCTCGATACAATTACTGACTCCATATTAAGTTACTGATCCGATTCTTTATAAATCTCTAAATATTTAACTATAAAGTTGTTATTTTGATTACCATAAAAGTACATGTTAAAAGTGCATATATTTACTCAAATGTAAAAACACCCTTGTGGGGAGGGGGTGATCTATAGATTTTAGTTTTACTAGTAGTTTAAAATTAATAAATATTTGTTTTATTATTAGCAGTGGAAAATTTTGTTTTAAACAAAATCAAATAAAAAGAGATAATTAAAGGAATCGGTTTTGTCATCAGAAAATAATAATTTTTTTATTTATCTTAAAAAATTATTTCTATATCCAAACTAACCAAAACCAAACTAAAAAACTGTGCTTCTACACAATATTAACTGAACTTAACAGATTTTGCTGAAATAAACCTAAAACTTAGTTTAGAGTTAAGTTTAATTTATAATTAAGTTAGGGTAAAAACCAATTTGGTTCATATTGTGCATAAATACCAAAACAATATAACAAAATACATTTAAATACAAGATAAAGTCAACAGTTTCTTTCATTAAATAACTTCTTTGCAAAAAATAATGCTAATAATAAATTCAAGTGGTTCAGTGAAGTTTGTTAATATTTGCCAGTCACAGAAGCCTTTGGTGAAACTTAGAATTGATGATGTAAGTACTAGATATTTTTGAATACCTTTTCCTAAAAAGTACTAACATGTATGAATTGAAAGTTGACAAATCTACTCAATACAACATTTATATAATTGTATTTCAACATAGATTTCAATTTGATTGTCAATTATATACTGTTTTTCACTATGAGACTGAGATTTTGATTACAATTATCTATGATGTTTTATTGATTTGACTTACTCACTTTTCAAAGCTTAATATTAGAAAATACAGTAGATAACTACCTGAAGATTGAAATTTTCCACATAAATGTGAACTCCATTATTCTTTCATGAAAAATTTTAAAAATTTGAATCAATCTTTGAAATATGTTAGCAAGATATATCGAGTATATCTATAGTGAGAATCTGTGTGTGTGTGTCAGAGAGAGAGGATAACTCTCAACCTATATACTCAACAAATTTTTGATCTACAGATTTGAAATTTGGTATATAGGGTATTCAGACATGTGGAAAACTTTTTAATCAGTTTTTATCGGTAAAAAAAAAAGGGTTTCTAAGGGGTCAAATTTGAAAAATTGGTACTAGAGTGTCATTGGATTTTTATCTGTTTGTCAACTGTTTTACAACAGCCCATACACGAATCATTCACATGACCGCTTCCTTATGTTAAGAATAAGTAAGTTTGAAAACACTTTTTAAAGATTGTGGCAAACTGGCCTGATGGTTATCATACTTGACTCACTGCCTTTAGGTTTTGGTTTTGATCTCAGCCAGAGTATTTTTTTTTTGTTACAAGAAATGAACTGTTTAGAAAATACGTGCATGTACATGCCTCAGTTTCTGTATGAATTAAAATATAATATTTATGTGTATTTTATGACTGGTTAATGTCAGGTGGCCTGCTAGTTTATAATATTCTAGACTGCCCATGACGTGTATTAATATTTGTTCTATATATATATTATTAAATATATAATTTCTTAACTTTGATCTTGTTTGATAATAGTGTTTTACAATAATTACACAATGAAAGGATATCACAATGTGATAATACAGTGTGATATCATAATAAACCTTTCTCTTTCTCTCTTCTTCTTTTCATTATTTACATGATTCACCCTACCTTCCAGCATCTGAAACGTTCATGCACATTATAAATGAAGAACAAATTACAAAAAAAAGTATCAATTAAAACGTTAAATTTGTTCATAAAATTAAGTTTTATAAAAATATTATCTATATCCAAATCTAATAAATATAGAAAAAGACATTACTCACCTCACAGCCAAAAGATTTTTCTTCTGAATGTTTTTTAACATGTCTGGTCAACTCAACTTGACTGTTTGTAATGATGTCACAATTTGGACATGTATAGTTGTGTGGAGAAGAAACCAAGTCTTCATCCGCTTGTCTCTGAATGGATGGCTCTGATGAAGTTAGAGACTTTTGAGCATTTGAACGGCAATTCCTTAGACTTCTACGCAGCTGTCTTGTGCTGCCATGGATATTTGAGAGAAGTTGTTCTTTGTTTTCGGTTGTTTTATCCTCAACAGAACTACTTTTGTTACTAGAGTCTCGAGCATATTTATTATCACAGTTTTTGGCAATGGAAAAGGACTCACTCCTTTCCGGTTGGGCTTTGTTTACTATTTGGGCTTCTATGATGCCCTCCACTATAGTGTCACTGTCACTAGTGTCTTCTTCATAATTATTTTTTTTTCCGAGGGATTGATCCTCGTCGTCTGTGGTTGTACAAGTTTCACTTTTGTTACAGACACTAGCATTCTGGCCGGAGTTGTCCACAGATTTGCATTTGCTGGTTTCCAAAGTCCTTTCTTCTATTGATTCATTCTCTTCATCTAAAAGAGAAAAATGAATACAAACTAAGACAGAATCAAGAAAAAAAAGAAACAACAAAATCAATAATAATTTGTGAACAAATAACAAAAAGATCATTTTTTTCAAGCCACATAAGGTCAACCATGTTGTTATTCATAAGAGAAGATATTTTATTCAACAATTTGCTATTGACCTTAAGCTCTATCATAAGGTTATTTTGAGCCATACAGATGAAAAGTTAAACCCTACAAACAAAAAGTTGATGCATTCTTGACGTTATTTGAGGATCTAAGGAGTTTTGGAAAATATTTATAGTTATAGGTAATTTATAAATTCATCTGATTTATATTTAAAAGAAATAGAAATTCAATATGCAGTTATAAAATCTTTCTAAAGTATTATATCTGTATATTCATTTTTACATGGATCTGCAGCATCTTATAAATATCTACATGAAATATAAACAAATATGCAACTTACACAATAAAATAACATTGAAAATTTACAGAAACATTTAAATATTAGTTATGAGTTTGAGATTGTAACTATTTTGCTAAGGACACATAAACACTGGCAACAAAAACCATAAAAATAATTTCTTGCATTCTGTTTAGATCAACACATTGGTTGACATTAAGAGAATTAGGAGAGAACTTGGATTCCTACTAGACACTATCCTCGAGAGTCTAAGGTCTCTCTGTACAGGGGTTTGTCAGAACAATCTGGCATGAGGATACTTTTTCCATAGAAGTAAACCCTGACCAAATATTCAAAATCACATAGTACTCACAGCCCAAATAAGATCTCCTCACTATGGCTACCCCACAGCTTTTCCGGGGAATGGTGCACCTTCTACAAGTGGTATTACCTCAAGTAATAGCACGAAGCTGGATACTCCATCAAACTAGATGAATTCTTGTCCTGGAATTCAGTCAGACCAAGAGACCAAAATGAAAGATATACTACAACGTATGAAAATGGTAAATTGGGGAGAGGAAAATTATGTTCTCAATTTCTTTACTAACTCAGTGTTTGAGAGATAAAGAAGTTTAATGGAACATTCGAATATCTATGTATCTCATATAGACTTCAAGTGTTAGCCCCGGGTTGTGGGCCCCTTGACTTCTGAGAACTTCGACTGAAGTAAAATAAAAGAATGGCCTGTCATTTGATCAGAAACAGTTCAGATGGAAAATTTTAATAGCAATGTTTGTAAATAACAATCTTCTATATATTGTGACAAAATCCTTAAATTGGATTATGTATTTAAATAAAAATTTAAATATTTAATTTTAGGCTGACAAGAGATGTGTTTTTTTTTTTTTTTTTTATATTTTGTCGCCGAGGCAAAATAAACATGATTTCCAAAAGAGAAGCTAAACAATAGTAGTTGTTTTGAACTGAGCGAAAGTCTACTAATGTACACCTCCTCCCCCCTTTAAAACTTGCAAAGACTTTACCGGCTAGAGATTTCGTCAAGTTTATTTTTAGACCGGATTGTGAAGCAGAGAGGAAGAGGGGGGACTGGAAGTGGTATCACTTCCCTTATCTAACTGGACACTAGTGGAAATTGCTCTTTTCGGTTTGGGTCGCCGACCTGTTAAGAGGTCTCTCTCCTCGTGAGAGGAGGGGGGGGGTTGACTTCTTCCCCTCATGCAAAAAAGAGATACAGATACACCACACGTGGACAATGCAACCTTCTTCTCCATTCATGCGAGAGAATGCGATTAATTTACTTTCTCACGAAAAGGACAATGACTTTTCCCCATCATGCGAAGGAGATGCGGATGTACTGAATGAGAACGATGTGATCCCTTATCCCTCACGATATGTAAAGCATGAGCAAGAAAAGAGAACACATGAATTTGCTATTTCGAACTTTTTCCCCACCGAAGGAAATATCTTGGATTAACTGCGTCGTTGACAAGTTGTGAAACACACCAGCAAAAGAAACAGAAAAAAAGGGAAAACAAAAGAGACCTGTAAGTGCAAAGACTTTGATTACCCCCCCCCAAAGACTTTTGCTCATTTCAATGTGCATAGATATACTTCAGATTCCATAACTTTGAATATATTTCTTTTTCTTTCGTTAAACTCTTCTCTTTTTTTTATCTTAAATAAATATATTTTTGTATCATTTGGAAAAGTGTCCGTTATCTCGTTATTTCATCGCATTTTTATTGTGTTCGTCCTTGTGTCTATATCCACTTGTTTTATTTATTTTTTTTGCTGTGTCACATGTGCGATAAAGAGAAAAATACTTGGGTTTTTGCTTTCCAGTAAATTCCTTTCTTTTGACAACGTGTTACAAAGGTAAACGATATTTGTTTTATCATTAAGTTTCCGTTCATACCCCTACGTTATAAATTGCCTTACCACCTCTTTTATCGCATATGTAACAATATATAAAAGGCAAAATGTGTGTTAGTGTGTGTGCGCATTTTTTCTGTATGTCTGGCAAAGGCTTTTTTCTGGGTTGTTCTCGGGTTGGGACGTCATTCTTAAAATTTTCTATATGCTACCGAAATGATAATATTTAAGATTCACGAAACAACGTCGTAAATATCTTTTATTTCAGTGACTTTTATCTTACAAAATTTGTGCTGTGAATTCGTTTTGCCTACTACTGGTATAACGTGATATTTGACCTAAAAAACTCTTATTTTCGACTCTTCTAAAGTCCCTGCCTTTGTGGCATCATGCTATGTCATCAGACTATTAACCTCAAGGCTTCGGGTTCGAGCCTATCTTCTTCCCAAAACTTTTTTGCTTTTTTTTTATTTGTTTTTGTTCGTTTTTTTAAATATTTAAACAGGGTTTTGTTTTGATCTAAACACACACCTACAAACACCCAGGCAATGCCTGGTACCCCCACTAGTAGAAAATAAATCTTATAAGTGTATTGAATGTGAAGTATCCAGAGTTGAACCTAACTTTTTGCAATTTATTGTTTTTCTAACATTTTTGCGATTAATTTTTAATTTTTGTAAGCAAAATACACTTAATTTAATATTAATTAATACAATTTAGTCTGATAATGAAGGATTTCTTATTCAAAATAAAAGTGTAGATTTGAAAATGACCTGTGAATTCACAGTAGTCACAAACTAAAAGATACCACAAGATGAAATAAGTGTGAATAAATAATCATATATATGGTGTTTAAATTTAACTCCAAATACATAGTTGTGATGTCAAAAAACTAAAAGAACTAAATCTTTAGATACCCAATGATTTTAGAGGCCATTTTGAATTTTCTATTTGATAATTTCCCTTTAATTTGTTTTGGTGAATAAGAAAAAATGTTTTCACTGTAATAATTTTCTTGCTCAGAATAAGTATTTTGAAGCAAAATAAAATATGTTGTGTGAATAACATAGTGAAAGAAAAAAAAAAAAGAGAAAATAGGCCAGTTCAAATCAAGTATTGATGTCAGATGGATTGCTATTTCGGTCTGTCATTGAAAATATGACATGGTAACTTTAAATATTAGACATATTATGAAATTGGACATATTTAATAAATTTTTATTTACGATGCAGATTAATTAAAATCTTACTATTGTAAGCCATTAAAACGGTGTAGTATCCAAAGAGAATTAAAAGGAGGCACAAATTTTTTAGTTTAAAAAAGGTAACATTGCATCTAAAACGACCATTCACTCAGCTTAAGGAGAATAATGCATGAATGAAAGAACATGTAAAAGATGATTACACTATTCAGAAATGGAAATTACACTCTTGAATATGAAGATCAATCAGGGTGTTCAGTGAAGTTTCAGAAAGAGCTTCTTGTGGCATCACTGGGAGAAACGCCTATAGTATCAGTTGAAGAATTGGTAATAAAGCTTTCCTCAACCCATAGAACTGTTCATCATCATTTTCAACACTTTGAAAATGTTTCTAAGCTGGAAAAATATGTGCCTCATTAATTTGTCTGCAGAGTTCAACTCACAATTTAAGGTTGCCTTCAGATAATTCGTGAGGCACACATTTTCTAAACTTAGCAACATTTCCAAATAGTCGTTAAAATGGCTATGAACAGCTGTATTGTTTGAGAAAAACTTCATTGCCAATTTTTCAAGCTATATTGTATAAACATTTCTAAATAGTTGAAGATGTGGTTTATGAATATTACTTAGTTCCATTAGGCATTCTCATTTATTATTTAGAGACTGAAATCCGGACCGAACTTATGGGATGATCTGATAAAAAACAATAATGTTTAAAGCTTTAATGGAGTAAGTAAATACATCCGCACAACATTAAATGGCATGAAAACATTCACATTTTTATGAAACAGCAAAAAACTCTTCATCTCTTAACCCATTGAAAGAAGAATGCCTTGAAACTAATATTAAATGTTAGCAAGGCTCTTGAAGTTACCCAAGAGCATAGTTAATAAGAGACATTTTTTAATGGATGTAACACCTTACTTTTAACCTATCTCCTTTTCTCTCTTATTCATATACAAAATTTGAAATTGCTTTAATATAATAGAAATATAGTTTTTTAAAAAAAAGTTCTAATTTGATCCCTAGTGACCCAAGTGAATGCATATTACAATAATTTTTACCATAACCTAATTGAGGTCACACTGAATCAGCATATGTAAAGTCTATAAGTGTATCTTTGGCAGTTTCTGAGTTTTAATCAAACACACAAAAATACAATTTCTTTTATATAATAGGAAAAAAACAACAAAAAAAACAAAGGAACAACAGTATGCATTTTGATAAATGATTTCAAATAAGAAATATTGTTTGAAAGCAAAATTTATGGATAACAACATTGACATATGTTTTACTTAATTTTCTAAAATATCTTTCTTATATTTATCCTTCCCAAACTGTATAAGACTCTTCCTATGATAACAAAATAATACATGCAAAGATCATTTAAAAAAATTAAAAACAAATCAAACAAAGATTTTTCTAATATCCATAATAGTGGCAGATCAGGTGAGCCTGCTGTTTGTGCAAGTTACAGAAGTCACGCAAAAGCAAAAAAAATAAAAATAAAAATAAATAAAATGAAATAAAAATTGTGACATAAGTAGATAAACTGAATAGAGAAAAAGACAACACATTATTTGGGCAGCAGGAAGTAAGTCAAGCAAGACGTGACTTACAATGAAAGAACTGTTCACATTGTAAATAACAAAATTTGAAAACTAGTAATAGCATGCTCCCCAACTGTTACTGACAAAATGAGATCACTGAAATCACGGACATTTCTTGTTAAAAAGAGTAAGATAATCTAAGTGTTTTTTCTTTTGCTTTCAGCATTTAGATGTCTCCTAAAGAATGTCACATTTATAAGATGATATGAAGAAGCATAGTAAGTTAAAAAAAACAAAAGGACAAACATGCACAATTTCTTGAGAAAATCAAAAAGCTGATTAATGAAAAAAGGATTTAACCATAAACTTCTTTTAATTTTTTTTTAGGGTGGGTGGAGAAATAATATGGAATCTAGCAAAAGAGTTACTTGTTATTCCATCTTAATTGCAAGAATTAATATTCTTAAAGTAGATCCAGTCAATCTATGTGCTCACAGATAAAAATGCTATTTCAAACTTAAGTGCAAGCATTTAAGTTCTCTGGTTTTTTGTATTTTAGCTAAGAAAAGTGAATTTCCACTAGAGCCTCTTATGGATGCGAGTTCTTCGCTTTTTTTTTTATTGAAATTTAATTTTCTTTTAATAATTGCTAGAGCCTTACCGTCTTATTTTTTTTTCATCACTATCTGACTGGTTTTTATTTCTATTTCTTCTTCCCTCACTTTATCTTTCTTTCTCTCTCTTTTGACTGTTTTCTCTCTCTTCTTCTGCCTTGTCTTGCCTTCCTTTTTCCCTCTTTATGACAGTTCTCTTTGAAAACTGAAAATGTTAATTTTACTCAAGAATTCAAACGATTTATGGCATGTGTAGGGGAATTAGATAACTTTTATTTCATCAAATAATAGCTTCCTATCTCCTTCCTGCCACATGTGCATTCAATGAATTTCTTTTAATTTTAACTTTCTCAGTTAAAACTGGTTATACGAGGGGCGTGCAATAAGTAATGCCCTCACTCACTTCCAGTTGTCTGATCTAGCTGAAATTTTGCATGTGTAATGATTTATATCTCTACGGGTTATGTGGCAAATTACAGCTCTGAACTAATTGTGGTTTCTGTTTTACAGGTATTTGAACTGAGTCAGGTGTAAAATGGAGCCCGTTGAATGTCGAGCAGTGATCCAGTTTTTGTATTTGAAAGGAAGTACACAACAGGAGACTTTTGATGAAATGAAAGAAACTTATAGTGATAATGCCCAATCATATGAACTTGTAAAACGCTGGCATCATGAATTCAAACATGGCCGAAAGTCTGTAGAACCAGCTCCTAGACCTGGTCGCCCCCCCCCCTCTGCCATTGATGAGGCATCTGTCCATAAAGTTGAGGCTGCCATTTTGGAAGATCAGCGCATTACTATTTTCGCCAAATAGCCCAAAATGTCAAGATTAGTACAGGGTTTGTGGAAACTATCATTCGTGACCATTTACATATGCATAAGGTGTCTGCCAGATGGATTCCCAGGTTGCTCACACCATTCCAGAAGTGAGAATGCATTGGAGATGTGCCAAGAAGATGAGTCAAAGTTTTTCAAAAGACTGATTACACAGGATGAAATCTGGCTCCATCACTATGATCCAGAGACCAAAGCCCAGTCAAAGCAGTGGAAGCACTTGGACTCACCACCTCCAAAGAAGGCAAGGGTGCAGCCCTCCGCTGACAAGGTCATGCTCACAGTCTTCTGGGACCAGGATGGAGTAGTGATGACAGATTTCCTGGCAAAGGGTACCACAATTACGGGAGCCTATTATACTTTACTTTTGAGGAAATTAAGGGAAGCTATCAAAATCAAGAGGCGAGGCAAGAACAGCAAAGGTACCCTCCTCCTGCAAGACAACGCTCCCGTCCACAACTCGCATGTCGCCAGATCAGCAGCACGGGTGTGTGGTTATGAAATCCTACCCCATCCTCCCTACTCTCCTGACCTTCCATCCTCTGACTTTCACCTCTTCCCCGCCATGAAGTTGTTTTTGAAAGGAAAGCGTTTCCCAGATGATGCAGCCTTGATTTCTGAAGTCACGTCGTGGTTGGAGGGCCAACCTGTGGTGTTCTACAAAAACGGTCTCCAGAGCTGCATTAAACGATGGGAGAAATGCATAACTCTGGGTGGTTCCTATGTAGAGAAAGACTAATAACTGTGCCAAGTTTCGTTGCTCTACTGCTATTGGAAGTAGGTCAGGGGCATTACTTATTGCACGCCCCTCGTAGCATGATTAATTCTCCATATTTCTGAGATTAAAACCAAGTAATCCTCTTTTGAAATTATTGATTTGTTTTTACTGTGCAAAAAAAACTATTTTCATAGCTTTGTTCAATCTTAGAAAACATTAAACAGCACACACAAAGGTTTGTACAAATTTAATAGACTACCTTTTAATATAAAACTAGCGCCAGGAATATTTCAACAAATAATGGATGCCATATTGAGTGATTCGTTTTCTCAATGACATTTTAATAGAAAGTGAAAATAGAAAACAGCTTGTTGAACATGCAAAAATAGTATTTAATGAAATTAAAGAACATGGCTTTAAGCATTGATAAATGCAATTGTTTTTTAACAGCAATTAAATATTTGCGACACATAAAAAAGGTTGAAATACAGATCTCGTCAAATCTACAGCAAAAAGAATATGCCTCCTTCAAGTATGTCAACATTGCAAACTGTTTTGGGATTTGCAAATTATGCATTTAGATCTCCACTGAATAAATTATTTTATGTAATGGCGTTGTTCCTTTGACTATCAAAGGTCATTTGAAGAAATCATAAAAGCTTTAACATCAGACTTAGATCTTCCAACTAGTAGCAAGGTTTAGTATCTATTCTGATACTGTATTTTATCTTTTCTGTTCTCCGTCAGAGAATGAGAAATCTTTCTAGACTGAGGCAATTTTTATTTTTGTCCCAATCCAGAGTATTATTCTTTGGGGAGGTCAAGAAATAGTAATCACTATGCGGCTATTAACAGAACTTTGAACACTCAAAATTGCAGACATATATAAAAGCAACAGACGAAAGTAAAAATGTATACGGAATGTCTATTTTATATGACAGGAGAATCCATCTGACAAATTACATATTTGCAAAAACATTATATTCTATTTTCATTGAATTTTTTTTTATTCTGTATTATTTTTTTATCATAATTCCAAGAATCTGGTACAAAAAATAAAATAAAGAAAACGTGCATATTTTTAGTACCCTTTTATTCTGAAAGTGATTTAATCTTAGATTATTAAATTTTTGAATAGTGGCATACTCTCTCTGGACAAACTATAAATAAGAAGCAAAGCATAAATAAATTTAAATTTGTGTTTCTGCAAATATATCTTTAAATCTTTAAATAATATTGAAATAAACATTAAAATTAAAATAAAAAACTCAAAATTTAAAACAAAAAATATTGTACACATATTTACACTCTAACTATAAACTGCACTAATAATTTTCCACTCATTTAACGTTTTTAAAAGTTTCTCATTTAATCATATTTTTTTATATCATTTTAAAGTAAATCGTCCAATAATTAAAATCAAACAAAAAAAACAACAACAATTATTTAACAAAAAATAAACGCATGGTTAATTTACTTAAACATCTAAACCTCTCACTTTCATTGTTTTCTGTTGTTTAAATATGACCTCTCTTCCTCCTCACAAAAAAGCATGCCAAAATAAGTGAGTTAAGGAATGAAAATTTGAACAGTACAAAGATTCAAAGTTTATTCTTGATAAATCTTTCATAAATTCTCTCATTCTGTTCAGTGTTTTAAGTTAACTGTCAAAAATGAAATGTATGAATCATTGATTAGAACAGTTAATTGCTTAAATAAGAGAATAATTGAGTCACAAAAATTGACCAATCATTTGTTGAAATAGTGGCATAATTCACTGAGACGTAAAATTTTAATTAATCATCTGACCATCACACAAGATAATGAATAGTTTCCTTAGAAAGAAAAAATACTAAAATTAAAAAAAAAAACTGACCTAGAAAACAAGGTATGGAAAAAAAGACCAAAACTTAAATTGTCACACTGCCAAACTCTAATCTTCATTTTATTTTAAAAAATAATCTAACTGAATGCATATTTATTGCCAGTGTAATAGAAGTGATGGTTATCAAGTGATTAATGACACTAATGATCTAGGTGTTTCAAGTTCAGATCCAGTTCACTTCACAAAAATTAGTTTCACTTAGATTGTTGGCAAGATTCACGTGGTCCCTCCTATAAGTACCTGATGTCTTTCAAAATAATTCTGACTAAAAGAATATCAGGGAAACTAATCCCAACAATAGAATCTTCAAATCCATATATGATGATCAGTGTGAAGAGAGATTTTGAAAGTCTTAATTAAATCTTTTCTCTAGTAAAATAGTTTAACGTAAAGATTTCAACCTATTTTTATTCCTCCTGTCACTTCTCTTTGTAAAACTTCTAATCTTTATATCATATTATATTATATCCCAATACTCATGTCTAACTAGTGGTGTCTGGAATGGTATAATAGAGAGTCGTATTAAAGTCCAAAATATTTATTCTGCTTCTTCTGTAAAAATGGACAATTTTTTAAGAAAATATGATCTACTTACCAAAGAAAACATTTCAAACACACATCTCTACTAATTATATACGAGAGGTGTGCAATAAGTAATGCCCCTCACCCACTTCCAGTTGTCTGATCTAGCTGAAATCTTGCATGTGTAATGATTTATATCTCTACGGGTTATGTGGCAAATTACAGCTCTGAACTAATTGTGGTTTCTGTTTTACAGTTGTTTGAACTGAGTCAGGTGTGAAATGGAGCCTGTTGAATGTCGAGCAGTGATCCGGTTTTTGTATTTGAAAGGACGCACATCACAGGAGACTTTTGATGAAACGAAAGAAACTTATGGTGATAATGCCCCATCATATAACCTTGTAAAACGCTGGCATTGTGAATTCAAACATGACCGGAAGTCTGTGGAAACAGCTCCTAGACCTGATCGCCCCCCCCTTCTGCCATTGATGAGCCATTTGCCTGTCAAGTTGAGGCTGCCATTTTGGAAGATCGGTGCATTATTATTCACCAAATAGCCCAAGATGTCAAGATTAGTACAGGGTTTGTGGAAACTATCATTCATGACCATTTGCATATGCAGAAGGTGCCTGCCAGATGGATTCCCAGGTTGCTCACACCATTCCAGAAGCGAGAAGAAGGCAAGGGTGCAGCCCTCCGCTGACAAGGTCATGCTCACAGTCTTCTGGGACCAGGATGGAGTAGTGATGACAGATTTCCTGGCAAAGGGTACCACAATTACAGGAGCCTATTATGCTTTACTTTTGAGGAAATTAAGGGAAGCTATCAAAATCAAGAGGCGAGGCAAGATCAGCAAAGGTACCCTCCTCCTGCAGGACAACGCTCCCGTCCACAACTCGCATGTCGCCAGATCAGAAGTATGGGCATGTGGTTATGAAATCCTACCCCATCCTCCCTACTCTCCTGACCTTCCACCTCTTCCCCACCATGAAGTTGTTTTTGAAAGGAAAGCGTTTCCCAGATGATGCAGCCTTGATTTCTGATGTCATGTCGTGGTTGGAGGACCAACCTGGGGTGTTCTACAAAAACGATCTCCAGAGCTGCATCAAACGAAATGCATAACTCTGGCTGGTTCCTAGAGAAAGACAAATAACTGTGGCAAGTTTCATTGCTCTACTGCTATGGGAAATAGGTCAGGGGCATTACTTATTGCATGTCCCTCGTATATACAACTATTTTAGTTAAAAGGCATATCAATTCTCTCTTAAAATGCATAGCATGTCATTAAATGAATGATATAATCCATAAATTTAGATATTTGAGGAAATATTCTTTTCAGAGTGACTAGAAAATAAAAAATAAAACCATCAGTTTATTGCAAATGATTTAAAATTATCCATCTTCTATCTTTGTTTCTTTTATCTATTTTTTCTTCTTTTCTTTTTCTTATACTCTTGTATATCTTCTCTTCTATCTATCTATCTATCTATCTTCTTTCTTTTCTATCTTCTTTCTTCTTCTTCTTCTATAATATAAAGTAAACTCAATTTCCCCCCTATAAATTCATTCACTATAGGATGATAAACATATGTGCTATATAGAATTCCAACATAATCAGACTACATGTCAATAACTAATGATTGTTTCTGTAAATTATTAGTCAGTTTTATTTGATTTCATGATTTCCTATATTAATTCCGACGTACCTGATTTTCTCAAAAAGTTATCCTTGAAAGTATCTATTACTGAAACTTCTCCTTCATCTCTATATATAATAAAAGAGGTGCAGTTTTTCCCCTTTGGACCAAAATACCGTAGGTTTACAACAACAGATGGCACATACAAATTTATTATGTTTACACTATTTATTTAACTATAGAACGACATTTCAGAGACATTAATTCGTAATATTAAAACATTACATTTATTCCTAGGAGCAACATCATCATCATCGTCATAACCTACAGAGGAAGTAGTTCCAATTTTACTCCCTATTCCATAAATCCTCCTATGACCTCATTTTTCACCACGTGAATTTATACTGTTTCCTGTTTTCCTGCGTCTATGCCGTCATTAACTAACTACTGAATTCATACACATCACATACTCTTACTACTTTTAATCTACAGAATTAATGATGTCTTCCTTTCTGTCTACACTGACTTTCAATTGGCTGAACTCTAAGCATTCCTACATTCTATATTAACGGTATCATCCTCAAAACCGAACGCTCACTTGCATTTCAATATGACCTCTTCCGATTACATACATACAAAAGAGAAACCTGGCTTATTACTTATCGCATTAAACACATCAACAACACATTATACATGTATTTACACATTAAAAAAAAACGTTGCTGTGTGTGTGTGTGTGTGTGTGTGTGTAATTAAACTAATAGGCTGCATAAACTTCTGCAGCATGTGCTTGTGTTTACACACATACATGTGCGTGTGTTTGTTTTTTGCGTGTGTGTGTGTGTGCGCCATAAAACTTTTAAACTTGGACATGCGTGTGTTGGTGTTTATACACTTACATATTCGTGTGCATGTGTGTTTTTTTTTTTTTTTGTTTTTCTAGTGTGTGTATGCGTTTGCTTTGAGTATGTGTATGTGAGTGTGTGTGTGTGTGTGTGTTTTCTTTGTACATATGTATTTGTTATGAAATAAACAGAACAGATACTACACTTACAGCCTTGGCCTGAAAACCAACTGATTATTATATTTACTGTTTTGAAGACGATAGTAAATAAAATCTATAAATATAAAAGCGAAAATGTATGTATGTATGTATGTATGTATGTATGTGGGTTCGCTTTTTCTGTGTGTCTACAAAAGGCTTTTTTCAGAGAAGCGGTCACTCGCTTCACAACTTTTTAAAACTTTTTATATCACATATAAATCATAATATCTCACAGTTAACAACGAAGCTCGCCTGTCTATTTAATTTGCTCGATTTCGGGAAGATAAATATTCAACATTTGTCGCTCGCCGCATGTAGGTTAGTCTTTTTCCTATAACATCTTGGCGGGGAAAAAAAAGCGTTCAGCAGTAAATGAAATCCCGCAGTCAAACTTGATCTCATTAACTCATTAAAACGGGCACCTGCTAAAATAAATTTAAATAAATTCAAACATGTTTCTGTTAGCATGTCACGGTGGGGCAATGGTTAACGTCACATGTTTTTTTTTCACACTTTCATTTACAACTTTGCCTCAAGGGTTCGGGTTCGATCCTCATACTTACTTTTTTTTTTATCCCACCCCCACCCCCGGAGTTTCCACACACACACCTCCAAACACCTGGGCAACGCCGGGTACCTCTCGCTAGTCTATTATATAAATCTCACCTGTCTGTTTGAATATATGTATGAATGTTTGTATGTCTGCCTAAAACTTTTCTCAGCGGCATCACACTGGGTTGAAACCAGTACCATCTGAAAGGGTGATGTCTCGGTCAAATAATATGTGAGAATTAGAAAATACGGTCAATTACTTTTTATAGAAATAGACGTTTGCAATGAAGGAGGGTAGCAAAAAATTGTTCCTTCATGACAGTTTAGCCAAACACACATGTGCGAAAAATGTTCTTTTTTAAATTTGTTTAAATAGAAAAAAAAAACGTTACTTTGCTGATGCCATCATGGAACAATAGTTAATGTGACATCGTTATCTTAAGATTGCACGTTCGCTCTGACATAAATGGCATTTTTTTTTCGATTTTTAAAGTTTTAATATTTAAACAAGGTTATTTATGCCATTTTTTTCGTTTGTTTATTCTTTATTTTCCCTTTTGTTTATTTTTCCATCATATTTGCTGTTTTTTTTGTTTTTGTTTTTCAAATTTTTTTAAAAGAAGTTTTAACATTTTTTTCGTTTGCTTGTTCTTTATTTTCCTTTTTATTATTGTTTGGAGTTACCCCCGCCCCCACCTCACCACACCCGGTCAATGCCGGGTACCCCTGCTAGTTGAATATATTTTCCAGCTCTGACTGTCATTGTTTTATTTTTTTAATTCTTTAATATTATCTTTTACCCATATAACTCCCCTAAATAAATATGGATCAGTCTTTTTAACTTATGTTCTTATTTTCACGGCACTTTGATTGGCTGGTTACAATCCTATTGAGAAATAATAGAATTGCCAAACACTAAACAGAAAACAATTGAAATTAAAACATGGCATCTATTTCCCCATTCAATAAAACCGCCTGAAAATCATGCTCATCAATTCTATTACATATTATCATTTCAAATTTATGTGTAAAAAAATTCTGAAAAATACTAACATATCCGATTGAATGCCCAATACAATAAGTTATGTCAATTATACAACAACACTCCATGTGACTAAACCGATTTCATCATTCCCATTCTAAATTACATTTTCAAAATAACGTCGTTTATCAAATTATAAGTTTCTTTTTTCACTTTATAATAGTTTACATTCTGAGAGGTTTATTACAATTATTTTCATTGGTAAACTAATGCTCCAATATAAACTATTTTACTTGCATTTTCTGAATCACCGTTTCTTACTTTTTAGATGTTTATTTTAAATTCATGTTTACACGTTGTGCAAGGTCTATTAAATTAATCTTCATCATTAAATTTCGTTTCATAATAAAATAAAAAAAAAATCTGAAATAAACCACTTAATATGTACATTCATACACATAACAAAACATTTGCCTCAACACACACAAAAACAAAAAACGCCTCAGTTCAAAATGATTTCATCAGAAACGAAATTTTTGCTCAAACACAATGTATGTCAGCAGCATTTACTATAGGTGGGTTGAACTGGCTCTCTCCAAAGGAGGAAATGTCAAGGGGATATTAAATTCATAAGCGGTCCCTAGCTACATTTAGGCACAAACAAAATAATATGAATTATAAACAAATATGAGTATTATAAAATGCATTCTTCTGATACCATTTTCAGTATTTCTGAAAATTATTTTAACTATTTTAATTTTCAGTATTTCTGAAAATTATTTTAACTATTTTAATTTTCAGTATTTCTGAAAATTATTTTAACTATTTTATTTGTTTTAATTTTATCAAGCAAATACAAATTAATGTTAAAGTGGGGTTTTTGTGTGGATAAATGTTGAGCTTAAAGTGTTAAGCATAATGTGACAAAAATTATGTTTAGACGATAAAAACGGTTCCAGGTTGTGGTTTTTTCTTTAATAATATTTAATAAAGAATCATTCTGCCTTAAAATGTATTTCTTACAACACATGTAATCTGAGCAAAGATGCATTTGAAATGTGTGATTTGTATATGGAAAAAAATTCACAGAAAAAATCTCCTGTCAGTAATTTACATAATTCGAATACAACTTAAACACCCGTCAGAGTTTACTTTCTCAATAGATTCAAATTCTACCTTTCTTTTGCAATTATATGTAAAACAGGCTAAAAAAAAGTATTCCCAAAAAATGAATTAAAAATAAAAAAAAACATTAAATATTTTAGTAATAAATCAAGAACTATCACTCAATGGTTTCTCAATTTTGGGACAGGAAAATTGGGATGGTGGCATTATTTTTTTTGTATACAAATTACTTTTTTTTCTATTTTAAATATTAATGCAGCAGGAAGAGGATTTTACAGTATTTTTTTACTATTTCGCTCAGCATGGTTTACATGCGAACAGCCTGAAAGAATAAAAACCAGATATTTTACATTTTTAAGTGGGGGACCACTTACTTATATACATTTAACATAAAATGAGCATCCACTTCCTGGTCAATTATCAGTATAGCAAGACATGTAACTGATTGGAGTTTTATTTTTTAAATTATCAATTTTAGTTTATTTAATTATCGATTTTAGTTTTTTTGTTTATATTTTAAATATGAATGTGGAGAGGTATTTTTGGTATTTTTATGCCTCAATTTAATGCTAACTGGCCAAGAAATGGGTTCTCATTCTGCACTAAATTTTTATAGGAAGGTGATCACTCACTATAAAGTTTAAAATATATTTTTTTTTTCTTTGTAAGTATTTGTTCAGGCTGTTTATATGTAATCATAAAAACAGGTAAAATTTGATTTGGAAAATAAAGATTTATCAATTTTACTTTGTAAAATTATTAGAGGATTTTTTTTGCACTTTTTTTTTTGGGGGGGGGGGGCTTTTTGATTTGGAAATTAATTACTACTTGACAAAAAGTAATCATTTCAACCATGATTGAAAGTACACGTGTTTGGCTAAGTAAAAGTGATGATTATGAAGGCTAACATCTTCACCGATTTTACGGTAACCTAACCTTAAATTAACTTGTAATTTGCCAAGTCAATTTAGTTTGGTTTGTATTGTGTAGAAGCATTGGAAATTGATTCAGCTTTCTCCAGAAAGTCAAAACTACTTCTGTCAGAACGACAAATTTCTGGATACCTGCTCCTAAAATGCACAAAAAAATTTGTCCCCCCCTTCCCAACCCACATCCACACACAGTGACCCTTGATCAATGCGAAGACACGTGTTCTGCTAGTATAAAATAAAATAATTTTAAGCTAGAAAGAATAAGTTTTAACGAAAATGAGGATAAAATGAGAAACTACAATTTAATTAAGATTTGTTTAAAGAATAACATTGTTACCTAATGTTAAAATCAGATTAAGAAATTGGGATTATTAAAAAAAAAATCTTTTAAAGTGTTTCTTGATGCAACGGGTTTCAGGATTATAAGAAGTAAATAACCATTTTAAATATTTTTAGTATGGGTGGTATTAAATATTGTACTTATAAATATGGCTAAACAGAATCAATGAAATCCATTATCATTGTTGTTGGTTTTGTTGTAACAACAACAAAAGAACAATAGTCTAAAGTGAATACTCACTTGACTTGAGGATATTGGAGCAGTGAGGAAGTTCATCTTACTATTTTACTTGTTGCCTCACTTTAAAATGTTTGCTGTCAATGTGAAACAGGAGAGATAGCCTAAGTGTTTGAAGATGTGTCTACATGAGTGTATGACATAGATGTACTGAGCTTAGAGGAGGGCAGTGGTAGTTAAGGCAGAAAGAGATGGTGAGAGAGAGAAACGAAGACAGTATGGGAAGAGGAGAGAGGTCTCGAATATGAGTCACACGTGTACATGTCCATATTAACATGTGTATGCGTGAGTGTATGTGTACATGCCTCCTGCCATGGTAGAGACATGCACCGACACGGTTGTGCTAACAGCAATGATCCTCCCAGTAGCTGGTCCACAAATATTGGCTAACATTGTCAAACACAGGAGAGCAGAAGCCAGTAGGTCCCCTAGGCATGCACACATGTCCCTCTCCCAAAACCTTTAAAGGATTGTACCTAAAGCCATGTACACCGCCCAATCCCATGCAAAAAATCAAACATAAATAAGCCTCCTCCTTCTCTTACTCAGGCATTAATTGGTAGTAATGCAACACATCCTACCAAAATAATATTAAAATTTAAATATATGACATGATGAATATTAAGATTTATCCAAGTTGTAATAGATTATTATTAATCCATTATTTTCAAAACCTCATTTCATCTTGGAATTTTTAAAAATACCAGACATTTACTAAAGTAAAAACAATCTATATATTACTAAAATTTTGATGTTTTTGTTATCTTGCATGTCACTGTGCACACGTTTCATCTGAATATGAGTTTTTTAAACGATTGGAGGCAGAGCGAATGATGTAAATGGGAAAAGAAATGGTAAGAGGAATGGAATAGAGAGAGAGAGAGAGAGAGACTTTGTCGTCTTGTTGTATGACCCTTTTAGGGTTATATATGCTGAATCCAGTGATTTTGGGAAAAGATTTTATACTTCAAATTCTTTATATTTTCAAATATTTATTTATGGTGATTGGTTTGGTTGTTTTGTAGAAGAAAATTGTGGTTTTTGTTTTGGGCTTTGCAGAACATGATTGAGTTTTGCAAAGAGAAATAAAAAAAAACAAAAAACAGTATAAATGTTTGGTGCATTTAGGTGAGGAAGTGTCTTCAGACAGTCTGATCTGGTAGCACCATAGAGAGAGAGAAAGATAGAGGGGAGTCTATAATGACATCAGATGAAATATATATATATTTGAAAATGGTCTTTCTCCCCTCCCTCTATCATCTTTTACATTATTCCATTTCTTTCATCATATCTCTTCTCATTTGGGGATTATTCTCATTTCATCAGGCAGAATTGGGTAGAAATGTTAATTTTGTTAATCTTAATTATTATCACTTGTAGTAAGAATTGAATCTTTAGCCTTCAGAAGACTGTCATTTAGAACTGATTATTTACCAACGCTTTTACCTGTTATGTAGATCAAATAAATAAGGGTTCAGTTCTAAATGCCACACAGGTTTCTAGTTACAACTAGAAGGCTCCTAAGTCCAAGAATATGTACCTGAAGAAGGTCGGAGACTACAGCTGTGAAACGTTGTAACAATCAAGATGAGAATAATAATTGAAATAATCCAAATTATCAATTCTCATCTAAAAATGTTCTGAAACATTATCTCTAAGATTTGGCAAGAAAAATATGTGAAGCAATGTAAAGATGCTTAACATGACAATATAGAAATCCTATTGACTGAATAAACACAGATATTGAGGGAAAGGAGAGAGAAAAAAATAAAGAAACAGAATATTTATTTCTATTGGATCTGGGGTTAGAAGAGTACTGAACTCTTAACCCCAAAAGAATGAACAGACATGTTTATCAACGATTGAGCAATGAAAGAGGAAGCATGGAAGCATAGGCTTCTATAATGATGTTTATCCGTGTAGGTCTGCATGCACATATGCACCTCTATTCATGCATAACAGCAGGAATCTGCTGTTGATGCCTGCATATATCAAAGTAACAAAAAGAAAAGAAACAAATTGCTTAACACTCACGCATCATCACAAGGAATTGGAATTTAGATGAAAAGTTATGTTGATTTTTGAATAAGATCATGCACAGAAATAAACCAAAGTCAAATAAAAACCCAAAAAGAAGATTAGACTGAGTATACAGGATTTGAGAAATTTCTGCTTTACCAATAGTTCAAGGAAACGAAATAAAATTAAATAAGAAAAAAATATCAATAGTTTTAATGTTTACTTTATCATGAAAGGGTCGTTTTCCAAAACAGTCAACAATGTTTTTTTGTTTGGGAAGTTTTGAAATGATTAAGAATTTTTAATACTACTATTCTAATTTTGGTTTTTATAATCATAGTGTTTTAGTCTGCATAAAATGGTCAATCTACATCCCATGTATTAAGGGTTCAAATTTGAAATTTAGTACAAATCTCCAAGCTCAAAAGGATACAACTGAAAGTGGTTGAAACATTGTGAATATTGCCTCCAATAAATAGTTCAAATAACACAAATAATAAAACTTACTTTCAAACATTTTCAAAATGTATGTTTCTTGGAATTGCAAAAAAATATAAAAACTCTTTCAAAATTAGTCTATTTCTGTATTATTTTTTTTTAGATAAAAGTTATAACTATTTGTGTTTATTCTTTGAAATATTATCGCCATTACTACAAATATTTTTTCGACAGATGTGTTATCCGATCTTTTTCAAATGTATTGTTCATTTATAGTGATGTTTTTCTTTCATTCTAATATGACTGGTTCATCATTTGTGTATTATGTAAACTTAAATCTCATGAAGGAGTTATTTTGGCATTAATTTTGTGATTCATGAATAGATATGACATAATTATATACAAATTGACATGAATATTCTTATATACGTTTGCATTTAAACGTTTTGATTTTTTTTATCCTTATCGTGTTATTTTTTTATTAACAGTTCTTATACTGAATATATTTCTACTTATATACAAAAGGCACTTGGTGTATGTGTGTGTGTTCGTTCTTTATGAACTCCAAAACGGATGGGACAATTTTTATGAAATTTCGCATGAATATACTTTATGTGTCTAGGAGTGTTCTTAGATAGATTTTGTACAGGAATGCCTCTGGTACTTATCGAAATTTGTTAATCAATAATCAAAAAAATCTGATTAAAGAAAGAACAGTCCGATTTTGAACAAAATTAACACCTTATAAATTATAAGACCATTTCAAAAATTTTATTACTGCATAAATATAAGTATAAAATCAACAGTAGAATCTTTAATAAGACAGGAGTGTATTTAAAATTAATGTTTCTATTTAGAACACAACTGAACCATGATACTTGACTTTTGCATTTTAAACTTTAATTGAAGTCATTAAAAATAATTTTATAAAACTAAGAGTATGGTCTCTACAGTGTAATGTAGATTACAATGTATTATGAGCGAAGTCACTGTAGGAAGGCAGGTGAAGTTTCCTCCCAGTTCCTAACTATAGCAGGCAATTAATCCTGATTGAAAAATGGGCAATTTCACCGATTTTGGTGACAATAAAAGTATAGTGTGAAATATTCGTTGATCCTCATTCAATTCTGGGTAATGTGTGGTCTTCTTGCTAGTTGTCTACTTTTTAACTCTTTTTCATTTGAACTCTATATATTTTTTTAAAAAGATTTCATATGCCTCTCTGCACAAGAATTATTATTTCCATGGATTGGATTTTACTCCCGCATTTCACTATAGGATTTTTCTACACAGACTTTTCATTTCTTCTCTAAGCCTAGATATTTCTTAAAGAGATTCTAAAGGATGTAACTCTGTTTTGACTCACTAATCGCCCCACCTATTGCAAACTTTTGAATATCATTGGATATTTACAACCATACATATTGAACTTTGCCGAGTATTTCCTTTCATTTTATCTATAAACTTATACTTTTCTTTCAATTTTTTTTCTCTAATGTTTTCAAAAAATTAGCTAACCACCAATAATAGATACTTATCTATACTTACTTGTTGCTAACTTTTTTCCTCTGAGGAGAAGAGCATTTCTTTGATACTCCATGGAATAAGAAACCTTTCACCTTTATTTCGTATTCCTTGTTTTGAATAAAATATTGTAAATTTAATTCTACAATATCTTGACTTTTTTCTAACTGTCCCAAAATGAATAAAATAGATCCCTGCAATTGAACAGATTTGCATCACTTTTATGTCACCCTACAAAAATTAATCTCATGATATAATCATACTGAACCTTATATATAGAATCCATATTTTAATTTTGATCAAA
The DNA here is from genome assembly GCF_053919585.1 of Euprymna scolopes. NCBI lineage: Eukaryota > Metazoa > Mollusca > Cephalopoda > Sepiida > Sepiolidae > Euprymna > Euprymna scolopes. The sequence goes on along the minus strand of NC_136499.1, from coordinate 59,564,537 downwards.
ATTCATTACATGATTTTGATTGTAGAAAATGTCTAAAATTTAAAGTTTAAGCATATAAGGTTCTAAAGAAGAAATTGAAATGCATGGAATATGGCTTAATTGAAATCTAATGACTTTGGATCGAATTTAATACCATTTGAAATATTTGAATTTTCAAATGAAAGGTTATGTCTATATTGTGCCCCCTAAATGTTCTTTAAAATATTACAAAAAAAAAAAAAAAAATGAAATTTGGAAAATATTGATTAATGTTTAAGATATATGGTTACAATTTCATCAAAATTGGAGTTATCCAAACTTTCATAAACAGTTCTCACTTACTCTTTGCATAATACTAAATCGTTTGTGAAACACAATACCATGGAGCTGCTCCCGGTTGACTATGATGTGGTCGTTTTCAAGTCCAACATGATCAGATTCTTGAAAAGCCCTTATCTAAAATAAATAATCAAATTTCCATTACAGTACCTATTAACGCTTATCCTTGAGTGTCCTCTAAGCTTTGATGAGTGGTGACTATGAGAAGTAAAAAAAAAAAACATATACTTACTCGTAGCAGCTGTATTTCAAATGCATAATGATTGCTTGATTAGTTTAGAAGTGAATATATATATATATATATATATATATATATATATATATATATATATATATATATAAACAAATACTTTATATCAATAGACACATGCACATACACATATTTATATCATAGATACATATACACTTTATATCAATAGACACAAGAAAACAAACCTGTCAACATGGAAACAGGGCCAAATTAAGCAAATATTAAACATATCAAGGGCTCAATATCCTATAAGAAAGAGCTATAAGATAATAAATAATATTAAACTGTATTTAGCTTAAAACTTTACTACAATTTCACAGTATTGTTGATCACCAGAAATGTCCCTGACTGACATCAGTCAAAATTGATTGCACTTCTAATGATCAGTGATAGATACCATGAATCTGCAGTAAAGTGTTAAGCTAAATACATTTAATTTTTATTTATAACTAGCGTTGCCTGGGTGTTTGTAGGTGTGTGTTAAGCAAAAAAAAAAAAAAAAAAAGGCGTAGTAGGCAGGCAGGCTCGAACCCGTGATACAAAGACAGAAAAGAAAGTGGAGGTGTGTGTAAGGGTGTTGGTTGAGCAAAAAAAAAAAAAAAAAAAAAAATGATAGTAGGCAGGCTCGAATCCGTACCATGAAGCAGGAAAAGAAAGTGAAAAAAAAAAACAAAAAAAACATGATGCATTAGCTGTTGTGCCCATCGCCAAACTAGAAGTGACGTAGGTTTAAATTAAAGCTAGACAACCGAAAAGAGGCGATTACTTTCGAAAATATCAGCTAAAAAAGTGACCCCCTTCCTGTAGAAAAGTGCCGAGTTGAGGGTAAAGGAATTAATGTTTTTGGCCAATTTTTCGATATTTGTCGTCCGAAGAGTCAAGTTTCAAAATGATACCTATATTTTGAAAATCTGTCGCTTCTGTCGAAAGTGAGACAAACAAACATACATACATACATACATTTAAACAGACGGGTGAGATTCATAATATAGATTATTATATGTTCACAGTCCCTACCGTGCGTTTTCTGGAATTTATTTTCTATCTAATTTTTTTTTTTGTTATAGCATAATATCTTTCATATTCTGTGTTAGTAAACAGAGTTTAATTTTGTGTGGTTGCCTTTCAGCTGTTGTCATAAGTCCTTACTTGATTTTACTTGACTAATGTTGTCAACAACAACAAAAAAAGAAAAAACGTCATCAAATAATTAAAGTGATTAAAATAGGATGTAACTAAAAAAAAAAACAACAACCCTAAAAAGCATCTATAAGAATAATGTTTATTAAAACATTGTGAGTTACCAAATGTTTAATTAAAAAGAAAGAAATATTTTTTTTGTCTAACAAGTTTTTGATGGATAATTTGCCATTTTTTACACTGGAAAATCGGAACTTTGGCTTGGGTTTTATGCATACATAGCAATAATGATTTGTAAAAGCGCCTATAATAATAAAGGAATCTCAAAAATGAAAATAATTCATGTTTTTAACTAATTTAGAATGACTATAAATTTATGTTTTACCTGTTGTAATGCATAACAAGGTGTTACCCAAGTACTACTGGTGCAGTGAAAAAGAAGTGTAACCTAATTAACATGCACTGTCTATCTTTTGCTCTCCGTCCAGAATGTTACCATCAACCATTAGTAGTAGTTTTAGGATAAAACTGTGTTTATATTCGGAACATGGAACATTGGCTCTCTCTCTCTATCTTTCTAGTCTGTGTCTCTCAGTGTCTTAAAACAAATTCAAAGAATGACATTTAATAACACTTAACACTATCTTACATTTTACGCGTGTTTTAGCACGCATATAATATTAAAGTTAACAAACCAAATTTCAACAATCAGTATAAAATGAAGTCTTTATTATTAATTTAGCACTCATGAATAAATAAAAGTGACTACTCTCATCCCCATATAATGATTTAATAAATGACAAACTTACAAGTTATAAGTGATATTAGAATTCTAAATTTTCAAGTCATTCTATGCAATGTATGTACGTGTAAGAATAATGTTTTTACCGTTGAATATCTTTAATTTTAAGAAACTTTTGAGTTGTAAGCCATTTTAATTTTTAGAAAAAAAGAGATTTTCCAAACAAAATGGCAGTATCCAGAGAAACTTTGATTTGTAAAAGCTTGCAGGCGAAGAGCAAAGTTCCTTCCCATGTAACAATGAGAAGTTATGTGCAGGAATTCTAAACGCAATGTTTTATAGAGTGATTCCGGTTTCTGATTGGTCTTTACCCGAGCATAGTTCTATTTGATTAGTCAATTCTTATCACTCCTGTCTATAAACAAAACTTTGCAATTTTTTGTAATCATACCCTTTATATACCTAAATATTGTAACATAAACTTAATGTAAAAAGATCAATTAATAAATTTAAATCAAAGAATTAGCAATGAACCGTTTAAAACAACTTATAAGTCATAAGCATTAATTATAGAAAATTTGATAGATTGTCATTATACTAATGTGCACTCATAGTGTTTGTAACTGGTGATGCAAAAATAATGTATCTTACTAAATAAATTATACTGGTGTAATAGGTGATGGTGGTAGTATATGTTATTAAAAATCTACCAAGTTTATCTTAAAAAATAAAAGATTAATCTGGACTACATTATGAAATTAATGTAACTGGAAAAGGATTTTTTAAATCAAAACATCAACCAATGTGTGGTGAAAATAATTGGCAAAACAGATTTTTGTAACTTTTCATTAGAACACTATTCTAGACATGGAAAAATCTCACTTTACTTTATATATAAAACTAGCAAGGCTACCGAACATTGTCTAGGATAAAAGTGTAGCATTTGTATTAAAATTTATATCGCTTTACTTCATTCTATCCGTCTCTAGTATTTCTTCCTCTGCCTTCTCCTCTCCTTTCTCCTCTGCCCAACCCATTCCTCTAACAGACATTTCTCCTTTTTATAGACTCTTTGTGAAATTGACATAATCGAAATAATTTATTAAAAATCAGAGTTACTTCTCTTTAGTTAGTACATGAAATGCCTGGAAAACCGAACCTTCCTCCAATTTAGGGTCAAAGAATGAATAATTTTTTCTAACTTTTAGATATTCATCTGGGGCAATGCCGATAAAGAATATATCAACTTTGTGGGTCTTAACTTTGTAGCTTTGGACTTTTAGCTGGACACACACACCTACCCTTTGTATACTAGATAGAAAATATACCTGCTTGACTGATGGTGTTTGAACAACCTAGAATAATATAGGCGGACTATTTACTATTTAACAGGAAAATATCACGGGATAAACATTATATAAATAAAGAAGGCCAGAGTTTACATTGGGAAAAACATTGAAAAAAGACAAATAATGCAAATAATATTTCCTTGTATTAATGACTTTGTATTCTGTTACATGTCACCAAAGACATTGTTTTCTTCAGGGATAAAAAATGTGATAATTATTGAAAACATAATTCCAATTCTTTGCCTTTCCTCTACATCAATTCATAAAAGTCAAGTTCTTTTTTTTATGATTACATTTTCACCCCAAACAAAGCACAGTGCCACTTTAATGTAGGGGCTACTATCAGGGACATAAGTTGCAGGGATACTATGTAGGAAGTTGAGTAGCAAGATGTCTGTTCACATTACACTTGAACTTTTGCATGTCAGTACAGTTGGGAAAGCAGGAACCCGGAAGAGAATTCCAGAGTCTAGCAGTTCTGGGAAAGAAACTATTAGAGTAGAAGGCTTTCTTACATCTATGGATCTTTATTGTGTAGAGGGTAAGACTTTGCTGCTTGTCGGGTTTGACTGGGGTATTTATGTCAAGGGGGTACAAGGGTTTGTAGTTTGTCAGAGCATCCACCATTAAAATACTAGTAAAACAAGCAGAGGATGCAACATTTCATCGGTGGGACAGAGGTTGAAGCCTCGATAACAGTTCAGGATCTATCAGGTTGGCGACTCTTTTTGAACTAGTAGACTAGTAGCAGATGACCCAGCTCAATTGTGACAACAATACTCCATACATGGGCAAATAGTGGCCTTATAAAGGTACAGGATACTTTTAGGTGGAAGTAACTTTCTAGCATGGTAGAGAGATCCCACCTTCTTTGCAGCAGCCTTGGCAATGCTTTCAATGTATCTGTTCCAACTTATGTTCCCTGTGAACCTTAAGCCGAGGAGTTTGAAAGAAGTACTTTCAGGTAATGTATCTTTAACCTAGCTATTGATGGTTGAGAAGGTTTCTTGTAATTATAGGAGGAAACAAGCTTAGTCTTGGCAGTATTGAATGTGACCATCCATTTTTTGTCCTCATTCCACTACAGAATGATGGTCTTCCTCTAGTGTTTCTGGCCTTGCCTTAGATATATGCTCATTTGTTCTCCCCTTGTGCCTGTTCTAGAGTGTGGTGTCATCAGCAAATATACCCATCTCAGAGACAATTTTATCAGGGAGGTCATTTATGAATATTAAGAATAATAAAAGTTAGAAGGATCGACCCTGAAGTACACTCACATTTATATCATATTGTTTAGATGTACGATCGTTGAGGACAACCTGGATTCTTCTTTTATTTAAAAAGGATTTAATTATCTTAATTCGTCCAGTGATACTGTATGATCTAGTTTTCCTAAGAAGACCATTGTATCATATCATGTCAAAAGCCTTAGATATATCTAGCCACCCCTACTTTGTTCAGAGTATGGTATATACATTCAGAGATTACAGTTAGGATATCTGCTGTAGAACAGACTTGCCTAAATCCATATTGTTGGTTGGTCAGAAGTTTAGCAACTGTTATGTGATGAACTAGAGCTTGATTTATTATGGACTCAAATATTTTGGCAAAAAGAGGGAGGAGGCTAATGGGGCGATAATTCAATGGGCCAGTTCTTTTGTCAGAATTCTTGTAAACTGGTACCACCGAAGCAGTTTTCCAGCAGGCTGGAAAGAAAGATTCATTAAGGCATTTATTGTAGTTTGTAGAGGACTGGTGCAACCTCAGCAGAACATTTTTTTAATAGTATAGCCAGAATGAGATCAGATCCACATGCTTTTGAGGTGTCTAGGTTTTTTATGATATCATGCACCTAAAAAGGGGTGATTTTCAGTATGATTTTCAGATCATCTAGTGTGGCGTCAGTTCACAAAGGAAAATCTGGGTCCAATGTAGAGTTTGTGGCAAACTGACTGGCAAGCATATCAGCCTTCTCGGTTGCCATGCAAACAACCTCATGATTGTTGAATAGTGGGGGAATTGTTGATTTCCCATTATTTACTACACTGTTGTAGATTTTCGAGAAATCACAAGTTCCTAATTTCTGTGCTTCAATGCATTTTCTGGTGGTTTCAGTGTATTCTCTCTTAGCTGTCGCTATTTCTTTCTTACAGTTACTTCTAGCTTCAATAAACTTTTGTCTGTTTATACTGAATTTATGTTGATAAATCTGCGGTATGCATGCTGCCTTTGAGCAATGGCAGCTGCACAAGTAGAAGTAAACCATTGAGGAGAGTGGGGTTTGCTATAGAACTTCCGCGTTGGAACATGAGCTTCAATTGCTGCTTTGAACAATTCAGTGATCCTATTTGCATACTGTTCTGCAGAAAGAGAAAAGATATTTCCCCATGGGGCACCTCTGATGAGATTCCTGATGGCTTCCTAGTCAGCCTTCTTATAATACTTTGTCATTTTGAGTAATGGCTTTTCAGCTTTGGGTCGAGAATTTAGGGTGATTTCTACCATTATCATAGCGTGATCAGCATTCATTCTATGGGCATTTGTTATACAATCATCGGGAATTGTGCTCAGAAATTGCTCTATAAGTGAGGCTTGTTGATCTTGCTAGTCTGTGAAATGTGTCAGAAATCTAACTGCCTGTTATAGGGAATGAGGTTTAGAGAAGCTATGTGTTATGCTACCAGCTGTGTCTGTGTAAGTAGAGAAACTAAACCAATTACTGTGGTGGACATTAACGTCACCAAATACATGTACTTGAACACTAGTATCAAGGGAGAGTGCTATATCTATGCTGTCAGAGACTTGGTTGATTAGAGAACAGTCCTGGGTTGAGGGAGAGCGGCAGAGAAAATATAAGAAGTGAACACTATGTTGCAGGTGAAGGTTGGTCGTCTGATTCTGGTTTTGATTCTCTAGTCAAGGGGAGGGTGTTTCAAATATAGACTCCAAGTTCATGCATATGTTTGTCTGAGTCCTTACGGCAAAATGAGAGATAACCAGGCATGTTAAAATGGTTAGAGGGGATGGAGGAGTGTAGATTAGTTTCACTTAATGCCAAGATATCCGGGGTGTTTGCTAAGAGAAATAATTCAACATCATCTGAATTAGTTCTAAGTCCGCGGATATTCATGAATGCAAGCCTCAAAGGAGGAGGCAAATTGGTTTTGTTTTAGTTTATGCCTGGTTTGATCATAATTTTTAATTAAATTGTCATTTTATTTTATTTAATAGTTTCAGTTTAAGGATGAGAGGTTCTGGATAAAGTGGTTGTGCAGAATACCAAACATCAACACAAGTAGACCATCAGCCAACTCCTCATCTACAGGATTGTGGCCTCAAGAAAGCCCACCGGAGATGAATGCAGGGTCCCTTTCCATGCGCAACATGGCACTACAACTATCCCACTATTATACAACTGATGATGGAGCAGCCGCTCTAAACGCTACCAAAAAGTTAGGGCTCCTGTACTATCAGCTGGAAACACCAGCCAGTAACTGTCAAACCGGTACCGTCGACCCGTCAGACAAAAATGAATCCAATCCAATTGCATTGGTATATATACACTCAAGCACCCCCAAAATGCCCAGTTTTAGGGGATGGGAATGTGGCGGAAGTGGGAAACGGCGTTCATTGCCCTAGTCAGGAAACAAGGTCAACCATTGGGTGTTTGTGTCAAGTCCCTGTGATCGCACCTCTGTGTCTGGCTAATAGGCAAAAAAGGAGTATGAAAGCCAGGCAACAGACAGAGCCTATCTACTCCTTAAGCAGTTTAGATTTGCAAACCAATAATTTGTTCGAGTCACCAGCTCTAGGAAGATCGTCAACCAGGATTGAAGAGGCCTCCCTCCCCTTTATTTGGTGCCAAAATGTATGAGGTCAATAGCACAGGTTTAGCTTCAAAGTTTTCCTTCTTTGATGCATGAACTCTGAATATTGGAGACGATAAGAAGGATAATAAAATGTATCTATTCAATATAGAATCTTGACAATCAGTCCAACAGCGACTTTGATTCAATCGACGTGAGATATGCTACTGTTCAGTTCTAGAAGTCCAAGGTTTTGTATTTTCTCTTTAAGAAGGGGTTAGTTTATTACTAATTGCCTAAGGAATACTACTGAGAAATGCTGACAGAGCTACTCAGGTACTTTTTTTTAGGCCAGAGTGCACTTCCTTTAGTGGCTTTTAAAATCTCTACCTGATGTTGTGTTAAACACCCTGGCAACAAGGTAAAAGATACAGTCTAAGTAAAATATGGGCAATATGGTTAACTCAAAATTAAAGAGAACATTATTCAGAGTTCAATTGGTTTTGTTAATTTATATATGTAACAGATGATAATTGTTTTTTTTTTTTTTCTTCACCCATTGCAGACCTAAAATCCATCTAAATCATAATCATACCCTGAGGATTGTTTTAAAATAAGATCGGTATTAATATGCCCCTCATTGTGTCATTCGTTGATTTTCAGTTTAAATATTATACCGTGACTTTTAGATCAAGAGTATTGAAGATAATTTTTTCTATTTAAACTGAACACAAGTAATTTTATTATCATTATTATTATCATTTAAGAATATGCTCCATGTTAAAATTCTGTAATTTGATTTATGGATCAATTTGATAGCAATAAAAGGTTTAGGTAAGGAAACAAAAACTTGAATACATACACACAACATTGCGTCTTTCTTTAATACATAAAAGTTATCTATCTTGCAAATTTTCAAAACTTGCTCCTAATGATAGGAATTTCATAAATTGGCTTTAAAGTTCAGTAAAATTTGGAAAACTCTGCATAGCTAGTAAACATAAAAAATAAATTGAATAAACCAAAGCAATAATCTACAACTTTCAATATTATTATTGATGTTGCATTTTTTCATTAGATTGATTTATAAAAACAAAACAAACAAACAAAAAAAAAACAAAACAAAACAAAACAGCAATTTTGTAAAATTACTCAGGAAGAAACATTTAGCATAAATGATTGGCATTGATTGTACTAATTCTTAAATCCAATGAAATATCAGGTTTCAAAGATGTAAAGGCTTAATTCCCTTCACTTCATATACTTATTTTATTTACCTCTTCAAAAGGTCATACAAGGTTAGGTGTTAAGTTGAAAAGCCGGTGCACTAGGATTAGCGAACTCTGACTTACAAAAATGCCCGAGTAGCCTCATTGACATTCCCTGGTAGGAACGTATCAGGCAATAAACTAATCTATTCTCAAAGAGAAGGTAAATCCTGGGAGGGTGAATTTCCTGAGACTGAACAGGACCATATCAGAGTCAGACAGCAACAAAGTCACTGTTGGACTGATTGTTGAGGACATATCTCAGACTGGTATGAAAAGAAATATATAAATACAATTTATTATAAATGTATATTACAGAAGAAAATTCAATAATGTGATATTCAATCTCTAATCTTTATCATTCAATCTCTAGTCTTTATTATGGCATAATTTTTTTTAATTCTTTTTTTTTTTTTTTATCATTTTCCGTTCAATGGATATAAAGAAAACAACCATCTCAAATTCACACTCAGGTGACTGCATTTACTATTGATTCAGATTTTAAATATTAATCAAGGTAAAGTAGGATATAAAAAAATCCAGAAACAAAAAAAGGTGACTACTTCCATCTTTATAAAACATGAGAAGAAAATAGTTAACTAGTAATATTTGACCTTAAAAATTTCAAATATGCACCAAATAGAATGGTTATCAAATTATCCCAAAGTCAGTAGGTATAGAGGAGTTGTATTCAGTAGCAAACAAAGGTACTAATCAATGCATTCGTTCCTAATGATTAACTGAGCTTAACTGAAGATGCTTCTACTTTTGGTCTGCTGGTCAAATAGAGAAACCCGTTAAAATCAATCGATCTATCAGCTGCAAGCTAGGTCACTGGGCTACCTATCTGCCATGACCATTTCAACATTTAAATTATCTATTACTGGTTATCTGGCAGTGAAGTGGGCCAATTCCTTATCTAACCAGATGTAAAGTGAAATCATGAGCTACTAAAAAGATATTTTGAATCAACACTGTAAAAGGAGATTAGTTTCCTTATGGGTTTTCTGTTTTTTTTCTTTTTAAGAGAGAAAGAGAGAGTGAGAAAATGTAAATATTAGGTAAATGAAATATAAATAACACAAAGAAGAAATCAGCAGATTTAAAATGCCATTTACTCTTTGAAGTGTGAAAAGGGCGCTTTGGTAAAAATATTCTTTACTTTTTCAAAGTTAAAAGCAGATTAAAATAGATATGGGAAATTAAAAGCAAACATTTTTAACTTTGTACTATTTGTAATTTTTTGGACTACTATTTTCATCTTCACAATACTTCTGCCAATGTAAACTTTAACCTTCTTCAAACTTGTGAACAGCAAATGTTGGAAACTTTATGTTGAACTCGAGAATCTGTTATGTAATTCTTAGTTATTATCACCTATAGTAAGGATTGGACCTTCAACTTCCAGAAGACTGTTGTCACTTAGAACTGATTGTTACCAGTTACATCATGGTTCCATGATCAGTTTCATTCCAGAGTTCAAATAGATGCACTGAAGAAAGTTGGAGGTTACATCAGATAAAACCTTATGAAAATAACTAAGATAAGAATAGTAGTCTGAATAATCCAAATACAAATTGTTCTTTACAATCACATATAAAATGTATCTCATTATTTTCTTTTAAAGTTCAATTTTAAGCATAGATCCTTCAATAATAACAAACTCTTAGAATCTGTGTATTTTGATAACAAATAATGTTTTTTTAGATTATTCAGGCTACTATTCTTACCTTATTAAAACTATAAAACTGTCAAAATAGAGCATTTTATGCTGCCGTAGTTTAGACATGATGACATCCATTATATTACCACAGAAGTAAAATTCAATATTCAAATAAACCTTCTTAATGTGCATCTCGTCGAACTTGGCAATTTATAACAGTATTTTGAACCGAGTTTGAAAAGATGCACCCGAAGAAAGTTGAAGGTTATATCAGCCGAAACCTTGTAATTATAACAACCAAAATGAGAATAGTATTTTTAATAATCCAAATCATTAACCCTTATCTAAAAATCCAAAATGTAATTTTTATGTGATTGAAAATTCAAAGTAACTTGCATTCATCTGACTTTAATGAAGTGGTAAGGCATAAAGGTAAATCAAACAGATGAAGAAAAAATCTTTTATAAATAGAAAGTCTATGCTTATAAACATGATAATAGCTATAGATCAGGTTAAGATCATGAAAACGATTGTGCACAAGTTAATGTGATATTCATATCACCAACAATTGGAATTATTAAGCTTTTATTGCTTTGCCTACGCTTTCAGTGTGCATATCTTTTTTCAGGAAAAAATATTATTAGTTTGGCCAAATGTTTCAACATATTTTCAGATTTCAACAGAATTTATAATATTTTCTAGTTAATTAATGAAACTAAATGAATTACTAGCTGCACCTATTGACATTACCCATTTATTTTTTGCTTACTTCAACTTTGTTTTGTATATTTTTTTTAATTATACCACATTTTTCTTCATTTTTACTAAATTATTTAAAATAAAAAAAGAGGATTTTCAAAATTAAATTTAATTATTACAATATCATTTGGTCATTAAATTGAAACAAATTGTTAAAAAATTATAACCAATTTTGTTGGCGTAATGTTGTCTTAATTTATATTTATAAAACTATTCGATGTAAATAACTTCCAACACTTTTAAACTTTCGAGCATAAGGATTTTGTAAGAAATTTCAAGTCAGAAACGAATTTCTATTTGACAGTTTAAATGCTTCTAAATTCCTTTCGAAAAGTCACAAATTGATTTTTTTAAATATTAATAAATTATTAAAATAGGTCATTTTTTAATGAATAAACCAACATTGTGGTTGATTTAATTTTGTAGTTAAAATTTTTTTTAAATAGGATTTTTAAAAAGTTTGTTCTAGTACTTCTGTTCTTTTACATTTATTTCCAAAAATAATTTTTCTGTTAAATGAAATAAAAGTCACATAGTTGTGAAAAACACACACAAATACATGAGAAGTAGTCACACAATCAATACTTCTATAAATTTTTTTTTTTGTTTGTGCATTGATATTCATATTAAAAACCTTTTTTTCTATTTATTTAGTTATTTATTTGCTTCCCCACTGAGAAAATTAGGTACAAGGTCGTTTTTAATGGGGAGAGTGAGGGGAGGGGAACCAGTTCCCCCGAGGGGAGAACTGGATAGTGAAAACTGATATGAAAGGTTTCCCCTACATTGACCAATAACTGATTGCTACAAGAGCAATAATCTTATATATGGGGTTGTCCCCACATATTGTCTTTGATTGCAGTATCTGCCGGAACAGATACTACATTTTGATAACAGAAATCTTGGTCCGAAGGCCAAGAAGAAAAAAAGGCGAACCTTTTTTCTGTTTATTTAAAAAGAAAATATAACTGTCTTTTATATGGGTTGTGGAATTGCATTCACTAGCAAAAGATCTAGCTAATTTGCATATTCTTTTAAACATTCATTTTAATTAATTCCCTATTAGATTTTTTTTCGTTTTTTTTATGGGTAATCATCTTTAGTTAACTATTACATGCAATTATATTAATGCAGATATTCTATATAATTTATATTTGCGTTATAGTAAACACAAAACTCTTTCCATATATATATATTTATGTATACGTATATTTGTTTAAAAAATTTTGCTTACCAAACTCCTCCTAGAGTTTTTGGTCTACAGACATGAAACTTCATATATAAAGTATTTGAACCCATGCGAAACTTTATATTTGGGGTTTATCCTGAGAAAATCAGTACAAAAGTGTGAAAATTAAAATAAAAATGAAAGTTGAACGCTGGCATTATGAATATGCATGCGTAATGTAATAGCTGTTGGTTTATAATTTAATTTTTAGCTTTGCAGTGAATGTCTTCATAGTTCAGTCATAATGGCAGAGGAAAAAATAAACTGTAAGCTAAACGTTTTAGTTTCGATTCTCAGCGGTAGCACACAAGTCAGTTTTTTTTTTTTTTAACTTTAAATCATTACTATATATTGGGTCCAATATAATATAATAATACGAAAGCTGCATTAATCAAAATATCATATTTAAGCATATTTTATGAATGGGCAATGCCGGGCGCCTTGCTAGTGTTATTAATATAGAAATTAAGAAGAAGGTACATAACAACCAGAGAATCATGGAGATACATTAAAAGTAATGATGACTTTTATCCGGGCAACAAACAGCTTTATGCAAATAGTTGAAAAATAGCTAAATTCTGAATCTCAGAAGACTGTTTTCTCATTAGAATTTCAATGATTTAGTAGATAGGAGCAAAGTATACTATCTGCTCTGATACTACACTTCATCTTTTCTGTCCTTGGTCAATGAAGGAGAAATCCTTTTTGACTGAGGCAAATTTGGGGAAGTTAAATTTTTCCCCACATTAAAAACTAGCATTGTGTGTAAACTATCCTAGTTGGGATGCAAGTAGGGACTCATATTCAACTTTTAAGAACTTGGGGCCACTTAAAACACATAAATATCTAAGATTGTTGTGCATTTCTCTCAATGATCAACTTGAATATTTATTTTCAAGGAAAGTGAAACTGCAAGTTAATTTAAAGGGAAAGCAAAAACTGCTGACTAATCAATGGTTCTATGATAAAATATGAAAAATATTGCAAACAGTTATTTTCAATAAAAGATATTCCTATCATTTAACTAGTTTTGCAATAAAAACAAACAAAAAGTGAATGAAATGGCATTCATCCTAGGTAGGTTAAACTGGCTTCCTCCAAATTCACAAACGTTCCCCAGTCACATGCATATCCCAGTTAGGGTAGATGACTGTTAGGTTTTTGCAGGTTTTGCAGGGCGGTGTCAACATCCTCTCACATACAGCACTTGGTGTTCCCAAATGGTCAGCCATCTGGTACTGACCAGGTTTAACATTGCTTCACTTCACTGACCTAACGAGAAGAGGTGTGTCAACATGATTATGCCATATAATTTTGCAATAGTCACATATCAAAATCAAGGAATACTCAATTAATTGTTCCATTTTTAACATATATATATTTTACTATTTGGTCAGTGCTTATAAAAGCCAGAAGTCACAAGCGAATAAGGATTAATGGGATGGTATGATTCTCTGCTGAGAGATGAGGAATACTATGGAAGTGTTAACATTGTTGAAAAGTATGACTTGCACTTGATTACTTGTGGGGTGGTTTATGACTGCAGCATTTTTTCTTTAACTCATATTTGAGAGAAAATGTGAATATTACAAGAACATTTAAAAAACACAACAAACTAATATGAACAAAATAAAATTGACACAGGGTCATCATTTGATTCAATATTTCACTCATAAATCAGGACTTTATCAAGAATAGACATGAAATAACAGTCAATCTACACTGGTGAGCGTGTATAAATTTTGACTTTTATTTCATTTCTAAGTCCTAACTTAGACTGAAATATCTAATCACATCATGACCCTGTGTTCGGTTTTACTATTTTTGTATGAACAAATTAGTCACAACACAATTAAATGCTGCTGTTGATGATGATGAATTGCTAATCAAGTAATTTTGACTCAGGTGATCTAGATTCGTCAGTGTAAAATATAGAAAAAAATAATATCTTGCACTTTTGACAAGTGAGTAAATTCGTTTGATTGTTTATTTTAATAATAAAATATACAAACTATATAATATGTACAACTAAACCGTGCCTTATCTACAACTAAATTTAGGCTGATTAAATGTACGATCAGCTTCTACTGATTCAAGCAACTTGATCAGTAAAAGTTGACCGTAATGCTTGTATTTTTTTTTTTTTTTTGCGCAGTGACGGGGTGGGTGGGTGTAATAAATCATAATTGTCATTTACTATTTAAAAAATAAACTGGATTAAAAATAAACAAATATTTTTCTTCAAACTTAAGGGACAGTTTCTTTTTTGTTGTTTGACTGGAATTTTTATTTTACTCTAAAAAAAAAAAAAAAAAAATAGATTCTCGATTTTTTTATTATTTTAATATTCAATATTGTGATTAAATCAGAAAAAAGTTTTAGAAAAAAATAGAAGGGATTAGCTAACTGCTAGTCGCCGGTGGCGCCCTTCCCTGGAAATGCTCACAAGGCAGTCCAGACATTTTTGAGGGTTTTTTTTTTTTTTGAGACTTTGCCAAACAACAATTAATTACAAAAAAAGCATAGTTATTTACTTGCTTCCCGACGAGGGCAGAGTTAGACGCAAGATCGGTTTTAAATGTGGGGGAAAATGCAGTTCTCTAAAAGTGGCACACTGGATTGGAAAAAAATAATTGCTTCAATCTTTAAGGATTTTGTATATATATATATAAATACTTGTGTTTTTATTTACTTTGTTTACTTTTTACAAAGATTTTTTATTTTTATGTTACGTAGTTGTGTTATTGTATTGTCTGAACATTGTATTTTTTAGGCTTAAGAGAAAATATTTAAAAAAAAAGAAAAAAGAGTTTATTTTTTTGTAAATATCTTTTTAGGTATGGGCCTACAATATTTTGCATGGACGAACCCAGAAGATTGCCTGAGTCAAAGTTGCTTGAAAAATGCATCATCAGCAATTAGTACATAAATAGTAAAACCGGCCCTGTGTTAATTTTTTTTTTTTAATCATATTAGTTTGCCTTTTTTCCTTAATCTGATTATAGTCAGTTAACATACTTCCTAACTTCCAGTGACAAGGCAAATCAGTTCCTTTGCTTTTTTCCTCTCTCACGCCTGTTTCTCCCCTGTGCAAGTACTCTTTTTTTTATTACATTTTTCCAATTGTTCTTTTTTATTTACTAATCATTGAAAAGTTTTTATGATCTTATTTTAATTAAAAATTATTGAAATTAGTTTTATTTTTTAAAGAATTATTGAAAACACCTTAAAAAATTGTTTTTAACTATTTTGGGATTATTATGTATTGGATACGTTTTTTTTTTTATGATGATTAAAATGTTGTTATTTTGATTTCA
Source organism: Euprymna scolopes (assembly GCF_053919585.1). Taxonomy (NCBI): domain Eukaryota; kingdom Metazoa; phylum Mollusca; class Cephalopoda; order Sepiida; family Sepiolidae; genus Euprymna; species Euprymna scolopes. The sequence continues at coordinate 59,548,697 of NC_136499.1, read as the reverse complement.
AAAATTTTATTTTTATACTTCATAAACATATATTTATTATATAAATTCAAATAAAAAGTTTTAATTTTAAAATAAAAAACGCATTTTTATAATTTCATAAACATAAAATTTCAAATAAAAGCCTTTAAGTTAATTTTTAATCTTGTTTAATAACAAGTGCAAATAAAGACTAATTGTGTTATTTTTATCTGTATAATTTAGTTAATTTTTATTGTATATTTATATTCTATTTTAATAAATCACTTCAAAATAGAACTACTGAAGAACAGTTAAAGTGAATGAACTGATTTTCCTTGTTACCGCTTTTGGTACTAGCCACACCGAAAATTAGGAATATGTTAACTGACTAACTCTTTATCCATTATTTCCATTTTGTTACTTATACATTCTATCCAATTGTTATTCTTGAAATATATCTTATATACATTTTTAAATAAAATTAAATAGCTCCAATTTAGTAGGTGGAATATATATGATTAATAGACCAAAAGCTGAAACTTAAAACAACAACAACAACAACAACAACAAAATAAAAACAAAACAACAAATGTTTAGTTGTGGTTAAAATCAATATTAAAAATATTTGTACAATTATAATTTATTTTAATTATATTTTATAACTTAAAGCTAAACTTTACAAGAGATTTTGAAATGAAAATTTTCTGATTAAATAAAACGTGTCAATAAATTCTAGTTTGTTATGAAACCAAAGGAATTGTAAAAGTAATGAAGTGTGCAGAGATAATGGATAATAAGCCTCAGAAAAAAAAACAAAAAAAAACTATTTTTGTTTGAACCTTTTTTCTATTTCTCTTGTAAAGTACTGTGTGCAAAACATTTCGTTTCCCATGAATTACTAGATTTTTCAGTTAGATTCATTGGGAAATTTCATGACTGATTGTCGTAACCGACTTTATCAAGAACAACATTAAAATTTATAATGGTTAACAATAAGGTTTATAACCTTTTGTACAGGAAAACAAGAAAAAAGAAATGCCTGGTCATAAATCGAGTGTTGTCAGTTTACTTGATGTAGACATGATTTTATACCTGTATTTATCAAACAAGTCCAAATTGTGCCAAGAAATATTCTACCTCACAACACTGATAAGAAATTCAAAGTGAACAAAATACTAATAATCATTCAACAAATGTGCAGCTGCACTGAAAACAAACATATTTTTGCGACTGCACTTTTTAGTATTCCTTGATAGATTATTTTGTCATGGTCAGCTATTTTTTGAGATTTTCAAACTGAACCTTTCACTATTCGCTATTCTTGTTCCGTCTGCCTGCTTCCCACCGCACTACAACTTGGATGTCTTCAAGTCCAATGTTAACAAATTCCTAATGAACCGCCCCCTTAAGTAAACACTTCATCAAATCTCCACACTAACGTAATGTACTTGCAATAACCTTTATCCCTGAGTGGCTTCCGGGCCTTGATAAGTGGTGATCACTGTGTAAAAAAAAAAAAAAAAAAAAAAAAAAATCGCTTTTGAGACATGACATATCAGTTAATTCATTTTTTTTTATTTCTTTGTCCTTGAAATGAGGTTTAGAATATATTTTTATCTACTTAGCCATGCATGCTAACAATTTAAGATCAACTTCAAGGAATTGTAATCATAATCTCCTTTTTTATCTCTTTAAACGGTATGATTAGATATTTTTATGGAGAAAAGTCAAAGAATAGGTCTCAAACAAATAGAAATATAATAACCACAATCTGAGGAGAATAATTAATGTAGATAACATTACCTAATTTTTAAAAATACCAGCAAATATGAACAAACCACTAATTTAAAATTAATTTTTGCTTTGTTTTGGTAAGCATAACGAAAAAATATGTCAGTATATGATTTTCTCATTTATATTGACACTATAAATAAAATGGGTTTCCCCAGAAAGAAATTTAAAACTTTGAAAAATAAAAGCGCTCCAATTAAACACGTATTACAAATATGTCAAATTGCTCTAATCTTAGAAAAAAATCTATTTCAGCTTGATAATAACTTTTTAATATTTTTCTCTCTGTGATAATGAAATCTTTTGCGATTATGGATAGAAATTCAGTACATAAGAAACAAATGGTGATGCTAATAGGATTGCAAAGCAACAATTGGTAACAATCTATTCAAATTAATTAAAACAAATCTATTTTTCCTAAAAAGTATAGAAGCTTATTTGAAAGGATTTCTATGTATAATTAAAGTTCATTACTATTTCTATTAAGGAAAACATGCAAAAATATTTAAAAAAAAAAAAAAAAAAAAAATGAAAAACACAAGGATAAAGACACTATAAATGATCAACAATCTGTTTTTGAATTGAAATTCAAAATATATTTCGAACTTTGGCAATCTTATATAAATATAGATTTTTTTTCTGTCTACCTGTCAGTCACAATTTTTTAAAACATAAATCATTATGGAATTTGTTTCATTTTGAAATATCAGAGATGCTAACTGCTTTTAGAAATGAAGAACATTGCATTAATAGTAAACTAGCAGAACCCATGGAAATTCCATGAAATGAGAAATATATTTAATCAGTAAATATGCTTTGATATAGCTGATATTTTTCTGGATAGCTCAAAAAACTACTTTTTTTGATAGAAAAACCAATAATACGCAGCAAATGAGTTTATTAACATTTCTATGAAAATAGTGTCCATTGTATTTTTAAATCTAAACTTGACTCAAATGAAATAAGTCAATAAGTACTAATAAATACTCAGAAAAGAATACTGTGTTACATTGTTCAATACAAATAATACAATGATATTATAAGAGACAATCTTTAATTTATTACTTTAGTCCAGTACTACTTGGCAAACCATGTTCTTTCTTTTCTTCCTCATTTCTTCTAAATGTTCCCTATTTTACATAACGTTTTGTCGACTTCCTTTTTTGGTGAAGAACCGTTACACATTGAAATTACTATATGTTTCTTTCTCACGCGATTACAATAATGATCCTATATTATTATGATATTCAAAAACGAGGCTACAATAAAAGGAAATATCTCTCATATTCTTGTCCAGGGTTGTCAGATTAGCCTTTTTAAAAGTTAAATTTTGCTAATTTGGCCGTTTTTTAAGCAATTTGGCCTTCAAAAATTGTATCTGGCTTTTTCAAAGTGTAACGTACGGACTAACTAAGGAAGGAACAAGCAATGCCATGACCAGAATTAAAACCGAAATCTTTAGATCTTCAGTCTGAGGTTCTACTAATTGACCTACCTATTTAGACTTTCTTACAAATAAAGCTTAAAACATTACTTTAGCAAAATAGTGATAGGTTTGGTTTGACGTCATAGATTTATGTTTTGCATCATGTTTTGAAACATGATGCAAATATAGTGATAATAAACATGAATTCAAACATAGTGATAATAAAAAATAAATAAATGAATAGATAAACATTATCAATAGCGTTGGAAAATATTTTGATAGCCCAAAACAATTTATATTTACTTTAACTACAAATAGTATGTATTTTTTTTTTTTCACAATTATATAATCCTCCAGTCTAGCAAAACTATGCTACTGAATGGAGCATATATTTGCTAGTTTAATGAAAAATACTTTCTTAAAAAACAATGATCAATTAAAATGGAGTGATGGAATGTTGTAGGTAATGGGTGGATTCTGCAAAACAAGAGTGTATTTAAAGAATCCAAGATTCATTAGTAGGAGAATATCAAGACTGTGACTTGAAAGAATTTTCGCAAAGAGCATCTACTCAAAAGAATATGCAAATGAAAGTAATAATTATTTGAAAAGTTTGCTTCTTTTAAAAATAGAAATATCTTTTTAGTTTTAAAAGTGGCAAACTTTACAAATCAGCAAATTCTCAGCTTACAAAATAAAAAAATACAACATTATTTACATACACATTCTAAAAACTGCTTTGTAAACATTAAGATATAGAGTTTCCCCAATTTTATCAAGGAAATAATTATTAAAAATGGTAAAGATGAATTTTTCCTCTATGAAAATATTTTTAATATGAATAACAATATCAAAGGAGAAATTGATAAGCAACGAACAACTGAGAGGACTGAAAGGCAAAACATTCTACATAAAACCACAAAACACAAGTACGAAACCAAAACCTGAGGTTAGAAAACAAAGATCCTAAGTAGCCTTACCTTGCAACTAGATAACTTGTTTGAAGCCAGAAAATCTGACTGGCGACACATCCGTAAGGCTTGTAAATGAAAGCCACCAAAAACTACCATCACTGACATTGCTTGCTCATGCGAAGAGGATCTGACAAAAAGAGAAAAGGAAGATATCTAAACCCTGGAAGGCAAACACTACTGAACAAAATCAAAATAACAAGATAACAAAATAAATAAATAAACTATGAGACCTTTAAAATATCAACAAAGCAAAGTATAAAGAATCTCATCAAAAACATGTACATTCTGCATTCAAACTAGTTGCAATGCTGAAGCAGGAGAAACTATTATCATGGATTGATCATCAAATATTTTTGTAGTAATTAGAATGGTTGGATATTAGGAAAACTTATTCCTTATGCTACAGCCAACTTCAACAAAGTGATAGTTTAGAAAGTCTACATAAAAATCATAATAAATATTTAAAAAAATGAGATTTTTTAAGGCAGTTACTAAAAGCTGACAACTAGTTCTAGCCAAAATGACCCAACATCACCATCAAATTTTCAAGAAACTTAATTTCATTGACAAAGAACTGAATCAATTGGCAAATTCTGTAAATTGTATTAAGTTCTAACAAATAAAAAAGAATGATAAAAGTACACCATCCGTCAGCATCCGAGGAATATACATTTGTTTTTCTCAATACCAGATTTGAAACCTTTCAACAGGCAGAATAATAGTTATATTTATTGTATACATATTCAATTTGGAATATGTATTTCTAGTTCATTTCAAAATGAACAAGCCATTTTTAGAAATGGCAGAATAACTGAAATTTTGGATTTTATAGAGAGGACGCTTTTTTTTTTAAACTTAAAAACCCTGAAAAGAGAAGTATAAATAATTTTCAAGAAGCCAAATAACATATAAATGTAAAAACAATCTAATGCCAACAAAATTCCAAAGGAAAATGATAAACTTTATTTTTTTTTTTTCCCCATGTACATGCTGTAAATTTCCTGTCCTAGGGAAGGTACAATTATTCTATACATATGTTGCGTAATACCCGTCCTAGGGTAGGCAAAATATTATTTTGCTCAAGATGGCAAATAATACACAGACATGAAAAATTCCTATATCCTAAGAATAAAAGGTATGCTCAAAATTTTTCTCATTGTAGTCCCGAGTAACGCCGGGTGGCCTTGCTAATTTGTAATATTTTTCTTTAATGTAAAAAGTATAAACATTTTAAAATATTTAAAAAATTTGTCACAAAAACTTGTTTAGCATAATGAATATATCTCTATCATTATAGAAAAGGAAATTTGTCTGTGTGTGTATGTTCATTCCCTATAGACTCAAAAACGGCTGGGTCGATTTAAAAAAAAAAACTCACAGGAAGGTACTTTATGTGCCTGGAAGTTTTGTTAGATTTTGTATCAGAATGTCTTTAATAAGTATTAATAATCGATAATCAAAATAACCCAACGAAAGAAGGAACAAGCGATTTTGACCAAAGTTAACATCTTATATAGCCTAACATCACAAGTGCATTTGAGAAATTTTATTACCACAAAAACGGAAAAGCATGAGATATAAAATTAATAGTAGGTTCTTTGATGTGACAGGGGCGCATTTGAAATGAATGTTTCTGTTTAGAACACAAGTAAACCATGATACTTGACTTTTGCATTTTAAACTTTAATTCAAGCCATTATCACCACACAAATAGAAAGGCCCGGCATATAAAATCAACAGGAGGTTCTTTGATTTGACGGGTGCATTCAAAATGGATGTTTTTGTTTCAAGTACAATTGAATATGATACTTGACTTCTGTATTTTAAACTTCAAGCAATTATTTATATAAAATTTTATAGAATCAAGAGATTCTCTACAGTCTAAGTCACTGTGAGAGGCATGTGAGCTTTCTCCCAGTGCATCGCAATAGGTTCTCAACTAGAGCAGGCAATCAATCGATTTGAAAAATGGGCGATTTCACTAATTTCGATAACAATAAAAATATGGGAGTGTGAAACATTTATTGATCCTCATTTAATCCAGGGCAATGTAGGATCACCCTGCTAGTTTATTATAAAAATAAGAATATTATTTGTAATGACAAATATCTTTATTAGGAAAATTATTTGTTTCCTTCATAACATGTATATTTTATAATAGTGAATATCAGTTCAATTGTAGAATAAGAACTGTTAGATTTTGTTTGATATGTTGGATAAAATAGAAACTTTTATTAATTAATTTATTAAACTGCTAGAATAATAATGAAAAATGTAATTCGTTAACTATGTTATTTATTATGACATATGAGGGGCGCGCAATAAGTAATGCCCCTCACCCACTTCCAGTTGTCTGATCTAGCTAAAATTTTGCATGTGCAATGATTTATATCTCTACGGGTTATGTGGCAAATTACAGCTCTGAACTAATTGTGGTTTCTGTTTTACAGGTGTTTGAACAGAGTCATGTGTGAAATGGAGCTTATTGAATGTTGAGCAGTGATCTGGTTTTTGTATTTGAAAGGACGCACACCACAGGAGACTTTTGATGAAATGAAAGAAACTTATGGTGATAATGCCCACTCATATGACCTTGTAAAACGCTGGCATTGTGAATTCAAACATGGCTGGAAGTTTGTGGAAACAGCTCCCAGACCTGGCCGCTTCCCCTTCTGCCATTGATGAGACATCTGTCCGTCAAGTTGAGGCTGCCATTTTGGAAGATCGGTGCATTACTATTCGCCAAATGGCCCAAGATGTCAAGATTAGTACAGGGTCTGTGGAAACTATCATTCATGACCATTTACATATGCATAAAGTGTCTGCCAGATGGATTCCCAGGTTGCTCACACCATTCCAAAATTGAGAACGTATTGAGTGCTCAAAGATGAATTTGGAGATGTGCCAAGAAGATGAGTCAAAGTTTTTCAAAAGACTGATTACACAGGATGAAACCTGGGTCCATCACTATGATCCAGAGACCAAAGCCCAGTGAATGCAGTGGAAGCACTTGGACTCACCACCTCCAAAGAAGGCCAGGGTGCAGCCCTCCACTGACAATGTCATGCTCACAGTCTTCTGGGACCAGGACGGAGTAGTGATGACAGATTTCCTGGCAAAGGTACCACAATTACAGGAGCCTATTATGCTTCACTTTTGAGGAAATTAAGGGAAGCTATCAAAATCAAGAGGCGGGGCAAGATCAGCAAAGGTACCCTCCTCCTGCAGGACAACGCTCTGGCCACAACTCGCATGTCGCCAGATCAGAAGCACGGGCGTGTGGTTATAAAATCCCCCTCATCCTCCCTACTCTCCTGACCTTGCACCCTCTGACTTTCACCTCTTCCCAGCCATGAAGTTGTTTTTGAAAGGAAAGCGTTTCCCAGATAATGCAGCCTTGATTTCTGAAGTCACGTTGTGGTTGGAGGACCAATCTGGGGTGTTCTACAAAAACGGTCTCCAGAGCTGCATCAAACGATGGGAGAAATGCATAACTCTGGGTGGTTCCTATGTAGAGAAAGGCTAATAACTGCACCAAGTTTCGTTGCTCTACTTCTATAGGAAGTGGGTCAGAGGCATTACTTATTGCACGCGCCTCATAGTTAATGTCAGAATTAAAATCCAGTAGACTTAATTTAATAATTTAACAACTTTTCTTTAAAATATGTTGCAAAAATTTAAGAGAACTAAATTGTACTCTAAGGAACATTGGATTTTCTCACTCATTTAACTTGGTATTTGCTAAAATTTTGGATAAAATTGACTGTTGTGCTTAAATGTATGTCTTATGATGAAATAAAATTCTAATTTACTTTTTAAAATGTTCAGTATACAACTTTAATTCATTGTTTTAATCAGTGACCATTGCTATTCAATACTTTTCTTGTAGAAAAAGTATTTTGACAAATTTTATTGGATTAAAAAAAAACTTTTGACAGAAAAATAAATCTGGAACATTCTTTTTACACAGATAGACCAGTTTTAATGATTCACATTGTATTTCTTTTGAGTAAATAAAAGGGAATAATTAAGAATAGTTTCAGTTTCTTGTAAATTAAATTAAAAAATATTCTTAAAATATATCATAAACAGTTTCTTCCTACAGTGAGCAAATAAAATGAAAAATACATTTATTTGGAAAAATTACTGGTTAAAAAAATGGTTACATTCAATCGTTACCATTATAGTATGAATCATTACGAATGAAATAGGCTTTTTATCATTACTCACTGGGACCTTTCATACAGGCAGGCCATACTTAGCGATTTCTCTCTGCCAACAACTTGTGGTGTTTCCTGGAGTCAGAGTGACAACAAGTCTCCCCAGATTTTCAGTATTCACCACTTCTTTCAATAACTTTTGCAAATTAATTTGTTATCACAACAACCGTTTATCATTAATTTATCATTGGTAGTGACCATTGGTCTTCACTGGGATTTGGGTGGCAATAAGCCTCTCCAAGGTCCCAGTCCTCTTCGAACTCATACAGTGAAGGTCTGGTTAGTGCTTTCTTTCTTTGGTCTTTCCATCCTCCTTGACCCTCCTCACTTATTTGCTGTGGCAAATAAAAATAAAAAATAAAAAAAAGGAAGGCGAAGGTGCAAAGAGGTTAACTTAACATTCTACAGTTTCCGTTTTCATGATTCCATGTGGTGTTTCTTTGTGTTTTACTTCTGTAGCAATTTTTATATGTTTGGCTAACACCTTTGGATCATGTGTATTAGTCTCCACATCCAAGGGTTTTCCTTAATATTTCAACCGTTTTCATTATTGTTGTCCATTGTATCTTCTCAGCCATCCCTCTAATTCCAATCTCTCTCGCATCATCATCATCATCATCATCATCATCATCATTATTCCTTTTATGCAATGAATAAAAAGTGGAATTTTCAATATTATTTTCGATTAATATCCTCTGTTAAATCCTCCGCTCCACTCGCAAAGAAAAACTAAGTTCTACTTTTAATTTTTTTTTTTTTTTTTAAACGTGATTATGTGTGAACACCCTAATGTTAGTAAAATCTGTAAGTTTTAAACACTCAGTTTCTTAAATTATCAAAACTAACTGATGTGGCAATTTACTCAAAACCTTTTAAATGGAAAAAAAAAAACTGCTCACATTGATCACAAAAAAAAAAACACTGTTAAACAAACTGCAGCAGTAATTAAATTGCATCAATGAAGAGTATATTACAAAACAGTTCATTTTATTTATACGGTTCTGACATTGTAGAAAATTGTCAATGTCAAAAAGATTTATAGCAATATTAATAAAAACGATTCACTGTGAAAGTTGATATCCGATTTAAATGATGAAAATTTTACATTTCTTTCTAATTTTAGAAAGATTATACAAAAATAGAAAGTAAGCAAAGAAAAAGAATTAATCATTACCAAAGTATACTAGTTTAGCCATTGACCTTGCAATGGTTCAACTGATGTTTATAAGCAGTGCAGTTAACTTTGTTATGCTTAGGGAATTTAACAGATTATTTAGAAAATGAATTAGATAAATTAAGACTATATATTATTATATCATGAAGAAATAAGTTTTTTTTTCATCTTCTGTAAAACAAATTTTAGATGCAAAATTGTTTTTCTGAACATTATTTTGTTTATAAAGTTTTTGATTTTGTAAAATGTTGAACTTGTTTTCTGATTGTATCATACATTTTCTATAATCAATTATTCAATCTAAACTAATTGACTCATGATTTTTGCAATCTCTAAAATGTGCCTAATTCATGGTGAATAAAAAGTTTTTTTTGTGCATTTAGTATTTTCATATTTTTTCTGTTTTTCTTCTTATATTTGATTTTATGAAAATGAATCAATAGTTGTGAGCTGCTTCCTAATAAGTATAATTAACTGATTACTGAACAATACTAAAAGAATTCCATATCAAAATGTCTCAGTAATTATTATTTAGTAGTAATTTTGGTCTTCACATCTCAAAACCTCAAGTTGTGGACTCCAGTTACATGTCTTCCAGGCCTAATGTAAGTATTGGTTTTAAATAAAGAAGCCTCTGCAGACGTAAAGACAAGCAGTACATATCACGTATAAAAGACAAATTTATAGCTAAATCAATATTGACCCCAACAAAGAAACATAATGATGTCACAATAAACAGTCACAAAGGCAAGCGATTTGAAGGGCCATGATTACAGCCTAAATAAACTAAGCTAAACAGTATAACAGACGGAAGGGAGATATTTTTAACCTTTGCAAACTGCTATATGCATTCAATGTGTTATTAGACAGCAATCTATCACTTTTTGTCTTACATAAATCATCCATAATATTTACCAATGAGAATTTAACATCTTGAAATTACAAATAGCATATTTATTCTTTTCTTTCTTGTATTTAATAATCTCCTGAAATGAAATTCTGGTTAATATCAAAATTCTTTGCATCAGCTTGATGATGTTCTTCCCTGAAAAAGTGACAAAAAAAAAAAATTCTTGCTTGCTATGTGCCTTGCTTAATCATTCAAAGAACTGGCTCATTTAAATTCTGAAAACTTTTTTTTTACTTTTTAACTAGGTAACATGACCACTTGAAATGTTTATATATATATATATATATATTTTGTATTAAATCTTATTTTTTCGTTCATATGTCAGAACTCCTAAAACTAATAGTAGGTAAATAGGATTAGAATCAGTAAAACCTTTGCACTATTAACAACTATTAAAAACCTGTGATCCGTGACCCATTGTGTCAGTATTTGTTATATTATAAAATATATAATTTCTTATCTTTGGCATTAGTTGATAATCATGTTTCTATAGGCATTACAAGCTCAAAAGATTTTACAAAGTCAGAATATATTATGAGGTCATAAAACTCTTTCTCTCTTCTTATATCACACAGTCAGAATACACGGTGATGTCATAATAGACTTCCTTCAACCATCTAAAACATTTATGTACAGAAGAAGTGTTCATAGTGAAAATATAACAAGCAAACCAAACTTTTTGTAGTATATTACAAAAATTTTGGTTTGTTTGTTATACATATAATTGTATGTGCGTTGATGTGCCTTTCTGTTAATCTGTAATAGATGAGAATGAATAGTAGGTAAAGGGATGGTAGGATGAAAAAAAAACAGAAGAGGGTAGAGATGTATTAAAAACACACATTTGATAATAGAAAGGCTGCGAGTTCAATTCCTATACAGAACAGTGTATTTTCACAATCTATTGAATTATATTCCAAAATAATTTTTACTAAATAAGACCTGAAAAGAAACTGATTATTTTGGAGTTATTTTAAAATGTATATCTATTAAATGGAAATAATGATCTTTTGACTGAGAAACAACAGTGTGGACACTGCATTTGTTACATTACCTATCTTAACAGATTCACCATTAGTTTTGCTGTCTGCATCTAGAAAGAGTTAAGGGGGCCCAACTAATACTTTTTTCCTTTGAACTTTTCCCATTACCCCACGCCAATGAAGTCATATTTATTTAATAAAAACGATTTTTATAAAATTTTATTTTTACAGGCATTATATAACAAAAAACAAAACAACTTAATTTGGGAATCTTAAGTAGGACGAACCCAGGTGTGAATGTTGTATTATGGTGACCAAGAACCCTAGGTAGGAATATCTTAGAAAACTCCAAGTTATAGTGACAAGGATGTCGATAGACTCCCCACTTCCGAATTTTTTGATTGGCTTTGTGCCTAATTTTGTTTTGTTAACTTCTTTTTTCGAAATAAAGTAAATTAATCAACTAAACTAAAAGATTGTAGTTATTCGATCCCTCACTATTGTATTTAAAAATATAATCATTTAATATAACTGAAAATATTAGTAGCTGCTAATTATGCAAATGAGTTTAGTGTAAACATGCTCACCTATTTGTGTTGCTGCTAGCTCGCTACCTTGAGCACTAATACAAAATTCATTTTATTTATGCATTGATATGCAAAACACTCATAGACAATTATTGGATTCAAAAACTCAATATTTACATATCAACTTATTATTCCACATTATCACATCTATATCCAAACTGCACGATCAAAGAGGCATTAAAATTAGTGTCTTTTTTTAATTGACACCTCATGTGACCCGATTCTAAAAAATAACAAAAAAAAAGAAAGAAAAAAAAAGAAAATATTTTAACTTGCCTAATCAATTAAGTAAAAATCAACGATACCCTTTACTAACTACGAATTGACAGTTATTTAAAGCCAATTTGCTAGATTTTAATAGTATTTTATGGTTTTTGATATGATGCAAATATTTATGTTTCATCAATCCTTATCTACAAATAGTTTGAAGTCATATGGGGATTTTGTCATTTTCAATTCAGTTACGATTGAGTAATGTAATATTTAGAAAAGGATTAAACAAAATCTTTCTATTCAGAAACACTAAGTGTTTGAATATATATATGTTGAAAACTATTCTGACCATACAGATAATAGCAAAATAACTGCATATTCTCCTATTGTAAATCTAAACAACAAAAAAAAAAAATTCTAAAAACAAGAACAAAAAATCCTTGCCCAAGAAAGATTGGTGCATTTGATTATATGCATATTGCTACAATTTCATTTACAAGTTATTTGCAAGGAGTTACATCCGATTTTGTTTAAAACAAACAAACAAAAAAACCCAGGTGTTACTGGTATGACAATTTTACACCATTGAAGCTTGCAGTTTGACATCGAATCATTTAAAGCAACATGCAGACCTTGGTTAACGACTTTTATGACAGCAAAGCATCTAACATAATTTAAATGGTATGAAGACAAAGCACCAAAAGATTGAAACAAGAGTTTTCTTTTTAGACAACTATTAGCAATATGTTAAAAGAAACATCAAAAAATAAACATCAAGCAAGAAATTTGATGACCAGTTTGTAATGCTAATTAGGAAACAATCACAAAGGCAGATGATTTGAAGTGCTACGATTAAATCTGGAATTGCTAAGCTGTATTTATTCTCTCCGGAATATCAACAAATAGTTCTAAGCAAGTGGAAATGTATACACATATTAATCAGCACTCTATTAATTTTCCATGTCACTATTCTAAATCTATGCATAACGGTTTGTCCAAAAACAAAGTAACAAAATTAATTATAAAAAAAAAAAAAAAGTATGTATAAGAACAGATTTACAAAAAAAGTGTTGAATGCTTGAGAGGCCATTAAAAATGTGCAGAGAAAGTAAATCATTGATATATCTACTCATCTGAAGTGGTTTAGAGCAAAAGAATGCATAGAACATGCAAGGTCATCATAATTTACAAGATTGTGATTAAAAGCTTATTTTGACTCAATTTTATTTGTTTCTGTTGTGTGTAACTATAAGAGGAATTGGCTTGGTTTCTCTACTTGTAACACAGCTGGTAGCATAACATATAACTTCCCTATATCTCATTCCCTATCACAGACAATTACGTTTACAACATGTTTCCCAGACCAGCAAGATCAATAAGCTTCATTTCTCTATCTATTTCTGACCACAGTTCCCGATGATTGTGTAACGAATGCCCATATCCTACTCGGGAATGCTGATCATGCTGTGATAATGTTAGAAATTGCCCTAAATTCTCAACACAAAGCTAAAGAGCCATTACTCAAAATGACAAGGTGTTATGAGAAGGCCGACTGGGAAGCCATCAGAGATCTCATCAGAGATGCCTCATGGGGAAATATCTTTTCTCTTCAGTGTGCAAATGAGACCACTGAATGGTTCAAAGTGGCAATTCAAGCTCATGTTTCCACATGGAAATTCTATAGCAAACCCCACTCTCCTCAATGGTTTGCTTCTACTTGTGCAGCTGCCATTGCTAAAAGGCAGCATACATCCCGCAGATTTATCTGACATAAGTCCAGTACAAACAGACAAAAGTTTATAGAAGCTGGAAGTAATTGTAAGAAAAAAATAGTGATAGCTAAGAGAGAATACACCAAAACCACTAGAAACCGTATGGAAGCACAGAAATTAGAAATTCGTGATTTCTGGAAAATCTACAACAGTGTAATAAATGATGGGCAATCATCAATTCCTCCACTATCCAACAATCATGAGGTTGTTTGCATGGCAACCGAGAATAACATACTTGCTAATCAGTTTGCCTTAAACTCTACATTGGACCCAGCAAATCACTCCCTCCCTGATTTTCCTTTGTGGACTGACACCATACTAGATGATCTGAAAATCACCCCTTCTCAAGTGCATGATATCATAAAAAACCTAAACATCTCAAAAGCATGTGGATCTGATCTCATCCCGGATGTACTATTAAAAAATGATGAGCTGAGGATGCTCCAGTCCTTTCCAAACTTTACAACAAATGCCTTGAATCTTGCTTTCCTGCCTGCTGGAAAACTGCTTCTGTGGTACCAGTTTATAAGAATTCTGGCGAAAGAACTGACCTATTAAATTATCGCCCCATTAGCTTCCTCCCTCTCTTCGCCAAAATATTTGAGTCCACAATTAATCAAACCCTAGTCCATCACCTTACAGTTACTAAACTTCTGATTGACCAACAATATGGATTTAGGCAAGACCATGCTACAGCAGAAATCCTAATTAATCTCTGAACGTATATACCATACATTGGACAAAGCAGGGGAGGGTAGGGCAGTAGCCCTAGATATATCTAAGGATTTTGACTGGCTATGAAACGGTGGTCTTCTCAGGAAAATCAGATCATATGGTATCATTGGATGAATACTGAACATAATTAAATCCTTCTTAAATAAAAGCAGAATCCAGGTTGTCATCGACGGCCGTATATCTAAACAATATGATATAAATGTGGGTGTACCTCAAGGGTTGATCCTTGGACTTTTATTATTACTAATATTCATAAATGACCTCCCCAATAAAATTGTCTCTGAGATGGGTATATTTACTGATGACACTATACTCTGTAACAGGCACGAGGGGAAAACATATCTAAGGCAATGGCAGAAACACTAGAGGAAGGCCTCCAATCTGTAGTGGAATGGGGACAAAAATGGATGGTCACATTCAATACTGCCAAGACTAAGCTTGTTTCCTTCAATAATTACAAGAAACCTTCTTAACCATCAATATCTATGGCTAATAACACATTACCTGAAAGTACTTCTTTCAAACTCCTCAGCTTAACATTCACAGGGAACATGAATTGAAACAGATACACCAAGAGCATTGCCAAAGCTGCTGCAAAGGTGGGTTTTCTGCTAGAAAGTTACTTATGTCTGAAAGTATCCTGCACCTCTATTACGCCAATGTGTGGAGTATTGCTGGTGGTGCATCTGCAACTAATCTTTTACTCCTAGACAAGGTTCAAAAGAGAGTTACCAGCCTGATAAGTCCTGAACTGTCATCTAAGTTTCAACCTCTGTCGCACCGATGAAATGCTGCATCCCTCTGTCTGTTTTATAAGTATTTTAATGGTGGATTCTCCGACGAACTATAAGTCCTTATACCCCCTCCCCTCACGTAAATATCCCTGACAAACCCGAGAAGCAGCAAAGTCCCACTCCTACATAGCAGAGATCCCCAGATGTAAGAAAATCTTCTACTCTAACAGTTTCTTCCCCAGAACTGCAAGACTCTGAAATTTCCTCCTGGGTTCCTGCTTCACTAACTGTACTGACATGCAGAAGTTCAAGTGTAATGTGAACCTACATCTTGCTGCTCAACTCCCTACATAGTATCCCTGCAATTTATTTCGCTGATAGTGGCCCCCTACATCAAAGTGGCACTGTGCCTCGATTGGGGTGAAAATGTAATAAAAAAAAATTTAAAAAAAAAAGATAGTATTATTTATAAGCGGTTGGGGACCAACTGTGAATTCAAGATTTCCTTGATAGTTCCTGCTTTGGAGGAAGCTGGTTTCACTTGTCTAAAGCGAATGCTGTACAACAAACAAACAATTATTGCAAAGCATTCTTACACTTTTTGTTTATAGGAAAATCCATTTAAAATAAATTTTGTTTATTTGTGCGTAAAAGGATCTTAAACAAAAATTCTAATTTCTTTCTCAAATCAATTCGAAGTTGAGAAGAAACCTTAAAATAATTTTTCAAAATCTAATCAGATAACCGAATGAATTGTTTTTATCAAATATGTATATATCTTTACCAGCAGGGTGACCCGACATTGCCTGAGATTGAATGATTGATGATCAACGAATGTTTCACACTCCCAGATTTTTATTGTCATCGAAATTGGTGAAATCGCCATTTTTCAATCAAATTGATTGATTGCCTGCTTTAGTTGGAGACCCATCGCAGTGAACCACGAGGAAGTTTCACATGCCTACTTAGTTCACAATACATTGTAATTGATATTGCACTGTAGAGAACCTACTGTTGATTTCATATGTTGGGCCTTTTGGCTTGTATGGAAATAAAACTTCTCAAATGCGCTAATAATGTTAGGCTGTGTAAGGTGTTAACTTTGGTCAAAATTGCCTGTTTCTTCTTTTATCGAATTATTTTGATTATTGATACTTATCAAAGACATTCTGATACAAAACCTATCAATAATCAAAATAATTCGATAAAAGAAGAACACTGCCAGGCATATAAAATACCTTTATGTGAAATTTCATAAAAATTGGCCCAGCCGTTTTCGAGTTCATAGGGAACACACACACACAAAGTTCCTTTTATATAATAGTAAAGATAATTAAATTATGTAATTCAAACAGAATTAAACAAAGTTTATAACGCTATCCAAAAGTTTTTAACTCAAACAGTGAACATATAAATATAAAAGGATGTATTACTGTAATCACTAGGTAGTTACAAGGTTGATAATTTGCATGTGATGTATACAAGGAATGACCCAGTTGTATTTGTGTCCCTTCAAATGCTTATATTGATTGGATATTTTGTTTCTATTAGTAAACTTCTCAGAATTAAATATTTTGCTGAAACTAGTTTAAATATGCAAAGATAGGTAGAGGAAATCCGATGGGAATAAATCTTTGAAGGAGGAGTAAAAAGAAAAGACATATGTTAGCTAGTGAAGAAATTAGAACAAACATTCGTTGAACTTCAAAAGTATAATAAAAACAAGGATATAAAAAAAAAAGAAAGAAAAGAAGAGAGACCCAAAAAGAAAAGATAGCAGCTGAGAGAGAGCTATGTTTACTAGTAGTAAAAGGCATTAATATAGTATAGCCGGGGGGGGGGGGAGAAATATAATTCTATGGGAAGTTGACAGGAGATGAAATCCTGACTGTGTATAAATGGGTCACTCCAATCATACAAGTCAGCATTTACACAATATGATATAATAACTGCAACAAGATATACATTGGTGAAACTTAGTATCCCTTCAAAAACAGAGTTTATGGGCACAATAGAGCTATAAAAATTGTGGATACTTAAAATACACTGGTTACAGTACAGACATGCTAACTTTAAACACAAATTTAACATGGAAAAATCTGCAATAATCAAACATGTACACAACATTAGACTCATACATCTTATTTACATTCAGCCAACCTCATATCCTATGTAGATAATCATAGTTTAGAAGCTGAGCTTCTTTCAAATAATAAAACACTTAGCTGAAAGAGTCACAAACGAACAAAGAATTCCTAATTTTGAATTTGGCTAAAATCCAATAACTTATCCTATTTGCACCACAAATTCTGTCAGAAATTGTATCTTTATTTCTTTCCTTTAAACAAACATATATATATATATATATATATATATATATATATATATATATATATATATATATATATATATATATATATATATATGTGTTATGAAAATATATAGCAATTAAGCTTTGTATTTTATTTCCATGGGGAATCAGCAGGCTATATAAACATACATTACATATATGTGATGATTAGGGCTGTGACAGCAGAATATTCTTTTCATTGTTTTGACTTGAGTATATATCTGTTAATATCTTATGTTTTTATATAGACTGATGTGGTTCTTGGTTGATTAACTTTGTCTAACTGCGTCGGATATATACTTGAGAGTCAGAAGAATGAAAAGAATATGCTGTTGTCACAGCGCTAGCGATGATAATTATGGAAATAATAATCCAACGTTATGGAAAAAGGAAAATCGAAAATTATTTAAATATTCATCAACATTTTGTCTTTATTTCAAGATTTTCTCAATGATTAACTCTACAATTATATAAATGCAACTTTGTGTGTGTGTGTGTGTGTGTGTGTGTGTGTGTGTGTGTGTGCGTGCGTGCGTGTGCGAGTGTGTGAGTACCTTCCTAATAGACTTAGAAACAGCTGAACAGATTTTCTTTAAAATTTACAGAACTTTAGTGTATAAGTCTGGGAGTGATCTTAGTGCAGTTTTGTCTCAGAATTACCCCGATAATTACTGATAATCGAAACTGTTATTTTAATTTATCTATCATTGGTAAAGCCTTTTTTTTCCAAGTCGTTGCTTAGCAACAATGATAGTACAACAGGCCGTGAAAATTCTACTGTGGGTAAGTTGATAGCATGTTTTTTTTTTGTTTTTTTTTTAGCATGGCGTTTTTTTGTTTGTTTTTTTAGCATGGCGTTTTTTGGCTTTTCTTTTTAGCATGCCGTTTTTTTGTTTTTTTTTAGCATAGCTCTGCATGTAAATTTCTTAATTTTTTTTACATTAACTGTAAAGAATTTTATAAGACTTGAAAATTAAAATTTTTTTTTTTTTTTTGACGTGATCTATAGGTTCAAACCTCGCACGTAAATTTCTTGTTTTTTTTTTTCTTTTTCATTAACTGGAAAGAAGTTTATATCAAATAATTTCATAAAAGACAGTAGGTTCTCTAGAGTGCAATGTAGAATAACATATATTTTGGATTGTTACTGCATGGAGGCATGTGAAGCTTACTCTCGAGCGATTTCACAGACTTCGATGACAATAAAAATATAGGAGTGTGAAATATTCATTGATCATCATTCAATCCTGAGCAATGTCGGGTCTCCCTTCTAGTTTGAATATAAATATTAAAGTGAATATTTGAAAATACATGGTGTGTCTATAATGTGAAAAGAATGTTTTTAAATATCATACATACAGACATTGAGTTTATATACATATGTAGTCATCCACATATAGACTGTTTCACTGTATCACAGCTCTTCAGTGCAGCTAGGCTAGCAACTACCTAAAGCCAGGATTGAAACTTAACTGCCTAGGTGACAATCAACGCTTCTAGCCATTACACTATTTGCCTGCTGCTTAAGATGGGTATGCGAAATTCCAATGATTAAACACTGTCAAAAAGCTTAATCTCTATTTGTTTACACAAAGAATATTGCTTTCTTTATACGTTAGTGGCAGTTTTTTTTATTTTGTTTACTAATATGCTCAACCTAAAATAGGAAACATTTATATAATTATGCATGCATATTTCATTTGGCATCCACAAAAAATGTTGCCTTTTCCTTCTGAATAGTACAAATTTAATCTCATTTATCCAGAATATCTTTATCCATTGTTCCATTGTTTAACCTTTGTGCCTTTAAGGGAACGATAATAACTGTTAAACTAATGATTTTATAACATCAATGTTTTGAAGTAATCCATTTTCATGACGTTGGCCTTCTTCATTTGAGAGAGACAATGGCCACTTTTTGAAAATGTGCTTATATGATGATGAAATTATTCATAGTGAAGCATTAATGGTTGCACAATCAAAAACCACACTTATCCTGATCCAACTCCTCAAGCCCAGGAGAAATCCAAGCCGGTTGGAAACAATACTATTATAAGTAGAGATGGCTTAGTATTATTGTAAATTTTTTCTTCTCTTAGACTAGTTGTGCCTACCAAATCTAGTCTACTTCATATTTCAAAGTTAAAGGGAAAAGAGACAAATTCATACATGGTATCCCTAAACGATCACCCATCCAAGTAATGACTGGGTTCAACATTGCTTAACTTTGGTTACCTTATGTTTCAACATGATTTAACAGTAAGACATGTAGTCTCCAACTGACATTTTTCTATCTTCCGGCAAAGTTGTTTGATTTAAAATCAAATCAGTAAAAAAATAAAATAAAACTATTAATTCAACATACTTAATATGCTAATTACATCCCACTGTTTACACTGTAAAAACCTTTTCAAATACTTAGATCTCTGGTTACATAGGTAATACATGAAATCGCATTGAACAATTCATTCATACATGATTATCTTACAAGTTTGAAGTAGTTTTCCACCAAAACTTTGGGAGGCACCTACACCAAATGATGCATATAACAATGACAACAGAAATAATGTCTACGGTCAAATATTATTTCTTTCTTATCTAATCTATCCATTATAAACATCGTTTCAAAATAGATATCGAAACTTCAACTCACAAGGCTTATTAAATTATTGATATCTTTAAAAAAAAAAGTAAAAAGGCTTTAAAGAAATCTTCAACATTTCATCTTATTTATTGTATTGTTCCCCAAATTTATCGTAGAGGGACCTATGTTTTTAGTGGCATCCGTGCGTGCATCCATGCGTCTGTTAGTCCAGACAATTACCAGATAAGCGTCTATTAGTTTTTCCTGAAATTTTGCCACAAATTGTATTTCATTAAATAGATGTGCACAGTAAAAATATTTTGCAAAAATTCCTGTTGCGTCCCTAAGGGGCTCAAAAGAGGTCAAAATGCCCCAAAATGGACAAAACTTACACTTTTCCCCATAGTGTTTGATCCATCTATTAAATTTTCCTGAAATTTGGCCAAAATGTGGAGGCTATTGTTCTTAGTATAAATTCAGTATGAGTGACACTGGCAAAATTCTGGTTCGCATCCCTTTGGGATTTTTAGGGATACAAAAAAAAAAAAAAACGTGCCTTCTGGGAGCTCTTTTTTCATATTACTCAAAAACTTGATATGTATGTCTATATAGTGATTTTCCATGGTGCTAAATTTAAATATACATGTCTTAAGGCGTGAAACTGCACCGTTTGTCCATTTTCACTAGGATTCGGTATTCTCAGGAGCTCAAAAGGGGTCACAAATACCCGAAAATTGCAAAAAATGACACTTTTATGCCATAACTTTTGCCCCATCCATTAGATTTTTCTGAAACTTGCTGAAAATGTGAAGGCAACGTTGGCCTTTCACACTTCTCATATTCATCATTTCTCCACAATTTTTTGTGGTGTCATCTCACATACAGCATCAGAGGGGGACCATGCATGTGTGGTTTATTTTTTTTATTTATTTATTTTTATTTTTTGACACAATTTGAGTTTTTGTCTTCCAAAAAACCAAGTTAAAATTTAGACTGCTAAATTAATACTAGACTGCCTATAATCTGTTAGGTCAGTATTTTTATAGATATTATTGCTATATGATTACTCAATATTGACATTGGTTTATAATCATATTCTTACAGAGATAAGAAACATTTTTATTCACAATATTCTTCTACATGTTCAACTTTTAAATAGTCAAAAGATTCCAGAATACATTGTGATGTCATAATAAACTTTCTTCTGCCTCTCCATCTCTCTTTTAATTACTTACATCATTCAACAATTTTTCTCACCATTTATGTTTTTTTCTTCCTTTCACTATCTAAAACATTCATGTACAGATGAAGTGTATACAGTGATGAGATGCTAAAATAGCCAACAACATTAGAAAAGTTTTGGTATACACAGATATGTTGTTAATTTGGTTATCAGAGGAAGAAAAAAAACAAACAAAAAAAAAATAGCTATTAAAATTTTTTCATGAGAATGAAATTGCACATAACAATTTTTCCATTATATTTCCTGGGTGAATTTTATTTGGAACATTTGACCAATTTAGTCAAGATTGTTATGATTAGAATTTGAATAAACAAGCAAAAAAAAAAAAAAAAAGCTACATTAAAATTATATTTGAATGAGCATTATTTTTCCATGTCATTTTCTTCCTAAGGAACAGATTTCTGGTTTCTGGTATTTACAAACTCGATAATTTTAAGTAATAAAAAAAAAGGCAGAAAAACTTTACTGCTGAGAAAATACAGACTTTTATTAACTTTTTAAGTTTAAAAACAAACCCAACATAGATAAGAATAAAAAATATCTAGATAGATTTCAGTTTTAAAAACCCACCATAGTTTATAATATTTCTAGCATAGTACCCATAAAACACAAACAGGATTATTTACATACAAATCAGTTATACATAGTTGAACTTTTTATTTTTTATCAATCTGTTATTTTTTAATGTTGAAAGAATAAAATAATTATATGAATGTGTTTGTGAAAAAAAAAAAAAAAAACAAGACCCCAAATACTAATTTCAATATAGATGCGCATAGTAACTAAACAAAATGATTAAAATTAAATGTGAATTTTTATTGGATAAATTTTGGAAAAGTCAGTCTGAGTCAGACATTTCTAGCTTCAGAACCTTCTTATCGCCATTGATCATCTCAAACTATTCATTGCAAATTTACTCTTTCTAACCTTATATGCAAAAAAAAAAAAAAATCGTTTTGACACTGATTTAAATAAGAAAATATCTTTGTCACTTTTTAAATAAACAGTCAAGTTTTCTAGCATTGTTATCTTTCTGATGCTATTTAATTTACTGCATATATTTGTGTATAAAGTGATGTACATTTTAAGATTAAAAATCGTGCCATTTTAGGTATAACCTGTGTTAGACTGTAGAGTCTAGACAAGTTAAATGGTCTGTCTCATGGCTCTTTCTTGCACAGATAATTTCCTTTTTGTTTTTGTTTTTTTTGTAAGACATATTATAAATTGTTTCTCGGCATCTGCGCGTGATAATACATGCATTTACGCAAATGCGATCTATTTGATTTTCATATATAGAACCAACCCGCTGCACACTTACATGCAACAAATGCAAATGTTGCTAATCAGATATTCTAATCAATGACATGCTGTATATTCCAGGTACAGTTACTGTTTTTAGACATAATTTATGTCACATACCATAATAACGTAAATGCATACATTGCACGAGCAATAATATACTGTAATAATGTGAACACATGCGTTAAGTTTCATTAAATAATTGTCATTAAATTGTTAGGGGAGAACGACATGTCGTAAACACTACATTTCCTAACCTACTAAAAAACCGTCATGTGATCACCGAATACATCATATCGAACTTAGGCCTATAGTCACGTCTAGACAGTGAACATTGCAAGAGCTATTCCAATTATTATCAAGCCTCCCACTGGAAAACCGTGCATGTGCTTACATGCTGAAAAACAGACTGTAGTAGGGTTCAGAAGGAGTGCAATTAATTACTATATACCAAGTGCACAAACAAAATGGCATTTTCTATGTTATGATCAAGTACTGAGTCGCTCTTTAACAACATTGCTAAAAACATTACTTATGTATAAGTCGACCCGCCCCAAAAAATAACCTAAAAATCATCTCTCAGAAATTCGACTTATACACTAGTATATATACAATAAATTATTTTTAAGTTTTTCTGTTTTTTTTTTACTTTGACCATTTCTTTCTTTTGTTTTGAAATTAATAATTTTTGTTTCT
This sequence comes from Euprymna scolopes, assembly GCF_053919585.1. Classification (NCBI taxonomy): domain Eukaryota; kingdom Metazoa; phylum Mollusca; class Cephalopoda; order Sepiida; family Sepiolidae; genus Euprymna; species Euprymna scolopes. Next base: position 59,525,045 of record NC_136499.1, on the reverse strand, counting down.
GAATTTTAAAAATAATTGATAATTTGTATTGTTTAGATTATTAAGACTACTGTTTTCATTTTGAGTTCTATTTTCACAAAATTTTGACTTCTGACTTTTTTTCAGGTGTATCTTTCAAATGTATGTTTCAGGAATATTTATATTTGTTAATGGAATTTGGAAAGGAACTCTTTATTTAATCTATGCTCTCGCCATGGCCAGATAGAAATATTAAGTCATATTTTTAGTATCGTACACATTGAGGGTTAAACTTTCAACCTCCAAAAGAGTGTTACTGGTGGCTGAATATTTTATCTAGTACTTTATCGATTATTTATTATGATTCATATTTTATTCTGTTTTTCTATTTTGTAGCATTACAAAAAATTCTACAATCTGAATTCATTTAAAAGTTAATAAATTTGAATATTTCCAAAAAGGAGAGTAAAAAGTGAACCTTGGATTTACTTTTGCCAGCCTTGTCATTCTTACTTCTCTTATTTTGGTCTATAGTCCCGACATTTTAAGAGTGATTTTTCTAACAAAGGCGAAAGAATTGCTGTTTTCTGAGTCAAAATCTATTTAACACTTATATTGGCTATTTTTTTAAAATTCGAAATAGTATTCTTTTTTGGATCCTTACATCAAGTGGCTTCATGCCTTGTTTGAGGGCGACTTCCATGAAAAACTAAGCCCCATTTTGGTTCAAATACAGTTATTAATTATTATTAATATCATCACTCAGATCTTCAAACTCTGTAGGATCTAAAGAGAAATATCTCTGTTGTCTAATGCAAACAAATGTGGTATTTGAAGTGAAAAAGTGAGAATTACATTTGCTTGAAACTCTACAACTAATAGAATATTTAACTAGATAGATTGCATAACGGCCTCATTTAAAATAGTTTTATGTATCGTATTGTTTCATTTTAAAAAACAAATTATTAAAATGCTATTGCTTGATTCACTAAATCAAAGTTAATCAACGTTTGCTTCCTATATATTTTAATTACATGGAATATATTCTAAAATATTCTTAACTTTTGGGATTAAGTTATGCTTAAAAAACTTCCATTGTCATTGTTCTAATTAGCCGTAATTTTCAGTTATCATGAAGTAATCCACCTCTTTCTATCTATCACTTTCACTCTTTCTCATTGTATATTGTTTATACCCTTGCTGTTATTCTATATGCTGTATGTTACTCTCGCTTCTGTCCTCCTCCCTCTATGCTTGATAACAGTTAAAAATAATAAAGAAAGGAAAGAATAAAAGATTGGAATAATCCATTATGATCAAAAGGGAATATCACTAGAGGTGATAATAATATTTAAGCCATAATTAGAAAGAGAAAATAGAGAGAGAGAGTAATAAGGTTGTTTAGTTCTCTCCCACTGCAAGAACTTAGACACCAGAAAAGGGGAACTCTGACTTGTAAAAAGTGCCTGGGCAGCCCCGTCGGTATTCCCCTGTGAGGGCGCCACGGGCAATTAGCAATAAACCAACCCCTTCTCTAAGAGAAAAGGCAAAGCCTGGGAGGATGGACCTCCTAGAACTGCATAGAACTAAACTCCCACCACAAAATCAACAAGGACTGGATCATTACAGGAATGGTTCAATCTCTGCTGATTTGAGGGTCCGAGGATAAAAATCCCTCGCCGGGAGAGTAGGAAGATGATATTTTTTGTTTTTATTATTTTTTTACATTTAACTTTCTTTGCAAACTTTTTTTTGCAAACTCATTGATCGAAATAATTTCAGCTGAGTTCAAAGGATGAACCAACGAGTCAAATTATTTTCTAGTATTTCTTTAATTATTACACACAACTAAAGCTAATATTATTGTGAATGAAAAGATAAACAAAATATTATAAATTCAAGCAAGTTTTCATCTTAGTTTTCTTTTTCATGATTACAAGCATAAATCCATCTCTACATGAAGCTATGTGCATATGTTTATAGATTTCTATGCATATAATTAATTTCTAAACTAATTAACCTATCAATTGTAAATTTTGGAACACATCTACAAGATATATGGAATCGTAATATGGTCTACACTTATTTTAATTTAGTTTCATGCAAAGAGGTAAAACGGAGGTGAAAGCCTTTCATGAAAATTCAGATATCTATGCATATTTCATTAAATAATATGGACAATTTGTACATGCACATTTTAGTAAAGATCCATTCACATTTCCTAATGAGTATTTATTTGAGGAAGCGGACTGGTTAATAAATTCATTATGGTTACAATTCTAAGTACTTTTGGTCTGATCGCTGACCATCCATGGAGACTTATATGTATTGTGAAAATAATGAACATTAAATATTAGAGTAAATTTGCTAGAGAAACCATTTAACTTCATTGTAATAATTAGTATTTAATTTAACCAGATAAATATTTAGATGCTGGTTATCTTAACAATACACATGACACATGAAGGTGATTTGTGATCAAACCGGAAATGCTTCGAATTTTAACTTTGAGAATCAGCAAGTTCTTACTTGAAAGATAGACATCAGGAAACTTGAATCTCTACCAAAAAACTGTCCATATTATTTAATAGATAGCACAGATGATAAAAGGATACTTCTCTTCGTTTTGATACCAAAGGAATGTTTTGGGTTTATGTAAAATTAAGTATAGGTTCCCTAAGGGTTCAATTAGTTTTTAACTATTTCGTTTCATTTTTTCTAAGCATTTTAAAATGTTTTTGTAAGTTTCTCTTAGTTTGTTTTTAGTTTTTATCATAACTATGTGCTCGTATATATGTTATGTGTATACATACATGTTGTACATATGAACAAAATCCAAATACATTTCTGTTTCTAAGTTTTATTCTTACAATATTCTGACAATTATTTTCTCACCCGGCCGAGAGTTTCAGAAAAAAATGTGTTAGATTATCATAACATCAACTGCAGAATGGGGACACACACACACACACACACACACACACACACACACACACACACACACACACACACACACAATATATATATAGTTCTGTGGGTTGAGCTTCCAGTGTTTCTGTGAAACCGAAGGTATCGTCAAATGATCAAACTAATGCATATTGTTCTTTTAAATAAATAAATATATGCTTTTACACACAGCAGTACTGAAGAACTGTGATACAGCAAAACTTTTTGTGGTTAACTACTAATGGCACTAGCACACAAGCGTTGCTTGGGAAAACTGAAGAATCCCAGAAACTCACTCTTCACCTCTGAACCCTATATTAGTATTTTTACTTGATTTATTTTGTACCACGTACTAAATGAATACATAATGATGAATATTTAAATGTTTGCATTATTTCATAACTATGAAAGAGTAGCAACAAACTTACGTAGAGTAGGGGAATATTTAAATTAAAAATTTTTTTTTTTTTTTTTTTTTTTGCACAGGAGGAGGAATTTTAAATAATTATCTACAAATAAATGGTAGAATGAAGATACTATTTGATAGAAATACGAGTATTTGTAAATGAAGTGATTTTTGCAAAGTATTATATTTAAAATGATCAAGATTTAATTAAAAGATTGATATTTGCTGCAAAAGCAAAAGCGCATCTGAATTTGAACAAATATAAATTAAATTGAAAAATAAATTAAAATCAAATACATTAAAACTTAGTATTATTGCATAACGACAGTTAACGAGTTTTTAATTTGGGATGGGGTGGAATAAAAGTGTCTGTACACTAAAACTTGAAGGAAGTCACTGTTTTATATGATTAAATTTTTTTTTAAAATAAAGTGTTCCGGCATAAAACACAGATGCCCATGTTTCCATGATAACTGACCTACTTTCTTGCATGATGTCATTAATTACACGGGACTATTTTCCGGTGAAAACTGTTTTTTGTTATCATGAACAAGTGTGTGAAAAACCATTGCGCACAAAGCATCTGTTATTACAATACATATGCATCATTCCTCTTTCATTAAGTAAACAAAAAACTTAAGCATACATGCTTTACAAACGATAGTGAAAAATAGTGTATAATCTTGTATTAAGTTTGAGCCTAAAATATTGTATGGGACGTTTTATTATGCATATTCTAAGAACATAGAGAAGAGTGTGGATGTTTGTTCATTATTTGTAATCTGAAAAACAAAAGTTTGGAATGTCTTTTGCAATATCCGTGCAATTTGCTGATTAGGAGAGTGATTAGTATGAAGTTAGTGAATGGACAGTATAATATGTAACAATGACCCAATTATATTTTCACTGCATTTCTCTAGCTGTATCTTTGTTGACGGATGAAGATTTATTATTGAAAAGGGTGAGATCATGGCCAAAAATTAATACCCCCCCCCCAAAAAAAAATAGCTGAAAGAAATCTCTCAGCTTTAAAATTAAGAGAAATATTTTCTGGAATAATTTAAGTATTTCTATAATAAATAACAAGCAAAATGTAAATAAAAACTAAACCAAATCCCATGTACATAAACAATTAAAAAAATTTCCCACATTACCACAGATTGCATCTCTGCAGACTACTACATGGTCGTCTTCAAATCCAGTGTCAACAAATACTTGTCATAAACTGTTCCCACAAGTGATCAAACTTTGTTTGTTCTATTCATTATTTTCAATCCTCTCATAATATTCGTCATTTAACTGACATGCTATCAACCTCATTAACGCTTATCCTCAAGTCGCTTTTGGCATTGATCAGTGATAACTTATTATTAACAAAAATAATAACAGTAACAACAAAAATTATGTAAAAGCTACTTATTTAAATACTTAAAACTAAAATATTTTTAAACGAATGTTGGAGAATGAAATAATGATTACAAGCAAAAGGAGGAGTTTCTATTACATTCTATAGATCTCTTTTTAATCTTGGTAATAATAAACATTTAATCTACATTTGGATTGAATCTTGGGATAGTTTTTATAAGCTGCAACCATATCAACAACTCATCTCAGAGGCAACATGATACAACATCGGTGAATATGCATGGCATAAATCAAATCGTCGAAAACCTTTCTAATAATGCGTATTAGCCACTCAACAAGAAAATCAAATGGAACACACCATAGGAGACAGTTTCACGGAAATATAGTTGAAGAAAAACAAACGGACACAATTGTACAAAAACATACCTAATAAACAACAAGAACTGATATATGCCCATTCAATCTACTTGTTAAAGAATTAAAATGCTATTTCAATCTTGTGACATTCTGATAGACAAAGTCTCTTATTGAGATGCTTAAATGCATCTAAAAACTTGCAAGCCAACAATTTAGCTTGTAAGTTGTTCAATTATTCAAACAAAAGTATTTCCTACTCAATTATCAGGCAGTTATACATTTAATGACTAATTTTTTTAGCTAGTAAAACTATATTAGTAAGAGGAAATAAACATCAAAAACTTTCGGCCAAAAGTATTAGGATTTACCTCCTCCCTACTTTTTCAGATTGTCTTAAAAAATAATCCATTCATAAGAGAAGAAATAACAAATTGAAATAAAGAATTACAATTCAGAGAAGAAACAAAAATCTATTTTTAGCATTTTGTTTAGTTTGCATAAAAAGCATCAGAATCCCATTTTGAAAGCTATCATTTGCTGACTAAACGGTTTTATTAATTTTACTTGCTGAAGGACAGTGTCCCCTTTTACCTGAAGAAGGACACTGTCTCCTTTTATCTGTTGAAGAATAGTGTCCCCTTGATATTTTCTTGCTCATCATGGTTGGCCAGCAGGAATTTAAAATCCAATTTTCTTGCATGCTGAATTATGTTTTTGAAAGGTTTTGACGCAGTCATACTACTAATGTTATTTTGTATTTTTTATTCTTCTAAATTGCTCTACCAAAGCTTGAGAGTCTAATCCCTGTACTATTTTACTCATAGCTGAATGGGAGAGAGACGGACTTCTATTGTTTGCAATGGTATTAGTTAAAATGATTCAATAGCTTGCACAGAATTCAAATACAGCTTCGAACAGAGATCGGCACTGCCAACCACTGGTATTTCTGACTGAACAGTTTGTAACATAGCTTGGTTGAGAAAACTGCATATTTTAAAAGGTAGGTGCACCCTACTATTTCAGAATAGTTATACAAAACTTAAATTTAATTTAAACTATGCCCTCCTCCTAAGATTAATGATTATCAATTACAACAGAATCAAGTGGTGAGATTTGTTAAAGTGAAGCTGATCAAATTTTATAATTAATTAGTAAAAAACTACCTTCCACTGTATCAATTAATCTAGTTGAAACCTTCTTTACAGAAAACAAATAAACAATTTTCATTCCATATTTGGTCATTTGGAGAAAAACAACAAAAAGATGATTGCCATGATTTTATTTGATATATTCTAATGTTGAGATCTGATTTTGTATAAGCATAAAAATTCTCAATTAAAACTGGTTATATTATGAAAACAATAAACGAATAAAAAAAATGGAATGTCAATTTTCGTTAGTTTCACCTTTATTAGTAAAGACAGAAAAAAAATTAGGATTTTGAAAAAAAAAAAAAAGGGAACTTTTTTTATAATTAAAAAAAGATAAGGGAGCAGGCTTTTCTTTTTTTTTCTGGAAAATATTATGGTTATTATTGTCATTATCATCAAAAACAAAAAGTAATGAAAATAATAGTTAAAGAAACATTTTAGTAATTTATCTTTTTTTTATTATTAAATCACGTTAATTATTACATATCATTGAAACAAATGCATATATATATATAGGAAAAATAGGACAATAAAATTAGAAATGTCTTACACCAAAGGTAAATTTATTATAAACTTGTTAAAAAAGAATAGTGATGCAGATGAGGCATACAAATAGTTGTTTAGATATTTACTCTCTAGTATATATATATAGTATTTCAGAGTAATATATTGCATTATTGAGTTAAATAACAGAGCCGTTTGATTATAAAATAGGTTGTGATAAATAAAAAAAAACAGTTACTCATTTAGATACATTCAGTTTTGAGAGGACAAACAAAAAGAGGATAAATCTTCTCATAATTTTTATTCAATTCTAATGAATTTCTTTAGTGAGCATCTAAAATGAGGACCTTTTATATCAAAAGTAAATTATGACAAATATAAACTAAATTACAATTTCTAATTTTGTCAAAAAAATTTTTGATTGAAAAAATTGACAAAAGAAAAAACTAAAAAAATAGTATAAAAGAATATGCTAAAAATAGACACAAATCATCTATAAATTTTTAAAGAAATCTCTAAAAATCCAGCACACTAATTTTCATACTCTCAAAACAATCATGCTAATTCAATACTCTCTATTACCTGGTCGTGGCTGAGAGAATGAGAAGATGCTACCCCATAATAAAGAGTGTGTTCGAACTTCTGTGAAAATTCCCTCAAATTCAACAAAAAGATTCTCATATTCAAAAAGAAGATTGGAGGTTACATCAGACAAAATGTGAGAATAACGCTCAAGATAGGAACAGTCGTCTGAATAATCAAAATAAATTATAAATTCTTATTTAAAAAATTCAGAAACATAGTGAGGTAGCTGTTTACATTATATTTAAATTTCTTCATGTTAGTACACTCTGGGTAACCCAGAGCAGAAAGGGATTTCTAAGGCGGGCAGTTTAAGTAAATAAACTATTAGAATAGAAATCTTTCTGGCATCTGGGGACCTCCACATTTATGGGGTGGGATTTTGCTGATTGTCGGGGGGGGTATTTATGTTACAAGGGTCATAAATGCAACAAGTTTGTCAGAGTACATTTCATTGAAGTACTTGTAAAATAAGGACAGAGATCAAACATTGTGACAATAGAACAATGGCTGGAACTTTGTGACAGTGTGAAACTTATTTGATTTGAGGCTCTTTTATGGACCCTTTCGAAAAGGGACATACTAGTGGTTGGTGCATCATCCCAGATGTTACAACAATACTCTATGCATGGGTGAATGATGATCTATCTTTCATTCATGTGTAAAAGTAACAAAATAATTCTGACGGTGGAAAGAAAATGTATGATTAAATGAAATATTTTGTTTGCAAGGTTTATCAAATTTTCTTAAACTTTAAACTCAGATTATGAAAGTCCTCAGTAATGGGGGTAGGTTTTGAAATGCACAACGTAAACAACTTTTGTGTGGAGATCGTGTGTATTGTTTTTTTTTGTGTTTTTTTTTTTACTTAGACGTTTTTCACTATCAAATTGAATCATAAAATATATTTTAAAATGTTACTATGAAAAATAAAGTATTTGTAAAACAAAAAAGAAATAACATCCATTAATCATAATGGTTATTCGAGAATAACCACCAATTGGAGAGAGAGAGAGAGAGAGAGAGAGAGAGAGAGAGAGAGAGAGAGACAGACAGACAGACAGACAGACAGACAGACAGACAGACAGACAGAGACAGATCAAAGAAAAGGGAAAAGAGAAAAAGAATTATCATGCTGCTTCTTTTCAACAATTGCTAGCAAGCACAAGTAAAGGACAACCCCCTCCTCCACCCCCGAGAATTACTAATTAGAAAATGAATACTTTATGGGCACTAAGTTCAAGAAGAAAAACAATTTATTGGATTAAAATTGTTTTGTCCTTTTATTTTTTACAAACATAAACCTAAGACAGAGAAAAACTAAAAAGACTGACTTTCTTTTAATTAGTTTTTCTTTTTTTAAGAGTTTATTTAGCTCTAGGAAGAAACACCGATGGAAATTATTTAATTGCTCAGGAGGTTAGACACAAGGTTAGATGAGGGTTGAAAAGCTAGCACCCTATACGAAGTGCACTTTGGCCAACAAAAAAATCACAAAATGCCTGAACAGTGTCGTATGCATTTCTTGGTGTAGGCATCTCAAGCGATTACCAGAAAACAAACCTCTTCTCAAAGAGTAAGACCTGGGAGGTTGGACCTCCTTAAACTGCACAGAATCATACCTCAGCTTGACAGATGCAGGGCCACTTAATTTTAAAACTAATGGAATTAAAAAATTCAAGTCTATATTTAACTTGACCTTTAACCTTTTTAAAGATCCATAATTATACGCTCAACAAATCAAAAAAATGAAAATAAATAAAAGATAAACATATATTGACTACCAGAAAAAAGATATTTTCTTAAAGAGAGAGAGAGAGAGAGAGGAGGCAAAAATAAAAAAATAATAATTAGTGCCTGGATACTTTCGTGTGATCAACAAGCTCATCAGACTTTTCACAAATTTTTTTTCATTGAGATGCTGACGTTTTTAGCTCTACCTCAAATAACCTAGTAAGTATATATATATATATATATATATATATATATATATATATATATATATATATATATATATATATTAATACTAATTGTACTTATGCAGGATGGTTTGGAAGTTTTATTTTATCTTTTTTTTTTTTAATTATGCTACTTTTTTTTTTTACCAAATAATTTTAATACATGAGAAATTTGCTAAGGATTTTAAAGTCACAGACAACTTTCTTTACGACAGTTTAAATACTGTCAAATTTCTTTCAAATTTTGAAAGATCAAAGTAAGTAACTTCTTTCAACTATTAACAAAATATTAAAATGAGACCTAAATCATTCTAATTGATATAATTTTGTAATTTATGTTTTTAAAAGTTTCATTATGTTTTGCACTATTGCATTTTTGATTTTTAAAAATATATGATTAATAGTAAATATAAAAAAGAATTAGGACAAAGTTATGTTGACATGAGAAGTACTCAGATTTTTTTTTTTTTTAATTTAGAAATTAATTTATGAACACTTTGTTTTACAAAAATTCTGAAAGTGAATGCCTGAAGGGGAAGGGGTGATCATTCTGCTATAAAGTTACATAGTGATTTTTTTTTTGTTCCATAATATGTAAATTTGGTGCTTAATCGATATAAACTTTTACGGAACTTTTCAAAAATTGACTTCAGAGGATTATCCAAAAATCGCCAAAGTAATACATCTTTTATAGATTTTTCAAGTCAGTGGTCAGCTAATTAATGAGGATTATTCTTCAGTCGTGATAGTGTATTAATTACTAGAGCTATTTTTTAAGGTGTAAATTGGGTCATACAATATTATTTCTTTGGGAAAAGAATTCATTTTTAAAATAATTCTTATCTCTATATTAATAAAATTATAAGACAACTTCATGTATATGTGTTTTTATGACATGTACATTAAATTAACATTTTAATTTATTTACTGTTGATAGAATTTTTATTGTAATCAAAAATATGAAAAAAATGAAACCAAAACTTTAAATTCTATTGATCAAATAAACAATCACGAAATTAAATCCACTAGAATGCATTTCAGTTTATTCATAAACAAGTCAGTCATTTGAACATTTTGTTAATAGGAGAAAAAATAGAATTTCTTTGTGACACTTTCAAATTTGAAACAAATTTGGAAACATTTAAACTACCGAATAGAAAGTAATTTCTAACTTCCTTTCATTTTGTCGGATTCCATTGATCAATCAAATGGATTAAAACTACACATCATACATCATTAGCTTCAGTTTGATCCCAACCAGGTTATGGGAAGTAAAATTCCCTCAGAGTTACTTGGGATCAAAATTAATGCATGGAGGGTTTATTTTTCTTTTTAATTCTTATCATTAGATTTTAGAAAACAAGACTTGAAACTAAACCAAACACCACTAAATATTATTGCTTACATGTTTCAGAATTTTTATTGTCTGTAATCTCATCTTCAGCACAAACAATTATTTATCAATTCATTACAGGTTGAACATCTGTTTCAGAGATTTTACTTTCCATAAAACCACCTTTACTTTTTTTGTTTTGTTTTATGTGTTTGCGATTTACCAATTCCATTGTTAGTTGTAATGTAGTTAGCCTGCAAGGAATTAATAAACTTGTTAATATCCGGTATAATCTTTTAAAAAAGTGGAAAGACTGGGGAGGTTAAAGAAGTCAGTTTTGTCCTGGAGTAATGTAATTGCTATTTATTTGCACCTCTCCATGAAGGCAGGATTTGACACAAGGTCAAGTTTAATGTGAGGTGTGGTTATGCAAGAACAAATGCAGTCATTGCTGGTAACAATCGATTACTCAAACTCTGAAGATGGTGTTATCTTGCTTGCTTGTCACCGTGCACATGTTATCTTCAGACCATAAATGTCTTATTTTTGGGTGGTGAGAAGAAGGAAGAAAAATATAGAGGGTGAATAATAAGAAAAGTGGTGAGAAGAATGGAATGATGTAAAAAAAGAAAAGAAAAAAGATTAAAAAAAAAGGAGAATGAAGAGGAAAGAGATGGTCTATTGTGACATCACAAAAAAGTCCGATTGATATTTGAGAATTCCCTAAAGTTTTCATAAATATTTGAAAATTGTGAAAGGATTTCATAAATATATAATAATATATATACCAAATAGTAACCCAATGGGTTACAAGTGGCCTAGTTACCTATAAAAACTGCCTGTTTAGACCTGTTATTATTCTCCAGTATGGACGCCTCAGGTGATAGGCAATAAACTATCCCTCTTCCTTTCAGAGGAGGTAATCCCAAGGAGGATGATCTCCTGAGAATAGAATATGTACTACATTTTGATTCTAGTGAGAGTGTCGGCTGGTGTAATATAATAATAATAATGATTATTATTTTGGGGGAGGGAAGGGGGAGTAGTTATTTTATTTCGCCCAACCACCACGTCTCTATCTCTCACTGCAACAACCACAATCGTTCAGCCGCCAGTAAAAAAATAAAAAATAAATCACGCACTGCTAAAATAAAGCCAAGAAAGACTGACCAGTTTCATGGCCCAGACAGTCTTGTTCTGATGATAGATTCCACGCACATCGTAAATATTTTTAGGGGCCACGCCTCCTTTCCACTTACTGAACCCAGCATAAGTCAGTTGGTTGACGAAATAAATTCTAAATTCCTTTAGTACACCAGTAGTTAAATTTGCTCTAGTCATAAAATAAGTCGGACCCCCACACTCAGTGGAGCGAGACAGCGAGACATCGACGATTGTATCGAACGGAACAGTTGAATAGATTGATGTCCACACACACACACACACACACACACACACACACACACACACACACACACACACACACACACACACACACAATAATAATAATAATACATCTTGGACAGGTTTTCGAATAGCTAAATTAATTACGAACGTCAACACTATCATCGTATATGCCTCTTCATATTTTGGACAAACACACTAATATATATATATATATATATATATATATATATATATATATATATATCTGTAGAAATCCTTATCTAAGAAGTTCAATGTAATTACAGAGCAATATAGAGAATAAATGACAAAAAGTTAGATTCCAAAATTCATGATGTTGACCATCTTATAATTTATTCCTTTAATTCAGTTGACTTATACAATTTTTGACAGTATCTGTTTCATAGCGCAAAATCAATCACTTAATTATTATAGCAATCAGTGAATATATATATATATATATATATATATATATATATATATATATATATATATATATATATTAACTGTAGTGTACCTATCCAGAGTTGCTAGTTTTTCTTAGAACTTACAAAAATTATTGTATGTAGTTTCCAAAACTTTCGATCTTTTAATACACGAGGATTTGCTAAAAAAATTTAAATCCAAACATAACTTTCTATTTGACAATTTAAATGCTTCCAAGTCCCTTTGAAATTTAAAAGAGTCACCAAGTAATTTAACGTTTTTAAAAAAAGGGTTAAACGATTAAAATGGATGACTTATTTACACATAAATCGAAATGCATCCTGATGGATTTAATTTCGCGATAATTTTTTAAAATAATTTTATTTACGTTATTGCATTTTTCATTTCAAGAAATATTCGATTAATGGTAAATCATAAAAAAAAATGTGTTATAAATAAAGGTGAGAAACAGACATGGTTGCACAATTTTATTAACATAGTGATTTTTTTTATAGGAACTAATTAGAGCAGATAGGGAGGTGTAGGTGTGGTTAAAAATAAGGAAGAACAATCGTAACAAGTAAAAAAAGGAACAAAGCAGGCCGTAGTTGTATAATTGCAATAAGATTTCGTAATGTTACGGTTATAAATATCTTTATTATATTATTATAAAATTACAAGTCAATGTTGCCTATTTTTTTTTTTTTACAGCACGCATCATCAACTAAATAAAAACAAAACAAAAAGCAAAAAAAAAAAAAAAGCAAAAAAAAACTCGAGTGGTGGTGACGATATTATTACAAGAGTCGATTGACAGCAAGAGGGATTAAAATGGGTGTGGGAATTCCAACAAACCAGTCATCGACCAACAATCAACTAACCTCATCAGGATTCAGTGATTATTTTATTTACCTGCCTCCAACTGCAGCAAGGTTAGACATGACGTCGGTTTTATAATGGGGGAATCCATAATCCCTTCTACTCCCACTGAAGCACTTTCGGACCCGACGGCATTTCCCGGTGGGCGCCTCAGGCGATCAGCAGAGCAGCGATGACTCAATTTCTCCTCCAAAAGGAGGAAGGAAGTATTACCGTTTGATAGCCTCATAGAATCGCAAGTGATTATTATTACTATTGTTATTATTACATTCTTTGCCCTTTGGCTAAGATCAAAGTGTAATATCCTTACACTTCGTCTGTTCTGTTCTCCTTCAATGAAACCCTTCTAGATTGAGGTAATTTTTATTTTTCTCCTAATCCAGAATGACTCTTTTGAGAGAACTGGATCCCCCCAACCCCAACACACATTAAAACCAGTGTGTCTAACTCTGCCCTCGTGGGGAGCTAAGTAAATAGGGATGACCATAAAGGGCAACCTGGAGATAACCGTAAACGGAACACATGCGCTAAAGTTTCAATTTGAGTAGTCGTCATTCAAATTAAAATTAGCAAGATCAAAATATGAAGGGCCGTTTTTTTCTTTTTCTTTTTGAAGTTTTGCTTTTTGGCGGAGAAGGCTGGAAAAGCAGTGTGTTTTTGTACGAGCTGCAACATGTTAAGAAGAGAGGGCAAGGGCGGTCGGTTTGCTAAAACTGACGCGAATGAAATAAACATCAAAACAGAAAGAAAGGTAGGCTAGGTAAAAAAAAAAAAAGAAAAAAAGTAGAGTTGATGGTGAAACTTAGTGGTGGGGGATCAGCAGTGGTCCGCGAGGGATGGGGATAGGTTTTCTTCTTCCTTTCTTTGTTAATGTTACATGGACCGACACTCCTTGAACCCCACTTTTGGACTTTGTCGTCTTATTTAACATCAATCACTTTATCTGTCAACAATAGTTGGTTATATTCACCCCCGAAGCCGCGAGAATCCGCCAAAGACTACGAACTACAAGAAACTAAGTAAATTACGAAAATTCTGATATTGTTTTTCAACTTGAAGAATATTAGGAAACTAAATACACGCCAGCTTCATTTATTGGAAAGAAGATCTTACCTGAGGAAAGAGAAACAATAAACAGGACTTCCTTGGACCCTCTGTTCTTGTTAGTATTCACCCAGAATGCGTGTCACTCTCTGTGTAAACCGTGTAAAACGTATATACATGTACACACCTAGATCTACACCAACTGCAGACGATTGGTTGCGTATGTCGGTCTGGTCGTGCGTGCGTTTCGATTAATATCAGATATTCGTGCGCACCCGCATGCGCGTGTCTATTATTTGTCTGCCTGTCCGTTTCGTCGCCCGAGCCAGACCAGAGCTCTTCCTCTCTTTCTTTTTTTTTTTTTTTGTTTTTTTTACCCACGCATACACACGAAAGTCACGCACGCACACATGCACACGCTGTGTTATGCGCACTTGCTCACTGACATTCCCTCTATTCTCTTTCTCTCTAATAGTCTATATGCATGCAGGAGAACGAATCTCTAAACGCACGCGCACCCTCTCTTTTTAGCAGACTCTTTCCTTCTCGCTCTCACTCGCCCCCCCACCCCCACCTTTCCTCGTCTCACCACCGGGTACCTTGGCCACCACCCCCACAAACAGTCTATGTCTGTGCCTATCTCTAAATACACGCCACACTTCGTGCGTGAGACACAAAGACTGCACCAACCACCCTCCCAGACACATTAATACTAAATAGTAAGTAATGCTTTCTGTAAGTCAACAACTGAACAAGTCGCTGAAATTTACCAAATATCCCTTAATGGGTCATCATGATTTGTTTCTAGTTAAGAACGAAGATAGACAGAAAACCACCGCCTCCGCCCTCTCATCCAACTTTTTGGCTCCATGCTTTTTTTTTTTTTTTTTTTTTTGAAAATTATTAGATAAATAATTTTACCAACTATCCCTTTATTAGCACCTTTTACCACCCCAAACACTTGGTTAAGATTTTCTGAATGGAAAAAAAAAACGCTCTATCCAATTTAGGAGCCACAATTTGTTTGTTTATTTTTCTTTGGGCAAACCCTTCTTCTAAAGTTGATTTCAACTATCAGTAAGATTATTATTATTATTGAGGATGATATCTCCCCTCCCAGAGAGAGAGAGAGAGAGAGAGAGAGAGAGAGAGAGAGAGAGAGAGAGGAGAATTGGTGGGGTATATAGATCGGTTAAGGCGATGCTGACGATGAGTATCGATTAAACAGCTAAACTCATGCAGACACGGGCGTAACACCACCACCACCACTACCATCATCATCATCATCATCATCATCATCAACAGATGGATTGGGGCGGCGGCCGAGAACTACTAGACATGTACACGCATGAATGTGTGTGTATGCAGGTCTACCTGGTCTTCTCACTTACACTGACTCCAAACCTCAATTCAATTCAATGAGAGAGAGAGAGAGAGAGAGAGAGAGAGAGAGAGAGAGAGAGAGAACTTCTTAACCATCCCTTTCTCTCCATAGGCTGCCACTTTCTACACATAGTCAAAAAAGACCGACCTCTACTAAAAAACAACAACAACCTGTTTTCAAAATTCTTTAGACTTTAACGACAGCCAAAAACTTTATAAGAAAAGTGGATATTCTGAGTGATAATATTGTTGAATATTTTAAAATGTATACTTCGTTAATATAGATATTTATTTACTATTATTTTTTTGTTTTTTTTTTGGGGGGGGGGGGGTACTGAGTTGTTGTTGTGTTTTGTTATTGACCACCTGAGTGTGAAAAAAGAAATGTTAAAACACCAACAGGCTGAGAGTATTATTAAAAAACAACTATTAATTAATAACTATTATTTAGAACAACTGCTTTTTGCTTACATACACGGAGAAGAAGAGATGCCCAAGACCGGCCGTCTTTTTGCTGCTGTGGTGTTGGTGGTCGTCGTACTTTTTGTTTGCCTTCTTTTGGCCATTTAGTAGCTAAAAAAGGTGGTGTTGGCGAGAGCTTGCTTTTTACTTGCCACTACTAGTTGTACCATCGGGGGGAGGAGGAGGAGGAGGAGAGGGAAGACAACCTACTGCTAGTAATATACGTGGTTGGTGTGAAACTAGTAGCTGGAACTACTTGAGGAGTGCGACTGTTGGTAGCCTTAGTGCGTGTTTGTATGTGCGTGCTGGCTACACCCCTCGCTTAGTGATTGCTGCCTTGCCCTGTAATGCGCGTCTACTCTCCCTCCTACCCCCTCTCTGTCTGTCTCTCTCTCTCTACAACAACGAAATATGCGGCGATGTGCAATGCACACTGTGCATTATTGGTGTCCAACTTATTTTTTCTGCTATTAGTCCTTATGCATTTTATTAGTAAGAAAATGACGGACACGCGTGAACGACATGCATTCATATCGTTTTAAACCTATACGCACATGCAACCAGCGATTCTTTATTGGAAAAAAAAAAAGGATCTCATCTGAGAATTTATAGTACTAAATTTAATTATTTGTTAAAGGCCAAAAACCATTATTCTAAAACCAAGTTGTTTTTAGCGATAAAACTAAAATATACATATTTTAAATATAATTCGGACTACTGTTCTCATATTAACAACGTTTCGATCGACGTAACCTCCGACTCTCTTCAGACAGAAACAATGTGAATATGGTAACCAAGATGAGAACATTAATCCGAATAATCCATTATTATCAATCCCCATCTAAAAAAAATTCCGAAACTGTTGTACCGGGCATCGACAAGTTTGTTGGTGCGTGGAAACTGAACGGATAAAACTCTTTCTTTCCCGTCACAGAAAACCAATGCAGGAGAGCGAGCATGACAAACGTGTTATGGTCTTGGGATTGATAAAAGAGTTTTAGTTAAAATTAAAGACATTGACAATTGATAAAAAAAAAAAAAGTTTGCATTTTTAGTCAATTCAAATTTTGGAAGTTCAGTTGTTGCGCGAATTTCATCTGTGGTAGTGCCAGTAGAGAGAGAAAAAAAGTGCTACTGTTAACAACAACCACATTGTCAGTAATTGTAACGTCACTAGTATGCGAGTATCACCACTACCACTACCAAGGGACTTGCACTTACTAGTAAAAAATGATAGTTGTCGGCGTAGTAGTACTTACTAGCAGTGCGTGCAGGAGAGAGAGAGAGAGAGAGAGAGAGAGAGAGAGAGAGAGAGAGAGAGAGAGAGATCAGTAGAACTAGTGGTTTGGTTAGTCACTGTAGTCAGTCACCAAAAACGAACCACGAATGCAGTTGAGAAAAAAAAACAAAAAAACGAACAAATACAAAACAAAAACATAGGCCAAGGCTTTAGATAGAAAAAAAAAACAAAAACAAAAACAAACAAAAAACGTAACATCACACGCACGCACACACACGAGTAAAGATGATAAAAGAAGATTATTAATAACATATCAGTCAGGCATTGAATGAGGTGGTAGATTTAGTATCATCGTCATTATCGTTGTCGTTGTCCGACCCTCCCACGTCTGTGTGTCTAGCGTGGCCCAGTTTAACCTTCGCATTGCACATGCTACGTGCTTAAAGCGCAAATTAAATCATGACGCGCCGAAAATAACAAGGAATTAGCAATGGCCTGGGAGAGGACGGTCGGTGGGGTACGCCTGTGAGGTCGATTGCATACATTTTGGACAAACAGGCGTAGAAGAGGAGGGAGAGGAAGAGGGATAGCCACGTGGAAGAAACGATGGTGTTAGAGGGTGGGGAATAGATTTCTTTTTTTAGCATCATTTCGGATTGTTTTGTTTTATTTGGCTGTTCCTTATTTCCCCTTCAGCGTCAAGTCACGACGAAGGCGACGCGGCAAAGGAATTTGTCACGATTTCTAGGAAGAGGTGGTGATATAGAATGTGTGTGTGTGTGTGTGTGTGTGTGTGTGTGTGTGTGTGTATCACGTTGAACCATCAATTTTCATGGATCACCAAAGTTAAGCAACCTAGCCTGTTCAGTACTTGAGTGACCACCTAGAAATACCCGTTTGGTGGTACCAGGTGATGGTAAAGTCACTTTATCTAATATTCTTGAGCAAAATCTCCTTTCCTCCTCCACCTCCTATGGGTGAAATAGTAGGGTAGACAGGACTGCTCCAATTTATGTTCTCAGTCTCCAGGATAAGATCAGTGTGTAATATCTGCCTAGTATTTAATTAAAAAAAAGAAATTGTATAATTTTTTTTAGCAAATATATAATTCAAAGTTTAATATCTGTTTTATTATCAGTCAGGAGAGAAATCCTTCTAGTTTGGGGCAATTTTTATTTTCGCATCCTTCAGAGGATCCTTTTTTAGGGAGAAAGAAAGTTAGATATTCTCTAAATAAAAGGAAAGTAAATCGGGGCTCCAAAAATCGGCTAACCCTAGAAAAACACTTTTAATTAATACTCTGTAAATCATATTGTCAATTGACTTAAGTGATGAGATGGTGATTGTGCAACCTAAACTTCACTAGGACCTTTTCATTGCCACGATACTTTTCCATGTGGTAGTTTTTGAGACAGAAAGTAAGCCAGTCTTTGTGTTGCTACAGTAAAACAAAGAAGGGGAAACTGCTGTACATTACCTCCACCATTTGTGTGTAATAATAAAACAAAAACGTTAGAAAGCAACCACTTGTTGTTTCCACATTCATCTTGACCTCATCCATTCCAAAGAATAAATGGAAAAGGTGGCTAAAACAAACAAACAAAAAAAAGCATAAAAAATTTACCAACTTGAATCAGTAGCAGACGATACCAAACATGACTACTGCTATCTAGTGGCTGCCACCACCACGACTAATCGAACAAAGATTGGTTTTAGTACGACTAAATATTACCTTTTTTGAACGATTTAAAGACACAGTCAAAGACATTAGCATAACGTAGACATCAGCCGATCAGAACGATTCTGAAAGAACCACTAACAACAACACGTGTGACAGAAATGGTAGCAGCAAGTTTCAAACAACGACACAAAAATAATCAATAAACGTTTTTTTGAGGAAAAGGTCTTATTTTCTTCTATCAATTTCTCATGTGCTACATGTAGCATAGTAGCATTAGAAAGCTCCAAGAGATACCTGGCCGTCATATGAAGGTTTCTTTTGTTTGTACCTGGAATGGCAATTATTCTCATTAGAGAGACGACTGCTCAAAGATTCAAGTCACAAATGAAAGAGGATCAAATATACAAATATTTATTTTCTTTTTTTTTTTGTTGACAGCTCAGTTTGTGCAATAAAGTGCATTGATGCCAATATGGTTAAACTTTCAATAATTTTTTTTTAACTAGCTGTTGAGTATGATTCCATATTTAATAGACATAAGGTTAATTTTTTTTAAATATGGAGGGTGTGTGTGTGTGTGTGTGTGTGTGTGTGTGTGTGTGTGAATAACCAATACCAGAAAAGATGAAATTTAGATAAATTACCCATCTTGCCTCTCCCCAACGTACATGTGTGTGTGTGTGTGTGTGTGTGGAAAGAAAGAAGCAGAAAAAAAAAACAACTAAAAACAGCTTAAGCTTAAGACATGAAGGTATCCTTTAATTGTGGGGATGGGAGAAGTGTGTTTTTATAATTTAATATTGCATGTGCGTTCAACAGTTACTATAATAACTCTGTTCCTCTGCACTGAAAATATATATTAAGATAAGTAGGAAAGAGACAGGAAGTAATTCTTTGATGAAACAAAATCATTCAGGTCCATCAACCCTCATTCATGAAACAATTTCATAAAAGAATTAATGGTGCTTATACAATTATTGACCTGTGCTGAAATAATAATATTATTTAGACATTCATTCTTAACAAAGGGAGAGGAAATTATTTGGTAACTATGCTGTACTTTCACCTATTAATTTAATAAAAAAGATATCGTCAAACTTAAATTCAACTTGAAAATACTATTTAAAAACAGTGTGGTTCAATAAGTGCACAAACACCAAATTAATATTTTCAGTTTTCAGAGAGAACCGTCATGCGGGGGGGGGGGGTGAATAAGACAAGATGGGCAGGGGGAAGTGTTGAAAGAATAAAACAGAAAAGAGAAAGAAAGATAAAATAAGAGAGAGGAAGAAAGAGAAATAAAATTGAGGCAAATAACGACAAAAAAAAAATAAGGACAGAAAGCTTTAACGATTTAGCAGAATATTTTATTTTTCTTATTTAAAAAAATTAAAAAATGGAAACCATAGGAGACACTTGTGATTTAAGCATAAATCTGCTTTTTCCAGATTAAAAACAAGCAGAATTCCACTAAAAGAATATTGATCTCCCCGAGTCAGATATAAACAAATGGTTATTAATTTTTTTGAAGTTTCCTATAAAAATCTGTTGAAATTTATTATTTTTATCAATTTACTTCATACTCACTTTAAAAACTGTTTACAAATACAAATTTTTTATTAAAGTTTTCTTTAAATAAAAAATTAAAATGAAATAAAAACAATGAAATACATTTTTGTATACGGTATAATCACGTTGACACACTGGTTCTTGTCAGATCACTGAAGATAAGCAAAGTTGAGCTTGGTTAGTACCAGATATTTGACCATTTGGGAATTCTAGGCGCTGTATGTGCTCTCGGCTTATCTCGGTATCATTTCCAGTCGTTCTGAACCCACACACACATACACATATATATATATATATACACACACACACACACACATATACACACACATATACACACACATATACACACACACACACACACACACACTCCACTTGTCACTGGTATTTAACAATGTCAACTCAGGAGAGGTGTGATTGGAGATTGCGCACCTCTTGCAACAAAAATTTCATGCGCAGGCACCTTTACGATGAGTATCCATAATCTGTCAAGACTCATTGAGCCTTTACATTTTTGTAACAATTCTAAAGAAAATGGAAATTCGTTTATTATTAAAATAAGACAGAAGAGTCTCTTGGGGCTAACTCAATTTTGTACTCTCCAGAAACCTTTCCTACATTTCCTGACCTTCCAATAGGGATCAGTGTTTGCTAAGGCCATTCTCTCAGATTTTGCTTCCTCATTTCAAAGAAAAGGGATAGATTCATTGTATATCGTCTGAGGCACACCCACTGAGGAATGCTAATAGGCTTGAATGTGGCTATTTTTATACTCTCTGAGAATATTTTCTTTAATTGTGGGGATATGAGAAATGGAATAATTTCCTATTCTATAAAGTCTAATTTTTCACATTATACATTGGGGTGAGTAAATCTCTCTCCTGGTCTTTCGACTGTGATCAGAATGTAATGCCTGTTCTGTCCTTTACGACTGGGGAAAGTCACCATCGTTAAGAACAAGTTTAAAGACAGATAACTCAAATAGATAATTTTCTAGTTAAGCAGATGGATCTAATTTTTTTAAGTTAATAAAAAAAGCAAATAAAAACATTGCTTAACTCCAAAAACTGCTGCACAGATGATGATGATCATGATGATAATCATCTATTGCAACCAGTCGACTCATAATGATTTAAGATGATTGCTGACCTTCCAATACTGTCATCATCATTTACTATAATAGCTCTCTTCCTCTCTACTGAAAATATATATTAAGATATAGTATAAATAAAATAATTACTTTTGGGGGCAAAATTGACTTTTGATAGGCCCATTACACTCATGTTATGCTAACCTTTTCCAATTTTTTAAAATTTGTCAGACTACCACACGGACTTAGGGTTAGTGATAACATTAAGGGCATGTGTATGTTTATGATTTAATATTGCACATGTATTTCTATGATTTAACATTCATTTACATTTTTTATGCTAACGTTTTATATTGACTATATAATAGATTGCTCAAAACCTTTAAATTTTTATTGACTGCTAAAAGTCAATTACATCTTTTTTTGTGTGAATGACTATTGGTGATCATTCTAAACCATTACTCTACCAGAATTACTGGCCATCCAACCCCAAATGCATGCATTTGCCTATCTGTTCTCTAGCAAGATTGCGAACACCTCACTGTACCAGTCTTTATGAGCCATGCCTTTTCGTTTTCGATATGGATCATAAATAGGTGACCATGTAGTAATTTTCATTCAGACATTTCTTAATCATGCATATAATGTCAATAAAGGACTATTTCTGACTCACCCTAATAGTTTTCTTTTTACCAATGATTAATTACTTATGAAGACCAAAAGCCACTTGAGGATAACGATGAGGATGGATTGATTATTAGTTGAATGATGAAGAATATTATAAGAGGAATCTAAATGATAAATGGAATGAATAAAGTTTAATTACCCACGACAGTTTATGACAAGTATTTTTTAATACTGACTTTGAAGATGACCATATGGCAGTCTGCAGGGAAGCAGTCACATGTTAATATGTTTCACAGATGAGAAGTATTAGAATAAGGTATAAAGCTCTAGCAGTACTTTTTCTTAAGTATTTTTATACTAAAACAAAAGTCAAAATAAATTGTTTAGGAATAATGCCAAAACCTATTTCATCTATCTTCTATAAATATAAAAGCGAAAATGTGTGAATGTATGTATGTTTGTATGTTGTATGTATGTATGTGTGTTTGTGTGTCTGCTAAAAACTTTCGACAGACAGAACAAAAATTTTCACAAACTCGGTATCATATTGAAGCTCCATCCTTCGCCTGAAAAATATTGAAAAATTCGCCAAAAATGTTAATTTTTTCACCCTGAAATCGACAATTTTCTACAGGATGGGGGTGGGGGTGGGTCAACAAAAACAGTCCTCTCATGACGACGACCGGTTCTACGCATGCATCAGATGATGTCATGACCTGATTTAGTTTAAATAGTTGAAGAACTGACTAAATTTCATGTACGTCATGTTAGCTCAGTTGGTTACCGCATTGGTTCATTATCTAAACGTTTTGGGTTCGAATCATGGTGTGAGATTTTTTTTTTTTTCGATTTTTTAAATTTAAATATTGAAGCAGGGTTATTTAAGCCATTTTTCACGTAACGTTCGTTTTTCTGGGTTTTTTTTTACTTCGCTTATTCTTAGGTTTTAATTAACACCCACGACCGACCACACGGACCCAAAAACACCCGGGTACCCACCGATTTTTTAAATTTTAATATCGAAACAAGCTTATTTAAGCCATTTTTCACATGTTTTTTTATGGTTTTTAGTTTTAATGTTCGTTTTTCTGTTTTCTTTTTTCGATTTTTACATTTAACATCGTTCGTTTGCCTTACGTTAGTGTTTTTTGTGTTTTTTTTTCCAATGTTTTAATTACCCCCCACCCCTGGGTACTCCCTGCTTTCTGGTTTTTTTTTTACTTCGCTTATTCTTACGTCCCCCCCCCCCAGCTAAGCAGGGTTTTTTAACGTTTGTTTTTCTAGGGTTTTTTACTTCACTTATTCTTAGGTTTTCATTAACACCTCCACCTCAGTCCAGCCACACACACACACACACACCGAAAAACACCCGGGCAATGCCGGGTACCCCTCGCTAGTCTTCTTCTATATATATAAAAGCGAAGATGTGTGTATGTATGTTCGCTTTTTGTGTATGTCCAAGAAAAGCTTTTTTCAGAGAAGCGGTCGGTCGGCTCACAACTTCTTCAAACTTTTTATATCACATAGAAATTATAATATCTCAGAGTTAACAACGGAGCTCGCCTGTCTATTTAATTTGCTCGACTTCGGGAAGATAAATATTAAACATTTGTCGCTCGCCGCATGTGGATTAGTCTTTTTTCTATAATAAACCGACACTAATTCTGGCGGTATTTTCCGTCTATCGGCAGAAATGTCCGAAAGCAATCAGCTTTTCATCAATGTGGATATATTTTCCTTATATCAAACAATTGCTATTCAATTTGGACAAGGGGAGCTGGTTCCCCTTCTCCCCACACCAACATCTTGGGAAAATAAAAATAAAAAGCGTTCCCGTAGTAAATGAAATACTATCCCGCAGTCAAAGTTGACCTCATTAAGTCATTAAAACGTGCACCTGCAAAATCTAAGTAATTAAATAAATTCAAACGTGTTTCCCTTAGTATCGCGCGGTGGCCCAATGGTTAACGTCGCACGTTTTTTTTTCACACTTTAATTTCCAACTTTGCCCCAAGGGTTCGGGTTCGATCCTCATACTCACCTACCAAAACTTTTTTTTTTTTTAAATTTTACCCCCCCCCCAAGTTTTGATTTACCTCCAAACACCCGGGCAATTCCGGGTACCCCCCCCCCCAGTCTATATATATAAAAGCGAAAATGTGTGTATGTATGTTCGCTCGCCTGTCTATTTAATTTGCTCGACTTCGGGAAGATAAATATTCAACATTTGTCGCTCGCCGCATGTGGATCAGTCTTTTTCCTATAATAAAAGCGACACTAATTCTGGCAGTAAAAATAAAAATAAAAAAAGCGTTCCCGTAGTAAATGAAATACTATCCCGCAGTCAAAGTTGACCTCATTAAGTCATTAAAACATGCACCTGCCAAATCTAAGTAATTAAATAAATTCAAACGTGTTTCCCTTAGTATCGCGCAGTGGTCCAATGGTTAACGTTGCACGTTTTTTTCACACTTTAATTTCCAACTTCGCCTCAAGGGTTCGGGTTCGATCCTCATACTCACCTTTTTATTTTATTTTACCCCCCCCCCTCGAAGTTTTGATTTACCCAAAACCACACACACCTCCAAACAATCGGGCAACGCCGGGTACTCCTCGCTAGTCTTCTATATAATAAAGTAAACAAGATTTTCTCCTGAACTTCAGTCACATTAGGAAAATAATCAATTAGGCCATATGCCAATTTTTCCACTCACCACACCTATGACACTCCCTAAAGCATGTTTCACGAAAATATTCTTACATTTTTATACTTACAAATATTAAATTTATTCCTCTGTGTTTGCTTCTCTCAAATACGTCTTCTAAAAAGACAGTACCCCCCCCACACACACACACTCTTTACAAATTTTATATTCCCATGGAACTCAGAAGAGTCCTTTTTTAATACAAGAGAAATTACTTTGCAACACCAAAATTATTTATTTTGACTTCCTTAAAATTTTCTACATAATGTACTGACCTCCAAATAATCGTTCCTTAACAAAGAACACAGGAATACCAGAATTCAAGCTCGACTGTTGGGAATGCTAAGTAATTTTTGTTCATTCGAACAATCATTCATTCTTTTCAGATTACATTACATGTCATATTATTACAAAGCAGTTAAATCAGAATAAATCATCTTTTCTTAATCATAAATCTTCTTCAACATTACAATTTAAACCATGTCTTTATTTAAGTATACTTTACTAAGTTTATTTTGAAACAAACATCTTCCATTAAAAATTTGTTCAATTTGCACTGTTGGTTTTTTTCTTGTATTCATTTTACATTTATTAAATTTTATCCAACTAGATTTACTCTCTCAAAAACGTAATCCCCCACAAAGGAAATAGCAAATACTTTCACTCCTTATCAAGTCCTCGTACTTTCTTCATTTCATCATGAGAAAATTCTTAACAGGTATCATTATTTTTTATAGCAACGCTTACAGAAGTTCATAAATAAAATAAACAGACATATCAAGACCTTCACATTTCCTTACACTGTTATATATAAAGTTACTATAGTAAACAAACTCTTCATAATCTATATAGCTATAAAAGTGAAAATGTGTCTATGAAGACACTGCTAAACCTATATGCTCAACAGATTTTTGATCTACAGACTTGAAATTGGGTGTATAGGGTATTCAGACACGTGGAAAACTTTATAGTCAGTTTTCATCCAGAAAAAATGCTGCTAAGGGGTCAAAATTGAAAAATTGGTACTGGGGGGGGGGGTTATTGGATTTTTATCTGTTTGACAACTGTTTCATAAGGTTTGAAAACACTTTTTAAAGTCGTGTCAAGCTAATGGTTATTGTACTTGACTTACTGTCTTTAGGTTTTGTTTTTGATCTCAGCTTGAATATATTTTACTAACAAGAAGTGAACTGTTTAGAAAAACAATACTCGCATGCACATGTGTCAGTTTCTTTGCCTTTTTGTACTTCATTTGTTTTTAAAGGAATTTAATGTTACATTTAATACTGGGCAAATCTTTACATTTCATTCAGATAAATATGATAAATATACATTTACTGCATAAATACACACAATATATAATTAAAGCATTTTCTTAAACTATTATCAAACCATCTATAATGTAAACGGCAAAATGTGTGTATGTGTTTGCATTTCTTGCAAAAACTTTTAATAGACACGTTGGAATGTGACCAAATCAATATCGTTTTAAAGCTCAGTCTCTTGGACAACAAATATCGAAAATTCACCCTAAACTGGACATTTTTCTACAAGAAGGGGTCTTTTTTTATCAACATCTTTGCAAGTCATCAACTCCGTTAGATAGACTACCCTTAATTCCAATGCTCACGACTTCCAGTTTCGCGATGGAGGCATCAGCTAAGATAGTTATTTTTTCACCTTCTTTTCCTCCTTT
Organism: Euprymna scolopes; assembly: GCF_053919585.1. NCBI lineage: Eukaryota > Metazoa > Mollusca > Cephalopoda > Sepiida > Sepiolidae > Euprymna > Euprymna scolopes. The sequence continues at coordinate 59,498,282 of NC_136499.1, read as the reverse complement.
GTGTGATGCATACTTTTTTTTTTTTTTAACACCTCTCTCCACGTTTGGGGTTCCTTACTAAACCACCTCTAGACACCTGGGCAATGGTGGGTACCCCCCCTAGTTTTATTATAAAACACTACAAACATTATTTCAAATTATTATTGTATTTATAGTCATCTATACATCTTTTTTTTTTTTAATTCACATACAAGCTTAAAAATTTATGAGCAAATGAATTCCTTCAAAATATGTTTGACTTTACTAGCATAAAATCAAACAAACAGACCCACATTTATGTTAACATCAATATATTTTGACACTTTATAGAACATGCCAATATATTTTGACACTTTACAGAACATGCCAATATATTTTGACACTTTACAGAATATGCCAATGTAGAAAGCTTTTATCACCATCTTAACTATTCAGTACTTAATCATCTTTCCCCGGGATGTGCCGATTTAGAAAGCCATTATCACTATGTTAACTATTCTGTACTTAATCGCCTTTCCAAAATAATCTCAATTTTTCCTTTACCACTAGTTTCAATAGTAAATTAACCAAACACTTGTAAAACAAATCTTTCCTTCTCAGCACTTACTAAAGCATATGTTGCAAAACTAACTAAATGCTTCTCTCAAATATATATTTTCATACAGAAGGTAGCAAACACTTTCACTCTCTACCTATTAAGTCCTTCCATTTGCCTTCCAAAAGATTCATAACAGGTATCATTATTTCTATATACAAGTACCTTGAAACTATTACAATAGCATTACTATATATACATTTAGAGCATTAAACAGACAATATTACATTTCTTCCAACTACTAAAAAACATTTACCTATACAAATCTACATTATAATTCTCTTAGTCTAAATATAAGTTCTACTTTTTCTCAGAAACTACTAGACCCACCTGACTGAAATTTTGTACTCTCTGAAGCAAGTAAGAGTGCTCTGAATACTCTTCTGATAAAGAGGAAAGAATTGCTGTTTTCTGGGTCAGAATCTATTCCATCTAACATTTAGCATTGTCAAGGTTTTGCGCTTGAAGAAGTATTGTTTTTTTAGCTCCTTACATCAAGTGGCTTCAAGCTTTGTCTAGAGCGATTTTCATTCTAAAAAGTTCTCCATTTCAGAACTGGAGTAAACATTTGTGAAGAGCTTGTTAAAGCACGGAGCTTCCTCAAGGAAAGAACCGTTCATTTCAACTGAGACAAAACAAGGAATTGAATATTAGCTTTGAACAGAGAAAAGCTTGGTTCTAAAGGGGTTAAAAGGTAGCAAGCTACGTTTTAACTCATTGCACTATTTGCTCCAGATCAGAGAGGAGATTACTGGCAAGGTTTTCATAATCAGTGCTTTTCAAAGTGCTGTTATAGACAGTTGTGTCATCCGCATACATGTCAAAAAAATTATCTCGGAATATTACTTGGAAGATCATTGAATGGAGATTAAGAACAGAGTTGACTCAGATTCGATCCTTGAGGCACACCATCATTAATTTCATGTGCTTCAGATTTCAATTGATCAACAATTATTTTCACTTGCTACAATTTCAAGCCTATCAGATAGAAAGGATTTGATAGCCTAGATGACGTTTTTCCAAATATTCCATTGCTTCAGTTATAATTACTTTAATGTAAGTCTTAATCCCTTGATTTCATATAATTTCGTAAATTTATTTACTTAGCATCTGTAGTATATACTAAATGAAAGATAAGGAATAAAAATTATATATAAATTTATTATATCATCAGAATAATAAGGAAAGGTAAACGGGGAAAATTAAGAAGAAAAAAAAAAAAAAAAAAGGAACCGCTTTAGACCATGGCATTTCAAAGCTAAATACTTCTCTTACTTAAAATATTAAAAGTAGGTACACTATATATTGCACCTACTTTTAATATTTTAAATGTTTAATTATTTTTTACCATATTATCCTTTCCCTTCATTCTCATTTCATATCTAAATGTTATTAAGCCAGTTTTTACCTATATTTGCATTTTGTATAATTCTGGTCATTCTCTTCTGATGAGAAGCATTTAGCTTCAAAATTCTATGGCCTAAAGAGGTTTCTTTTTTTTTCTTAATTTTCCCCCTTTTACTTTTCCTTATTGATAATGTATGTTTGCTTTTCTTAATAGTGTTGAGCTTTTATCTTGATAAGTTTTGCTCTGTTAATATAACTGTGTGTGTGTGTGTGTGTGTATATATATATATATATATATATATATATATATATATATATATATATATATATATATATATAAAAGAATACTGGTTCAAGGACAGGTAAAACAATTTCTCCAAACATAGCAGTTTAGCATGACTTTTATATCACCTTACAAAGAATGATACTAAATATTATATTTAAAATCCTTATTTAAATTTGGAGCAAAGTCCATGACATAATTATATTTCAAGAAAATGTATAAAAAGCTTAATGGGCCTTAAGAAATTGAAATGCAGAGAATTTTGTTTAATTGTGTTTAATGACTGGATTAAATTTAATGTACATCTGAAATATCTGAAAGTTTGTATTTTATTTTTTAACCCCAGTATTAAATTTAATGTTAAATTCCTTAAAAAAAAAACAAAAAAAAACGAAATAAATAAAAAATAAAAGAAATTAAAACTTAAAACATGTGCATGAAAGTATGTTTTTTTCTACACAGTTCATTTCTTGTAAGTAAAAAAAAGAATATTTAAGCTGAGATCAAAATCAACACCTACACAGAGAGTCAAGTATAACCTTTAGGTCAGCTTGTCACGATCTGTAAGTGTTTTCAAACCTACTTATTCTTAACATAAAGAAGCTTTGATCAGAAAGAAAAGACCTAATGATGTCAAGAACCTCATCATTAATACTACAACTCTGAAGTTTATGTAGAAGACCAGAATGTTCTGTTGAACATCTTCAAAATGTCAAGCGCAATAGACATACCTTCTCCTACTCATAAACTGACAGATCTGCTCACATAATAACTTTTGTATAATTATATTTTCTAAATAAAAATTCTCTCATGAGATGTAAGCTTATAATGCCTCTATCTGTTATACTGTTTTTCTAAATTGTTGCATTTTATTTTATTGCTTACTGATGTTGTAATTATTCTTTTCTACTTTTACTTTTTCAGTCATTTAAAAACTCAGTTATTATTGACAAATGATTATTTTATCAAAAAGAAACTAGAAAAGAAAATATTTGTAAAGATCTTAAAATATTTTATAAAAGAAATAACCTAGTAAATTTGGTGGAACCATACTCCATAATCCTAAGTCTGGGTGGCACTTCACCACCTTCAAAACATATCTTTTAATCCTACCCCAACCCTACTAATAACCCTAAGTCTGGGTGGCCACACTCTCAAACTGTAACCCTATCACTAACCCTAAGTCCAGATGGTAACACCCTTCCCTCCTAAAAAAAATAATACTCCCTTATAAACATAATTACTTACCCTCCTATTAACCCTAAGTCTAAAAGGAAAAACACCAACCAAAACTCCTGCAATCATACCACTAACTCTAAGTCTAGGTCACAAAAGTCTCCCTCCTTCCTAAAATAAACAATAAAAAAAATAGTTACATGTTGTTTAAACACTATCTGGTTGAAAAATGAGTGATCATTTTACGTTGAATTAATCAATCTTACATTTTACATTGTTGTTTTCTTTTTCCACTTTTTAAAATAATCACCTAATCGACTAAAAAGTAGAATCTCATTTATTTTGTTGCTAATAGAAAAAAAAAAAAAAATGAATGAATGAATAAACAATAACTATTTAAAAATTAAAATACAAACAATGTAAATAAATCAATAAGTTTTTTTTTTTTTTTTTTTTTTTTTTTTTGCTTTTTGTTTCTGGCACCCAAGTTTAATTTTGTGTGACCGCCCTTCGGCTGCTTAGCTGGTTACCAACATTTACCTAGAAAATATTGGCAGTCATTGCAGCTGATCTATATAAATCAAGATAACGTCTTTAACTAGAAAATTGTGAACGAGTTATCATTCTTCCATAGCTAGACTTGTGTAAGATAGCGACTACATTTTTCTGTTCCAGTTTTGATTTTGATGGTTCACATGAACAGTGAAGATTGCCATAACTTTCTGTTTTAATGTTATTTTGGCATGTGTGAAGTTTAATATTTAGCAAATTTAAAAAATTATTTGTAACATGGGGAAACAGGGGAGACATCTTAAACTTTTACCTTGCCATGGATGGAACTCTCCTAAAATTGTTTATTACCTCAACCAGGGGTTGGTTTTAATACAACAACAACAATGGTACTTGTACAGTTTAACATTCCCCAGTAATTAATTTGCCGGGAATGTTAAACTGTACAAGCACTGTTGTTATTATTATTATCATATTAAAACCAAAACATGGTTCAAGTAATAAACAATTGTTTGGGAGTAATATCGAAACGATGCGGGAACCTGTTTCACTCTAAATAATTTGTTTCATCGAATAGACCAGCGTATTTAGATTTATTTGTGCTTTCCGAAATCAAAAAAACACAATATTTCCGGTAGTTACGGACCGTGCTAAAATAATAATCTTATTATTTAGAAACCCATTTTTAACATGGGGAGGGGGAGGGTGTTTTGTAACTTTTTTGTGCTTTCACCTGACAATTTAGGGTAAATTTTTACTTTTCACCTTAACAATCACCTTTTAAATTACGACCTGCAAATGAATATCGCATTTAAATTTTCCAGATATTAAGTAATGGATTTCCTTATGTTATCACTGGTGGCCATTTGGCGCATGTATGGAAGTGGTACCCTCCTCTGTATATTTTTTATTTTTGTCTTTTTAAAAAAAATTTTTCATTTCATTATCGAATGGAAACTAGTCTACCAGATTATCAAAAAGTATTTTTTAAGTCAATATCTCTCATGTTGACAAGAAAGTTCTTGTAGTTTTTAACTTTCAAATTCAGATGAACATATCTCAGCTCAAACAATAATTTATAGATCGAAATAAGCACTATCAAAATTAACACACTTTTGTCAGCGCAAAACAAGTGTATTTATGCCAGTAACGTAAAAATCTTGCGTTCTGGTGTCACTGAAGGCATTTTTGATATCGTTTAGGTTTTTGAAGCATTTATCACACAGAAAGTTGAGGTGCTTGAAAAAGTGGTAGTCGATAGGTGAGAAGTCTGAAGAGTATGGCAGATGAGGGAGTTTTGCAGTCCAACTTCTGCAGGGTCAGTTTAGCCATGTGTGGTTGGGCATTGTCAGGCATATTTTTAATGCGCACGCACAAAAATATGCGCACACTTGCACATACAAAAACGGCCACCACTTATAACATAAGGAATTACATTGCTTAACTACTTGTTATCGGCAAATTTAAATGCGATATTCGTTTTCAGCATACCCGAAAACCTGTGCAAGTCATCATTTTAAAAGTGATTGTTAAGGTGAAAAGAAAGTTAAGGTAAATTTTCAGATTAGGTCCACCTCCACAATTGTCTTTTAAATGACAACTTTTATAGGTTTTCAACTATGCTGAATACGAAAATCGCAATGAAATTTTGCAGAAATAAATACTTATCGAGATATAAAATGTTATATTATGATTGTATTCTTTGGCGGCCATCTTTTTTACGCGCGTGCACTGTCAGTCATAGATGACTAGATTTGTTTATGGCGCGTGCGCGCGTAAAAATGTGGCCGCAAAAGAATACAATGTAAAATACAATTTTTTATATCTCAATAACTACTTATTTCTACAAAATTTCGATGCGATATTCGTATTCAGCATAGTCGAAAACCTTAACAAGTTGTCATTTAAAAGAAAATTGTGGAGGTGGACCTAATCTAAAAAAATACCAAAGTTAAAATTTACCGTTAAAATTTACCGTAAAAATTGAATTCAACTTGAAAAAATCCTATCTTAAAAATTGCGCGGTACCATATTTCTGCACGCGCCCGTCATTCATATCATAATCGAATATGTAATTAATTGCTCCTATAATTATCTCAGTATATTTTCAAACAACAACAAAAAAAAGAAAGAAAAGAAAACGTTGAGTTCAAAGGATGCTACTAATTGTCTATGTAAAAAGTTTTAATTTGTTCACCAAACTTTTCAGGAAAACTTTTTAAAGTTTGAACACATGTTAAACGGAGTGATCTCCCTTGTAGAAGGAGAGCTCTCTATGCAATCTATTTCTGTCGTCTTATCTCTAGACACGCGCCCTTCCACCCATACACCCACTGTCTGTCTGAACTATACATTTATCTTTTATCAAACCCAGGCTCCTCTCTCAACATTCCATCACGTGAAAGGAAATCCTAGAATGTATTTTATAATTTATTTTAAAATATAGAATAATCTCAGAATCCCGGTCTCTCTAAAGGAAAATCAAACAGTGATTTGACTGACTACTGCTGAGAGGAAGGGACCGGGGCCGGAGCCGGAGCGGAGCGAGCAGTAATGTGACTTCTAGGGTATATGTCAACAAATAAGACTAAGATCAACTAAATAAAATTAAATGTCATTCTAATTTCTATATCAGGAAAGGGGTTAATCAACGGGGTAGGGGTTGTAAGAAAAAGGCAATGCTAAAAAGAAAACTAAAATAAAATAATAAACGTCCGTGTGCGGCGGCTGATTGACCGCAAGCCAAAGGACTTATACGAGAGTGAAGTATCGTTCAGATCGATGCTGAGAGGCTATAATTCCAGGCATTACCTCCTTCCTAAGGAGGAGGGATTTTCTGCCAGTTGTCTGGAGCGCCCTTGAGGGAGAATGCTGACGGATCCGATCAAGATTATTATTTTATAAACATCCAACGTGGGCCCCTTTTTAATTGTGGTGGAGGTGGAAACTGACCACATGTCTCACCTTGCTGCAATGGAGGGGGGGAGGTAGGTAAATAAGCTGATTGATGTTGACTGATGCAATGCATGCATAGCGCACGGTTTCTTCCATTCACAATGTTACGTCACTAAACAAAAATACACCTTCGACAGGGTTTTTATCTCCAACACTGATATTCAGTTTTTTGTTTTTTTTTTCATATAAAGATTTGTAATGCGACAATGCGTATATCGGGTGTATTTACTATTATTTTGTACTAGTGCTTTACTCTACTCACCATTGAAATGCTGGGGTTTGAGCTGTTTTCGTCTGGACATTTTATATAAGACTACTGGGACGGTTGTTGCTGTTTTGAAGGTCCATGATTGTTGTTGGCTTGTGGGCGGCGACTGTCGAAGCAGGTCGTATTCTTTAGAGGTACAGAACGGCTCCAGATACACCAGAATGAGAAGAAATAAAGGAGTGTGCCGAAATGCCAACTTCCTTTTCCTGAGCCGTCCATGTTGAACGCAGCACTCTGGGATACACACGCACGCGCACATGCACAACACCCACCATTATACGCGCACCGAGATATGCTCACCCATCCCCAACTCGTCCCCTGACTCTGCAATTACTAACTTTAACAGCAACAATCCATCTGCCTGTCTATCTAACCAACCGAGGTGTCAACTCACATGCCTCCAGCTTCACCATTCATTGATTGGCGATTTTTATTTTCTCGTACGAAGGGCATATAAAATAAGAAGTCCAATAAAAGGCCAATAGTTAATTGTCAGAGGTAGATTTCAAATGCAGGTATAAAAATACCGTTGGTTACGAATACATTTAAAAGGCAGGTAGAATCTTTCTAATGGGAAAGTTTAGTGCAATATAATCCTTTACTTATATAGTATCTCTCTCTCTCTCTCTCTCTCTCTCTCTCTTTCTCTCTCTCACGCACACACGGTGTGATGATGTGATGCAAGGGTCGGTGAGTGGAATTTGAAAAATCATCCCCCTAGAGAAAAAGCCTGAGCAATCCCGTCGACATTCTCCGCCAGGGGCGATTGAGGCGATTAGCAATAAAATGACCCCCTTTTAAAAGTGAGAAGGTAAAACCGAGGAGAGTGGGCCTGCTAGAACTGCATAGGGCCAGAAGCATACCTCAATCAACAGGAAACAAGTCATCTCAACAATGGTATAGACCAAAGGTTCTCAACCAGGGGTAAAAAAATTGCATAGTCAAGGGTAAATTATTAAAATACCTGAAAATTTACAAATAATTATTTCTTTTCAGAATTTTGTCATGTCTAATAAACATAATACAAATTAACTTCATAATTTTCTATTTAGAAAAAGTTTGATTTTCTTCATTTTTGTGATACAAACGTATAATACTAGTTTTAAACAAAACCTAAAATCCTAAACAATAAAAAGATTCTTATGACGTTTTTTTTTTGGTTTTTCTGTCACTTTATGATGGCTGTGGATTTTTTGTATGGGAGTAGGGGACAAATGGAGAAATATATAAAGTCGAGGGGGTTAATAATGGAGAAGGTATTTAATTCTCTCCCAATGCAAGAATTTAGACACCCAGATCGGAAAATGGGATTGAGAAATCAGTGCCCACGAGATGGGGCAATCTGACCTGCAAAAAGTGCCTGGGTAGACTCATCGGTATTTCCCGGAAAGGGCGCTTCAGGCGATTAGCAATAAACTAACCGTCTCTCAAAGAGAACTTCACAGAACTTGTATCACATCGCAATCAACAGTGACCAGATCATTACAGAAATGCTGTAATCTCTGTTGATTTGGGGGCCGAGGATAAAAATCCTTAGTTGGAGGAAAGATGGAGAAATGGCTGGTGTAGACTCTGTTGGCTTTGGTGCCGAGAGAAAAAAAATGGTTCCGATAAAATCGATGTAGCTGGTTTGTAATATTGTACTATTGAGATAGTTTGAAATTCAAAGCATTCAACTACTGTGACTAAGAGTTGATCGGTTAATTTCTATTTCAGTCACGTAAATTATTTGAAGTGAAATGAGGTTTCAGGTTCGGCATAATTTCAGTATTCTTCCAAAACAACTTATTGGCCTCCCGATTAATTCACTCCCGTTCGTCTGTTTCCGTTCACACTTTCTCAATAACCACGCTTAGGATTAAAAAAAATTATTTTGCACAAACATTAGTCATGATGAAAGTAAATTTTTGTCAGAACGGATTTTCTGGCATAACTCTGGTTACCCTCCCCCTCAGGGGCCATTATAGGGGTAAAATTGCCCCTAAATCGTTCGTTTGCTCGCACTTTTCTCAATAACCACTCCTTGAATATTTTTTAAAATTTTGCACAAACATTAGTCACGGTAAAGTAAATCTTTCACTCGTGGAAGGGGACCCCGCATGCTCGGCTTTATTATTATTCTTTTTATTTAAATTATGCTTTAGTTTATGTCGCAAATTTCATCGTACACGTGGACCGGACCGTGGACCGCCGAAATAAAATCTACACCGGAAAATATAGTCACCATCTTTATAAATAAGTCGACATAGGGCTAGCTAAGATAAAATACTAACTCAAGTTTATGACGGTGTCTTATATAAAATTATTAACAGTTTAACCGTTAAAGCGTCGATCGATTTCTTTAAATATGTCGTTTTAAGTAAAAATAATATTACGTATTTGTCATGTCGAAAATAGTAATATATCCAAAGATTACAAAATTCATCAAGTAGAATATTATTTATAGGTAAAAGTAATTTTTACGGGAAATTGGGTAAAATTGCATTTTTCTTAGATGTTATAAAGTAGACGATATAGAGTTCAAACACAGGGAACATAACTCGGAATGTCTATTTTAGATTACACCGACATTTGTAGCCCAGTAGCGATGGACTTTTTTTTTTTTTTTTTTTTTTAACTAAAAGCACAATAGCATTTTTTATACCCAATGAATTTTCGTAATTTTTGATAATACTACTACTTTCGACATGACAAATAAGCACCTAATATTGTTTTTGCCACAGACAACGTATTTGAGAAACATCGATCTGTCGACTCTGTCTTCGGGCCGGGATCAAAGTGTAGTATCTGTTCTGCAGATGCTGCACTTAAGGTAATTTGTACCAGTCAATGGAGGGGAAACCCTCTATGCTGGGACAATTATTATTTTTGGTAACCAGAGTACCCCCTTTTTGCTTACTTTTAGGGAAGCTGGTTTTTACCCCACATTAAAAACGGCCTTGTGCCTTATTTGCTTTGGTGGGGAAGCAAATAAATACACTAAACAAGCACCATCAGTTCTAATAGTCTTTTGAAAGTTGAAGGACCAATCCTTACCTGACCGACTACATTTGTTAAATGTCATTTGAGAAAAACCAAGGATTATCATGTCTACCAGATAAGAATAATAGTCCAAATAGCACAAACTTTTATCTCCAACTTGAAACGAGCTTTTGCTTTTGTTAGTATTTTATTTAATCGAAAAAAAAAAAAAATGTACATTGCTCTTGTTTTCTGCAATTAATGAATAACACAAACGAGACTCCTTAATATTTTGTAGTATCTGTTGAAACTATACTTCATCTGTTCTATCCTCGATCTATGAAGTAGAAATCCTTCACGACTGAGACATTCTAACATTTTAGTTCCAATTTAGATTGTCCAATTTTATGGGGCTAGATTTCACCTGCATTAAAAACCGACTTTGTGCGTAACTTTACCCTCGTGGGGAGGCAAGTAAATAGGGACAAATAGAAACATATGCATCGGGGTTAGTTTGAACCATGATCATTGTTCCGATTCAGGTGATAAAGAAAAGAGTTTGTTTTACAATCCACAGAAATATGAAAAAGTGGTCAAAAAACAAACTTCACATATTTAAGGGTCAGATCGTCGCCATTTTTCTTTTCCGCACCTTAACTCTATGATTTTCGAACCGATTAAGCGCTTTAAAGTAGGTAAAAACTAAAAAACTTTTCCAGATAGTTAGAAGAGTAACTTATCTTGCCTTTGTTATATATATATATATATATATATTTTTTTTTTTTTTTTTTTTTTTTTTTTACTTTTTCGTACCTCTGTGGGTTGTAAAACGAACCTGAAAATTTCACGTCAAGTGAATATGCACTTTTTATCGTTTAATTTTCAACTTGGAAAATTTGTGCAAGACAAGTTTCCTATTTTATTCTCATCATTAGATTTATGTTGTAACGACGGGTTGCATGCGAATGCATTAAATAAATAGTGTAGCTATTTTTGCATACAAATACATTTATTAAATAAATAGTATAGCTTATTTTGAAATGTTTGCGTTTTTAATGAAAACAAGTCAGAATTGTAACGTTAAGTCCCGTTTTATACGTCACAAACACTTAGACACACTGGTTCCCGTTTGATCACCGGAGTTAAACAACGTTTAGCCTGATCTACTAAAATGGGTGACCATTTGGGAATTCCAGCTGCTCTATGTACTCTCCGCTTATCTCGACATTGTTTCCAGTCGTTCTGGCCTTCTCCTTTACCATTGAACTTCAGCAGTGTCGATTAAAGGAAGGTGTTTGCGCAACGTTTCCTTCACAATTACATGTGCAGCTAACCTTACAAGGGGTACCGTATTTCGAGATTGAACGGAGGCACCGATAATGCTTCGTTTTCCTTGTCCAACATACCTTCCTTTCTACCACTAAATGGAAAGGTCCTGGTGGTTTTCAGCTTCAAAAGTGCATCCGGTGATGTAGCACTAATTTCGGAGCTGGGTGTGTGGGGGTGGGAGTGGAGTCAGTAACCGTAGTCAATCTCACCTGGAGTACTTCCGCTCAGTTTTCTACTTATAGAATTTGTCCCTCAGCATGGGCACTAAGACTACACTACCTTGGGCAAAAGTATTCGCCTCTACCATACTCTATCCCCACAAAATGCATATTTCCCATACTTTTCTATTTATCCTATTTCCCAAACCTATCAACTACTGAAATCTATGACACAAGCGGTAGATGAAGTGGGAGCTTTGGGATGTGTGGTGTCAGCATGAAATGACCAAAAGACGGTTAGCACACCGTGAAATCAACTGTCATTTGACCTTCTAGATTAAAAGATGAGCTTCAAGTGATAATATTCTTAATTTCTCACAAGTTCCTAGTTACTTGATTGCTCGATTCACAATATTGATTCTCATTTTATGGGCAAAATCTAAAAAAAACGAATAAAATGTAATATATATGCGAGTAAAGTAAAAGATAAAAGAAACCAAATTTAAATAAAAACACATTAAATTGAAAATTTTCTTAAAACTGAAATGATAAAAAACAAAAACACCCCCCCAAAACAAAACAGCCAAAATAAACGAATATTTTTTTAAAATGCCTAAATGATAAAACTATTCCAAAAAACTTCTGTAAAAGTGCTCAAAAATATACCCTCGTAATCACATTAATTTTTAACCACGTGTTAATACATGACGCAACAATCTAATTCAAGTAGCTGTCCCTTTTAGTCATATAAGGTTTAGGAGCCATCTTTACAACCTAAAATTCCTATCAAGGTGCTTATTCAGATTGGCACTTATGGCGGCAAAAAAAAAAAAAAAAGTAAAGAAAATACAGAAAAGTCTGTATGATGTACGTTCTCGTTACGGAACGAAGATCTCATATTCCAAAAATCACGAAAATCAATCAAGTAATTTTTACTTCTAAATTGCATTGAACATAAGACTTATTTTTACCTCGACATGCCGATTTGAGTTGTCCTCTCTTTTTTATTTCATCGGATTTAATCATGGCCAACGAAAACACTACGACTAGCTTTGTCGTAAAATTTGATTTGCTTGAATAATAAAAAAATACTTGATAAAATTACATAATTTTTGGAATATTTCATTTTCGTTGCGTGACTGGGAACGTGTACACCATACATACGTTTCTGTTACTTTTAATTGCCGCCATGAATGTCAATCTGAATACGCACCCATATCAGCCCTGTTTATTTACCCACCGGTGCTAGTGCTTGTGCTAGTGCACTTACTGATCCGCGCTATTTTTTTTAAATAGTATTTCCAAGTTTAATTAAAGTTTTATATGTTTTTTTTTTTAATTCAATTGTAAGGTTAAAGTATAGAATAGGTACAAAACACCCTCCCTTCCCCATGTTAAGAATGGCTTTTTACATAATAACGTTATTATTTCAGCACGGATCAATAAGTGCACTAGTACCTACCTACCCCTCCCCTCACTACAACACGTCAGACATGAGATTAAATTAGCAAAGTGAGGAACCGTCGGACCCAGCGGTATTACTCCTTAAAAGGTGCCCCAACACGATTGGCAATAAAACCAATTCCTCTTCTTAGAAAAGGGAGTAATGCCTCGGAAGATCGCCGCCTGAGGACGAACAAAACCTTACTCCATATCTGACATAAGTCTGAGGGATGTACCGAACACTGTCACCGGCGAGAACTTGACTTTCTCCCTTTCGTTGTACAAGTTGTATCCTCACAGCTGGCAAAGACGGAGATTAACAAACAAATAAATGAAATAAATAATTAAAGGGAGAGAGAGGAGCAATAGGAGGAGTTGGTAAGTGTAGTAGTCGCAGCGAGAACACGTGTATTCACCCCCCCTCTATACAATTTCATTTTTTCTTCTTAATTCTATAACTATAACCTGTAGTAGTAGTACTAGTAGTAGTATTAATAACATCAAATTTAAAATAGTGATTGGTGACCTTTTTTCCAATAGGCGATACTTAAAAAAAAATCTCCTAAACCCTCCAAAATTAACAGTTTTTAGTAAGAAACCAACACTCTTTTCGAACCAAACAACGCTCTCGTACTACACACGCCGACTACTACCACCACCACCACCATTACTACTACTACTATTACACATTTATTTGTCGATCACCAAAAGTTCGACCAATTCCTACCCAGAGATCACTTACGATGTTAGGCACGGAAACTAACAATAACGCTGCCGGGTAAATAATTCATTTAAGAATTATATTTTTGTTTTGTTTTTCCTTTCATTAGTTTGTTATTGTTGTAATATTGTTAATGGGAAATCGATTACTTTTCTTTGTTTTTATATCATCACATGGATGGTGTGTACGGTTTCAGCGTCCCAAATTCTCTTTTTGGAAGAAAGAATTCTACACTGTTATTCAATTTGTAGTTTTAAGATTACATTTCAATTGAAGTAATAACAAAGTAAAAAAAAAGTGTTCATAATTCCTCCCAAGCATTATCTCTTTTAGAATGAGGGAGAGGTTTTTTATGGCCGATCGTCTTAGCCAACCCTCACTTGAGAATGTCGACAAGACAACTTTTGCGCCCCTTTAAAATGATCCCCCATCTCTGGGGAAGAACTAAATTCTCACACTAAACTGACTGCGTAACTTTGTCACGAAGATAATCAAAATTTAATTTAATATCTATTTTATTTTATTTTTTTTTTGAGAGAACTTATATAGTTTTAAATTTGGATCTCTCTTCCCTTTTTGTCCCTGGCTTGAGAATCCCTTTTTATTTATTTTTGTCAATTGTCGAGAATTTTATCTGATATTAAAGTTAAAACAAAATACTGACTTTTTAAAATAATCGGTACGAAATTGAACTGTTACTACATTTTACAATGTAATTTTAAAATTACAAATAGAATAATTGGCACTTGTGCATCTATGTTACCGTACTGAAATAACATTATTTAGAAAGCCATTCTGAGCATGAGGAGGGTGTTTTGTTTCACCTAACAATTTTATAAACAAAAAATATCCTAAAAATTGAATTTGACTTATGCACAAGCTAAGCACCGAATAAGAGTAGCAATTAGCATCTCTTTCGAAAAGTGAGTTTGGGACGCTGTAAATATGTATGCAATCAAAGTTACGAACTGCTCTATATTTCTTTTTCAATCTAACTTGGAGTATTTTCCAAAAATATTTCTTTAGCTTTGAAATCGTATTTTTTATCGCCCATATTTTTTTAAACAATCTTTTTAAAAAGAAATTTTGGGACACTGAAAATGTACACCATCCTCATGGCACAACCCACGAATAATGAGTACATCCTATTGACATAATCTTGTTCTTTATATATATATATATATATATATATATATATATATATATAAATCTTATTAAACCCCCTTATTATTTTAATCGATTTTTAACTTATCTTGTCTTACCAATGTTTAAAACAAACACGATTTTATCATAAATTCCATGCTGCATTGCTGCGTTAACTTTTCTGATAAAAGTAAAAATAAATCTATTCCGCAGAATAAAAAATCTCTTTACACATTGTATTTTAAAGTTCAGGGGCATGTTTTACAATAGCCAACAACACAAAGGGATGACCTACATGAATAAGTTTGTGATTGAACTTATTTTAAAGAGCTTAGAACAACAACAAAAAAACTGTTTCGTTTACAACCAATTGGACCATCGATAATCGTTCAAGAATGGGCGGGGACCTGAACGAGAATCACCCTCCTAAGAAGGGCTTTCGGAATAAACACCCCCCCTTTGTTAAGAACGGCTTTCGTTTTTTGCAATTTTTTCAGTGGATTATTATTAAATTGGACATTCTGGGGCGGGGTTTGATTCTCTTTCAGGCCCGCCTTCGGATCTTTTGATTAAATTACCAAAAACTTCAATTTTCAATCATTTAATCGTCGGTTTCTTTTTGACTAAATACAGATTACGAACTTGGGTAAATTTTTACGACGTCCCCCCCAGCGTATTATAAACACCTCGACCTCCCCATGTTAAGAACGACTTTCAGAATAAACACCCCCAACCTCGAAAGCCGTTCTTAACATGAGGTTGAGGTGTTTATTCCGAAAGCCATTCTTAACATGAGTGGTTGGGGGTGTTTATACTACGCTGCTGGGGCAGGTCGTAAAAAATACTCGAATTTGTACACGAAGACAATTTCTTTGCATTATAAAATACGTTCAAAGTAATTAAAAATACTTTTTTTTCACCGAGCATCTCAGTTGTTCGATTCTTGCATGGAATTAAATACAATTCTACGAGGAAACTCCAATCGATTTTAAACTTAATACGGATGACCAGTGGCGTAAAGTGTATTGAGTTTTTGGAAATTATTTTATTGTAAAGATAATTTGATGAATATAAATAAATTTATGAGGTTATTTTATAATTATTAATTTTGGTAAAATTTTTCATCGATTTTTATATTTCTTCAGATTTCGAATTTGTTATTTTGTAATTACTTGTACAGAATTTGAACCCAACCAAGCCGACTTGTAAAAACTAAAGGTACAACCTAGTTACTCCCCCTCCAAAAAAAACTACGATTGTAATTCTGTAGAAAAATAACATTTGATAACATTTATTTGTTTTTTGACAACTTTTTCGTACCTCTGTGTATAGTAATACAAACCTCTATTTTGTATTTAGCATGTCTCGTTCATGTACACTTTTGTTTAGCTGCCTAAGAAAGCGTTTTAATTATTGTTCGTATGTCCATCCATACAATAAAAAGTGTGTCAGTTATAAGTTTTAGAATATGGCAACACGTGTACGTTATTTTCTTAACAGATGTTTTAACCATTACTTTTCCTTTAAATTTAAAATCTTCCATAAAATTCAAAACTGTTTATTTCATATCAATTTCTAACGAATTCTTCTAGTTCTCTATTTGTACAATTTAAATAAACAAATAAATAAAAATGCTATGATTACATCATCCATTAAATACATATTTCGAAACCTCAAACTGAAAGTGTTTTAAACGTTTTCCTGCCGAACGAGGAGAGTACCCGGATTAAAGTCGGATTTCAATTTTGATATTAGCGGATCTGAACGACTTTCGACACTAGGAAAAAAAAAAAAAAAAAAAAAAACTTGGAAAATTAAGATAAATGGATAAGTTTTTGAGGAATTTGAAAACGAAAATAACGTTTAAAATTCCAGCAAACGAGTAAAATCGATTTTCTAAGTGTTCGTTTTCTACCTAACTGGCTAAGTTGTTAGTGGTTTCACTTATTTTAAAACGTTTATTCTGTTCAAAAACGAGACTACACACCGCATAATATTTAAAAAAAAAAAAAAAATTTATACTTATTTACTGTTTTTAAAAGGGCAAAATCGATTTTTCTATCTAGCTGACTGTTAGCCTCCTCCCCAATGTAAACAGAATTTTTATAAAATGTTAAACGGTATTCTACCCGGTAGATGTTGGCGCCTCACTTACGGAAAAACGGTTAATTAAACTGCAGAAGCACCTGTTAAACTACACAAGTTCTATAATTGAATACCCCTCTCCCCATAATAAAAAAAAACATAGAAATGTTTTTGTAAACCACTCGTGAAAACTTGTTTTTAGATCAATTAAAAAGCATTAAAAACTACGTAATACAAAAAAAAAACTTTTTTTTTTTTTTTTTTAAACTTTCTTATTTCAAATGTCTACTTCGCGATGTGATTAGTCACTTCACTATAAGAAAACACTATTGAAGACTGTGAAAATGCGCAAAATAGTCCCAGTGTCCAGGAGTTCATACCATGCAAACGGTAAATTTTCGACGAGTTTGATTATCAGATTCGTTGTCAGCGACCTCGAATACGTCTAAAAAACTAAATTAGAGTGGTCGGTGTTCTGTTAAGGTAACATTTACCAAAACATAATTTAAATAAAAACCAAGATATTTTTGGTGTAATGTCGAAACGTACTTCACGAAATAATTAACCAAATTTAGTTATGCGTCTGACGAAACCAGTCTAATTATAATAAAAATGAATTTAGGAAAACTCGTCTCGGGAAAACTCGTCCCCGGAAAACTCGTCCCTTTTCGCCATGTAGGAAAACTGGTCCCTTATTGAATAAATATCGAATGAAAACACATTTTATGATCGTTCTTGAAGGAGATATTGTTTTTTTTAAATAGACTATAGCCCCCATAATATTTAAAAAAAATATTTTTACTTGTTTAATGTTTTTTTTTTTTTTTTTTTTAAATAAAATCGATTTTCTAAGTGTCCGTTTTCTACCTAAATGGCTAAGTTCTTAGTGGTTTCACTTCTTTTAAAGCGTTTATTATGTTCATAAACGAGACCGCATTTTTTTTTTATATTAATATAAAAAGAATTTACTTATTTACTGTTGTTTATAAAAGGGTAAAATCGATTTTTCTACCTCGCCGACTATGTTGTTTAATTTATTTGGAATCGTTTATTCGGTAAAGAAAAAAAAACACAGAAAACCAACCAAAAACATGTCGAGTGTTACGTGAGAACGAGAAATAATGTTCGGTATATCACATCTTAGGGGTCTTGATAATCGCTAAAAAATAGAAAATTAAAGAAATGACTGAGGGAGATTTGGTTTTGAAAAGAAAATAATAAATTTTAATATTTTTTAAAATATAATTTAGAGAGGGGGGGGGGGTAAAAACTATATCTTCCTCCGAAAAACAACCAACAAAAAATGAAATTAAAACGATTCTTGATAAACGATAGCGGAGTTTTCAATAAAATTGATTAATAAATTTATTTAGTGATTACTTTTTCTCTTAATGATTGATTTTAGAATTTTGAAGTAAAAATTAAAAAGAATTAAAAATTAGTTAATGAGAGATTGTTAGCACATGGCATCTCTCGCGCCAAAAAATATTTCATTTTTAATTTATTAGTTAATTTTTGCAAAATTTGACAGGACGACAATAAATGTTGATAATTGATAAAATTATAATTTTAAATAACGCATTTGGTATGAGAGAAAACAAAAACATAACAATAAAAATAACTATCATTAATTAAAAAAACAAAACAAAAAAGTAACGAAAAATCGAATCGCTCCCTGTTTTTTAATTTTTTGGTTTTGTTTTTTTATTATTGTTTTTATGACTCCAAAAAACATCGTTAAAATAAGAACAAAAAAAAAAAAATTCTAATTAACTTTGTATGAACATAATAAACGCTTTAAAAGAAGTGAACCCATTAAGAACTTAACCATTTAGGTAGAAAACGGACACTTAGAAAATCGATTTTATTTTAAAAAAAAACATTGAACAAGTAAAAATATTTTTTAAAAATATTATGGGGGGCTATAGTCTATTTTAAAAAACAATATCTCCTTCAAGAACGATCATAAAATGTGTTTTCAATCGATATTTATTCAATAAGGGACCAGTTTTCCTACCTAGCGAAAGGGGACGAGTTTTCCCGAGACGAGTTTTCCCGGGACGAGTTTTCCCGGCACCGTCACCAATAAAAATATGACCCATGCTTCATAAACTTGGTATTGTCTTTTAACCCTTGTCTATTTAAGTTAACGTCGAAGTGTTAGTCGGTAATTGTCTACTATTTTTGAATTCCGTTTTCCGCGGAGCAGAATCATCCGTGAAAACCCAGCTATTGTCTCTTCTGAATAATAGTTATCCAAACTTAACGTTCTCCATTTGTCTTATAATCTAAAGTGTAAGAATAGCAGGCAATTTTGATTTCAATCGTTTTTAAGCAAATACTCAAATGAATTGTTAGTTTTCCGGAATGTTTTATTATTAATAAGGGGGTTTAGCAGTGAAGTCAACAAACGAAGAAAAAAAAAAAAAAACTGGTAAAAAAATTCATAACATTTCATATAAGAAATTAATTCGTATAAATTTTACTCCATATTGAAGAGAAAAAGGATCGGGATTTAAATCACATATAAACATTCTTTATTTTATACTGAATAAAATGTACGAAATTTGATTTGAACATCACAAAATAACCAAATCATAAAAAAGAAATTAACATGGCGTCGCAGATATAAGAAGAACAGGTCTTATAAAGCATTAAAAATATAGTTAAAAAAAAAAAAAGAAACTAAGTACAAATTATTTTAAAATTTTCGTTCAATCATTATTCAAGTGAAATATAACAGTAAAAGTCTCACTTTTGGCTTGAAATATTATGAAAAATATATATAGGATATCTACAAAAAATTATATTTCAAGCAGACAACACCTAAAACAATTAACTTCCGGTTTGATATGAAACCCATTAATTGAGAATTTCCTTTTTAATATTAATTTTCAATAATTTGTAGCTTGAAAAAAAGTAATATTTAAAGTACTTTTATTAAATTCGTTTTTATTCTAGGAAATATCCATTTTTAATTAATAAAACTAAGCTTTTTTTTTTTTTTTTTTTTTTTTAAATCTTAACTAAATCTATAAATGAACTTCATCAGAAACTTATTTTCCATACAAAATTGACTTATGTACTTATAAACTAAGTCGCATTTTTATTTAATACTAGCTGGACGCCCAGTGTTGCTCGGTCGTACAATACGCTTAAACATGATATTTTAATTTATGCAGATTGCGTATGAATTATTAAAGAATCAATCCTCTGTTGAATATTATATATTACGAGGAATAATTTGCCAAGTGGATTAATTTGCAAAAAAATAAAATAAATAATAATGTAGTTCATCAAATTTTGTCTGTGTTTGTTTACAATATCACATCAGCTGATATTTGGGCTTGACAATAGATGCCCTGGAAACTCACTTCTGATTAATGTTTAGTTTTAAAATCTGCAAACAAATAAGTGATTTGTGGGGATTTTAAATGGTACCTCTTCTTTTATCATAAATTGAATTCATTAATAAGAAAAAATTAAAATAAAATGATGAGGTGCACCCAGGATTGAACACGGGATCATTCGATCTGTAGTCGAATGCTCTACCACTTAGCTATGTTTTTCTTTTCTTCTTTTTTCTAATAAGAAATTATTTGAGATTTTATGTCCCTTGCCTGTGCAACCTAAAATATTACTCTGTAAAAATTCTTATTTATCTATAAGAAATAAAGACTATTTTTAGGATCGGAGTTTTTCAATTTTCGATATTTATCTAAAGAATTTCTGTATAAAACATGTCTAAGAACACTGCAATACATATAAATTTTTAGACATGTGAAATTTGTAAAAGATAGGTTCAGCCATTTCAGAACCTATAAGGAAGGAACTCACACACACGCACAAAGTGACTTTATATAATAGTAGAGATTAACAGTTTGTAAAACATGCTGTGCACAAAGGAATTTAATTAACTCTTAAACTGGTGGCTCAAACAAATTACCGGTCTGCAAACCTAAACTGCTTAAGGAGTAGATAGGCACTATCTATCGCCCGGCTTCCATACTCCTTCTTTGCCTATTAGCCAGACGTAGAGGTCGAATAACAGGGAGTCGACAGACTTCAGTGGTCGATCTTGTTTTCTGACTAGGGCAATGAATGCCGTTTTCCCCACTCCCGACACATCCCATCCCTGGAAAGGGACCCTGCACTCATCTCTGGTGGGCTATCCCGAGGCCACAATCCTAGTAGATGGATGGACAACTGATGGTCTGCTTGTGTTGCATGTCTGGTATTCTGCATAACCACTTGTTCAGCACCGCTTACCTAAACTGAAAATCTTTAAAAAAAATGATGACAGTACAATAAAAAATTATGCTAAAACCAGGCCCAAACTCAAACAAAACCAACCTGCCTTCTCCCTTGAGGCTTGCATTTACGAACATCTGTGGGCTTAAAACTAATTTAAATGATGTTGAAGCATTTCTCCTAACAAACATCCCGGATATCTTATCACTAAGTGAGACTAACCTACACTCTTCCATCCCTTCTAACTACTTTAACATGCCTGGATATCTCCCACTCTGCCATAAGGACTCTGACAGATATATGCACGGGCTTGGAGTATATATTCGAAACACCCTCCCCTTGACTAGAGAAACTAAACTAGAATCGGACAATCAAGCCTTTATCTGCTTTAGACTTAACATGCAACATAACATTAGCTACTTTTATTTTCTCTACCACTCTCTCTCGACCCAGGACTGTACCCTAATAAACAAAGTCTCTAACAGCATAGATACAACACTTTCCCTCGACACTAGCGCACAAGTGCATGTATCTGGTGATTTCAATGTCCACCACAGCAACTGGCTTGGATTTTCTACTCACACAGATGCAACTGGTACCACAACACATAACTTCTCTATATCTCATTTCCTATCACAGATGGTTACGTTTCCAACCCGTTTCCCAGACCAGCATGAACAACACGCATCACTTCTAGATCTGTTTCTGATCACAGTTCCCGATGACTGTGTAACTAATGCCCACAGCCCACTTGGGAACGCCGATCATGCATTGGTAATGGTTGAAATAGTCCTAAACTTTAGAGCCAAAACTGAAGAGCCACTGCTCAAAACAATGAGATATTATAAAAAAGCTGACTGGGAAGCCATCAGGGATCTCATCAAGGATGTTCCATGGCAAAATATCTTCTCACTTCCTGCTGAACAGTGCGCAAATGAGACCACTGAATGGTTCAAAATGACAATTGAAGCACATGTTCCCACGCACAAATTTTATAGCAAGCCCTACTCTCCCCAATGGTTTACTTCTACTTGTGCAGCTGCAATAGCGCAAAGGCAGCATGCGTACCACAAATTTAACCGACATAAGTCCAGTTTAAACAGGCAGAAGTATATAGAAGCCAGAAGTAACTAACTGTAAGAAAGAAATAGCAACAGCTAAGAGAGAATTTACTGAAACCACTAAAAAATGCATTGAAGCACAGAAATTAGGAACCCACGACTTCTGGAAAATCTACAACAGTATAGTAAATAATGGGCAATCAGCAATTCCCCCACTATCCAACAATCATGCGGTTGTTTGCTCTGCAACTGAGAAGGCTAACATGCTTGCCAGTCGGTTTGCCTCCAACTCCACACTGGACCCTGCCAACCACCCCCTCCCTGACTTTCCTTTGCAGACAGACGCCACACTAGACGATCTGAAAATCATCCCTTCTCAGGTGCATGCTATCATAAGAAATCTTGACACTGCAAAAGCATGTGGACCTGATCTTATCCCGACTGTGCTATTAAAAAAAGTGCTCCGCCAAAGTAGCTCCAGTTCTCTCCAAATTTTACAACAAATGTCTGAATGAATCTTGCTTTCCTGCCTGCTGGAAAACTGCTTCTGTGGTACCAGTTTTCAAGAATTCTGACGAAAGAACTGACCCAGTAAATTATCGCCCCATTAGTCTCCTCCCACTTTTCGCCCAAATATTTGAGACCATAATTAACCAAGCTCTAGTCCGTCACCTTACAGATGCTAAACTTCTGACTGACCAACAATATGGATTTAGGCAAGCCCGTTCTACAGCAGACATCCTAACTGTAATCTCAGAACGTATATACCAGTCACTGGACAAAGCAGGGGAGGGTAGAGCGGTAGCTCTAGATATATTTAAGGCTTTTGACAGGGTATGGCATGAAGGTCTTCTCAGGAAAATCAGATCATATGGTATCACTGGAAGAATACATAACATAATTAAATCCTTCTTTGATAAGAGAAAAATCCAGGTTGTCCTCGACGGTCGTACATCAAAACAATGTGATATAAATGCGGGAGTGCCTCAGGGGTCTATCCTTGAACTTCTGTTATTCCTAATATTCATAAATGACCTTCTTGACAAAATTGCCTGTGAGATGGGTATATATGCTAATGACACCATGCTCTATAACAGACATGACAGGAAAACAAATAAGCACGTATCTAAAGAAATGGCAGAAACACTAGAGAATGACCTCCGATCTGTAGTGGAATGGGGACACAAATGGATGGTCACATTCAATGCTGCCAAGACTAAACTTGTTTCCTTCAATATCTACCACCAATAGCAATGGCCAAAGACTCTTTATCTGAAAGTACATCTTTTAAACACCTTGGCCTAACGCTCACAGGAAACACGAGTTGGAACAATTACATTGAAAGCATTGCCAGGACTGCTGCAAAGAAGGTAGTTTCTCTCAACCGTGCTAGAAAGCTACTAACGTCCGAACGTATCTTGTACCTCTATAAGGCCACCATTTGCTCATGTATGTAGTATTGTTGTCATATTTGAGCTGGTGCATCTGCCACTAGTCTCTCGCTCCTAGATAAGGTTCAAAAGAGAATCGCCAATCTGATAGGTCCTGAACTGTCATCTAAAGTTCAGCCTCTGTCCCATCGACGAAATGTTGCACCCCTCGGCCTGTTCTACAAGTACTTTAATGGTGAATGCTCTGACGAACTGCAAGCACTTGTACCACCTCGACGTAAATACTCCCGACAAACCCGACAAGCAGCTAAATCCCACCCCTACACAGAGATCCCTAGATGTAAGAGAGCCTTATATTCCAGTAGTTTCTTCCCCAGAACAGCTAGACTTTGGAATTCCCTTCCAGGTCCCTGCTTCCCCAACTGTACTGACATGCAGAAGTTCAAGTGTAATGTGAACTGACAGCTTGCTGTCCGACTCCCTACTTAGTACTCCTGATGCCTATGTCCCTGATAGTAGCCCCCTACAACAAAGTGGCAATGTGCTTTGTTTGGGGTGAAAATGTAATAAAAAAAAAACAATTTCAGTTACTTGGTTTAGAAATTAAATTTTCTTTTTGACAAAAGAAACAAGTAATGCAACGATTTTTTATCAGTGAAGTGCGAACAGATTACTTCGTCATTGGCCTTCCAGAGGAAAAATTATTCACGTTCGATTTCTAAACATATTTTCAAATTATTCCCTGTTCAAAAATAGTATCGCTTAAAAAAAATTTTTTTTGATTATTAATGGTAAGATTGTCTGTTTATCTCCTATCTAATATTTTGATTGTAGAAACTCCCCTCTGGACCAAAGTACCGTAGGTTTGCAACAACATATGCCACATACAAATTTATTATGTCTAGATTATAAGCCACTCTCTTATGTAACTTTAGAACAACATTTTACATACATTTAGTTGTTATAATAAAATCCTACATCCTAGGAGCGACATCATCACAATTGCACCATCTTTAGACAAAGTATTTCTGATATTTTCCTCTAAATCCAAAGTCCTCGCATCGCCCTCAGTCAGGACCGGGAAGAAATGTACACATTATAACTATATTGTCCTGGCACCCTTCGTAATTGTATCATACACTCAGACATACAGTTATCTTTCCACTTCCTGATTAGAAAATAATTTCTCCCTTTTAAAATTCTGGCAATTCTCATTAGTTGAGAGCTTAAAAATCTATTATTCTAGATTACACACTTTCTTACAAAAACTAACGCCTCAGACCTTTACAAATATGGCCACTCTCTCTACATGAAGCAATAGTTTTATGAATATCAAACCAAAAATAAAAATATGGACCTCTCAATTTTAATTTTATGTACTTATACCCTCAGTTAACTATACACACATTATCACCATACAACCCCCTCCCTTCTACAAAAAAAAACAATACATGAAACAAAATACATGACATTTTTGGATAGCTTCGAATCTCCTAGAGAAATCGAAAACTATGCAATTTTTTGTTTGTTTTTTGTTTCACTTAATGGGGAGTTTTGTTCTTTATATTGTTTTTATTTATATTTTATTTGATACCTATGCACATATTAACATCGAGCAGATATCCCCCCCAAAAAAAACAAACAGACAAAATAAACCTGAAACACAATAGTTACCGTTTTCTGCATTGACTGCTTAGAATTAAGTTTACACCCCAATATTTTATGCAGGTGTTTGACTTTAGACAAATTATAGACACATTTTTTTTGTTAAATTATGATTTTTGTTTCTTGGGTTCATAGTATTTGTGCATCGGGATCCTGACAGCAATTATCAAAGTTACATTTGGAGCTAATATTTTGACCCCCCCCTCTCCCTCACAGAATGAGGTATCTATTCCGAGAGTCGTTCTTAATATGTTGTGGTTGACCATGCCGAAAGCCGTTGTTAACATAAGGAGGTTGGGAGTGTCTATTCCAAAACCCGTTCTTACCATTTGGGAGTTGGGCAACAACAATAACCGTACTTTATTGTTTTTATGAGAGGGGGAGGGCGTGTTTGATTACAGACTAATTGTTGTTGTTGTTTTTTTACCTTAGATCTACCTACACACTTTCTTTTAAAATGACGACTTTTATAGGTTTTCCACTGTACTGATGAGGATAATCTAATTTTTATTTTATGGGTACAAGTAGTTTTCACAATATAAAGCCCTGTATTATGCACTTAAATCACTGACCGCCAGATTAGTACACGGGCGAAGAACAAATCTAATTATATCCAACCGACACTGCCACACCCAAATTTCTTTGTTGGTTCATTGTGTTTGCACATGGGGATCCTGACAGTGATTATCAAGGTTCCACCCCTAATACCAAAATGGGGTGTCTATTTCGAAAGCCATTCTTAACATGAGGATGTTGCAGATGACCATTCTGAAAGCTGTTCTTGCCATGAGGAGGTTGGAGTTGGGAAACAACAGCAACAATCGTACTTTAATTTTTCTACAGGAGGAGTGGGGGCCATACTTTCCTCGAGTAGTGCTGGTTAACGGGTCCTGCTAGTTCATAAGTTTTAAGACCAACTCTTCCACTTTTCTTGTGAACCCCCCCCCCAAAAAAAAAATTCTGATAAGATTGTGTTGGGGTAGGACAAAATATGATAATTTTCTTTTGTATATTTCAGTTTATATATAGTTCAGCCTTTTTTTAAATAGGTCTGTAAAAAAAAAAAAAAAAAAAAAAAAAAAATTATCATCAATTATTTGATTTTTAAGATAATTTAAAAAATCACATTGCTTTCATTGTTTACAGCAAAATACATAGAAATAATATGTGGTTCCAATTTTCCCCTTTTTAGCTTTTTGGGGGGATAGTTTTGAAAATTCTCCCGTTTTACAGAGAGTAAAAAAAAAAAAATTTTAGAACCTTTTTTCCTTGAGAATACCACAAAAATTACAATGAATCAATTTTGTTTTGCAAGTTTTTACTGTTATTATTTGTTATGGGGGTCAAAAATTCCACCTTTATTATGGTCACACTTACAAATAAATATGACTAAAGACAAGATAAGTTATTCTTCTACCTACCTAAACAAGTGTTTGTTTTGTGTTTTCATGTATTTTAAAGCTTTTATTCGGTTTGAAAAACAAGTAGTGCAGAGTTGGTAAGTTAAACCGACAATATGACCAACAAGAACATGCTGTCTTTGAAGTGTGAGTAATGGTTGAAAACTTGAAAGTAAACCAATAGGAATCCACCCAATAAGTGTCACCGTGACATTTATTTGGTGAATTTCTATCAGTATTTTATGTTTTCATGATTTAAGCGATTATTGAAACTTCCCAGTTGAACGCATGATGTCAGCCATCTTGTGGTCGTTCTAACTTATCAAGTTGGCACTACTTATGTTTCGAATTAAACAGATGCTTTAAAATATGTTCAATGACACAAAAGTTATCCAGGTACATAGAAAAATAACTTTATCTTGTCTTTGGAAACATTTATTATTTAATACCCATTATTTTGTTTGTTGGCTTTTTTTTTATTAAATCTCCGTTATTTACATTGAATCATAAAAATAAAGAATCTTTATTTTGAACTGAGAAATCCAAATAGAATTTTGAATCCAAATCTGATGCAGATTCCTGATTTTGAGTAGAAGTTTGAAAAGATGCACCTGAAGGTCAGAGATTACATTGACTGAAGTCTTGTGAATATGACAACAAAGACATGAACAATAGACCGAATTATACAAATTATCAATCCTCATCTCAGAATTTCCAAAACATTTTAATCATGAAGCGGTTCGAACAAATGCTAAAAGCAAATGTCTATAATTGTGTCCCTTTTTCTTTCTATGCCGTGTTTGGAGTTCCTCTCGTCTTCATTTTTAAATGCATGTGAACTTAAAAACTCCTATAAAGTGATTCTAATCTTTGATTGGGGGAAGGCAATGCAAATCATAAACAAATCCTCAATGACTCGCATACAAGACTCCTTCATCTTGCACACACATTCAGGCAAACAGAAACAAATTGCTATCACAGCTATATATGCACTAATGAGTACAATGTAAACTAACACATATACAGTTCCAGGATGCCAAATACTCACATACCGTATATTAGTTACATATTCCTATTATTCATATTATTACAAACATTTTGCCTTGTTACTACATACTCATCTTTCACCTAACACGAGTTTGCATGAATAAAAACTAACTAGAAATTTTTTGTATGCTAGATGTAGATATAAATTTTTTTTTATAAAATTTCATTTTCTTAATTTTTGTTATTTACGATTCTGTTTGTCTTACGTAGCACTTGCTAACCCTTCTATTCTCTCAATATTTCATTTATTTCCATTTCAATATGCATACTCGTATATATATACATTATTTTTTTCTTTTGCTATAACATATCTTTTATACCTAATTTATATTAATTGTTGGTGTGATTCTTGGCCAAAAAACAAACAAAAAACTCCAACATCCTATTGTCACCTAAAATGGCCTTACCAACACCAGCGACCACGCTATGTATTGATAACCCTGGCGTTTGTTAGATATGCTATATATTGGTATCCGAGATACACCATTACATACCATTACCTTAAAATAAATTATAATTTTATAACAATTAAGTTCAGTTATTACCATGTATTTCAGCATATAAGGCAACTGTCAGATAAGACGAGATACAAAATTGGAGCAAATTTTAATAAATTTATCATATATCGGTTGTATAAGACAACTGCTAAATCATGAGACCATGTTTGTTTAGCCTAGGCTAGGGATTGCAATACCTGGTATCTTATGAAATATTGGTTTTTAAAGATTTTTTAATTTTAAGGATTGTCTTATACGCTAAAATATATGGTAATTTAATCACCAGATGATATACTATAATAATTAAGTAATAATTAAGTTGAACTTTTTTAATCTAGATAAAAAAAATTGTCACCCCCCCCCCCCCTCCAAAAAAAAAAAATTGCATAAAGGGCATCAACAATCTCGTACAACAAAAAGTGAAACAAATGAAGGAAAAAAGCATGTGTAGCTACAATTTGGTCAAGATCAAAGTGTAGTATCTGTTCTTCAGATGCTGCACTTCCATTTCTTGTTCTGTTTTGGTGGAGGAGCAGTCCTTCACGACTGAGACAATTTTTTATTTTTGTACCTTTTCTCCATGTTAAAAACTCTGTCTGGTGTTTAACTCTGTCCCGTGGGGAGGCATTGTAAATAGGTACAATCAGTTATTGTAATGAACCATACAAAATTGGTTGCTTTTAAAATTGACATTTGAACTCTTAGCTTTTAATTAGGCTTCAATCTCTGGCATTAGTATATTACTAGTTTGAATAAGAAGTTTGTGTGTTGTGTTAAAATAATTATTTTTAATGGCTTGGAATTTCTCTAGGAGCTAATCTTAGCATAGACTGTTAAGACTAACCAATTTTTTGCAATGTCTAAAACGGTTGTCACACTAAAAGTTTAGTAAAACGATTTTATGAACAACAATGAAGAAATGTATTTATTTAGACATGGCTAAAAAATGGAAGAAAACCAAGTTGTTTTTTATTTATTTATTGTTTTTTTTTTTTTTTTGGTTAACAAATTAAAATCCATTCTGGAGCAACTTTTTTTTTTTCCAGAAAGATAAAAACCTTAATGTTATCCTATGAAAAAAGCAGAATTATATAAGATTTTTCTATTTTTAATAGAATTTAAAACTTTTTAATTTTTCAAAAAAAAAAAACATAATTCACTGCCATTTTTGTCTCGATGGATAACATATTTAAATATTTAAAAAAATATTTTTTAATCTTTTTTTTTTTTTTTTTTTTGTCTAAATAAGATTTAGGATGACTTGCTATAAGAATATGCAAAAAAAATAAGTACCTGAATTTCAAATAATTTAATCTTTTATCTTGCTCTATAGATTTCGCGTGGGGGAAATTAAAAAATCCAAAACTTAATGATAGTTTGGAAAAACTACAGTAGCTTTTACAGGACCTAATGAAGTTCATTTTCTCCTGTAAATTTCCATGTATTTTTAACGTTTGTTTTGACGATTAAGTCAAGACTCAATTTCCTTTTGCTCTTAGTTTCTTTTCTAATTGGATGACTTTTCTGTTTATGATTTTTATTTCATGAGCCTTTTTCATTTTTATAAATTTCTAATTTTTTTTTTATGCGATGTACTGGGTCAATCTTTTTGTTTGAGTGCTTTTGGTATTTTACTATGATGAGATTTAGTCGTGTGCAAGTCACTCCATCGGTCGGTCTGTCTGTCGGTCTGTCCGTAACACTTTTGTGCTTGGTCTTTTTGGTCAAGATCAAAGGTCTGTTGTTAATACATGCTGTTCTCCCAGTTACTCATTTTTTATTTTTTTCAAGAGGTCTGCCACTTGACCCACCCTTCAAGTTTAAGGCTTTCACTTTGGTCACTTTTGTGACTTTACTAACCTTGGTTAGTGGGACCGACCCCCTCTTTGGGGAGTCTGGACCCTTTTCGCTCCCCCAGGACCGACGCCATTGTGTGATAGTCTGGACCTGAAAACCGATCCCTTCTTTGGGAGTTTGCTGTTCTCGGGACCAACAACACTTTCTTTGGTAGACGCGACCTGGTCTGTTAGCATTTTTTCTTTTGGGTACTTCGTTTCCTCCTCCCCTCTGAGGTTGAAATGGTCTACTTTCTCCCCTCTTAATTGCCTGTGCAGCACTCTGACCTGCCAGGCCCACTCTTTGTCTTCCTTCGCTGCTCTCCCAGTGGATTGAGCAGACCGGGTTCTCTTTCTCGCTTCGTTGGGGTTGTTTGTGGGTAGGGTGACGTGGGTAGGGTAGGTGTTTCGTTTCTGCTCCCCTCTCTGGGCAGAGATGTCTATCCTCTCTCTCTCTTAATTGCGACGCGGCACTCTGACCCGCTAGCATCCACTGCGTCTTCCTTCACTGCTCTCCCCCCTTGCGGGGGATCTGAGCTGACTAATCTGACATCCCCGTGAGGGCAGGTCAATCCACTTTCTCTCTTCTGACCTCCCCCACTCCCCCCCCCATTTCCCTGCATTTTCTTTTCTCCCCTGCTACACTTTGGTCCGCGGCAGCGTCCGGTGCAGTTTTTCCGCACGATGCCAGGGAAAAGGCGTATACCACCGCAAATGCGCAACATCGCCCCACTCGAGTACTCCCCATCGGAGGGAGTACCCACCACGAACGAAGTAGAGGAGGAGAAGGCCAGGGTAGGGCCGCAGCCCGCGGCGACCCAGGTAGGTCCAACATCAGGATGGCAACCAGTCCCGCCCCCGGCTCCCCACAAGGGCCACTCCCCAAACCGTGGAGTCAAAGAAGCGACTGACGAGGGAACGAGGTGCGATCAGAGTGGTACACATCCTGCGACACCCCTTCCACCTCAATCCTCGTCAGTCGGAGATAGCACTCCCACCCAGGCTCCCCAAAAGGACCATTCCCAGATGTAAGCTTCCATGCCTGCGGCGGATGAGGGAACAAGGTACCGCTCAAGTGATCCACAACTAGTGGCACCCTCTGAAACTCAATCCTCATTTGCCGACTGCAACCAAGACACCCCAGCTCCCCAAGAGGGCAAAACTAAGGAGAAAAAGAGGAAGAAGAACGAGGAGACAGCAAAAGCAGCGGGAAAACCACAGCCAGTGGCAATCCCAGCTCCGCAGATGCTAGCCACCTCAAGCGACCCACCGACTCCCCCTGGAGAGGATCCCCCATCCGCGGAGGAGGAGGAAAGCGGAGTCACTATGAGAACCAGGAAGCTAATACAAGAAACGTTAGCTTCCCTTAAAATTCTCAGAGCGGAAATGAATGACCCGCACCCAAAGGCAACACTCCAGAAGGGAAGCAGAACTGGAAGCGGTGTCTCATCACCGACTGGAGGAGCACCAACTCCAGAAAATGAAACAGCCAAGGAGAAAACTTCCGCGGAGCATCCTCCCAAAGGTGACTCTGCAACAAAGGAGGAGAGAGGCGGCCAGGGAGCTGGACAAAGCCAGGAAGCAACGTTCGACGCTGACTGGCCGACTCTGACCCCCAACAAGGCCAAAACTATGCCTCAAACTCAACCACAGGCAGTGCCAGCAGCTCCACGTCCAGGGCCATCCAACTCACCACAAGAGCTGGAAACAGCGTGGGGCCCAGAAACACAGCAAGACCAACTGACTCCGGAGGGTTACAGAGAGCTCTTTAACTCCACCTATAAGGACTATACGGTGGGCAACATCGTCAAACCCCTCACAGGACAAATCGAGAAGTTGGAGAAAAGAGTTCTCTCCCTGACCACGTCTGCCCTAAACACCAGAAACCTGACAGGAGTCTATAAGGACAGCATGATGGCACTCCTCCTAGAGCTTAACCTTCCAGCCAGTTACATCTGCAGGAGGAGCTATGCCACGTGGGACATGCAGCTCCCCAGCCCAGATGACGCGATAAGGCTAGCAAAAACCGACCACCGGGGGAAGAGGATTAGACTCCAACCAGAGTACCTCAATAAGAGGAGAATGGACGTCACCGTGCTGAATGTCCTGGTCTTCATGGGAGCCCGGCAGGTCGGGGCTATACTAAGCCAGTATGGAGACATGGAATCCGTCACGCCTGTCCGTGGTCAACAGAATGTGATGACCGGAGATCATAAGGTCAAGATGGTCCTGGACAAAACCAAATTCCATAAAATCCCTGCGATGATGAAATTTGACGAGTGGACGATGACCATCATTGTGGAGGGCAGGAGGTCCCAATGTTGGCACTGCCAAAAACAAGGGCACATGGCTAAGGACTGCCCTAAAAGACTCCCGGCCACAGCCCCTCCCAAATCACAAGGGATGGGCCCTACCAAAGAACCAACCCAAACCCTGGCTGCAGTCCCACCAACAACTTCTACTACAGCTGAACTGGGACAAGCAGCAGAGGCTGGTTGGTCGACGGTCACCAAGAAGGACAGACGCCCCAAAGGCATGCCCAAGCAAACAGTGACCCAAGACCAGCCAGAGCAAACACCCATGGACATCCCGGCGCCCTCTTCCTCGAACAAGAGGAAACTTCAAGACTCTGAGGAAGAGAACGCGTTGGAAGAAGAGACAGCAACATCAGCAGTAGTGCAATCAACAGAAGCAGCAGAGATGGCGGAGAAGAATACAAAGAGGAGAAAGAGTAGGAAGACAAAAGGAAGCATTCCCCACCCCGAAATTCAATGTTTCAAATGCCGAGGCTGATCTCCCTTCAACCCCAACCCCCAAACAGCCAGAGCAACAACCCCCTCCATCCCAAAACCCCAAGGACTCTAGCACGTAACCCATCCCCAGAAAGGACAAATGACGCCCCCCCCCCAAAAAAAAAGCAACACCCCCAGCACCAAACACCCCTACACCAGACACGCCAACCCCCACTTCCTCCTCCCCTACTCCTCCTCCCCCCGCTAAAGAGAAACCAACCACAACTGTCCGCACGGAGTGGACAAAAAGACTCCCCTTCCTTCCAAGAGGAAGGATATGTGAGACGGGCCCTCTGCAGGCAACACGAGAGCTGAAAGGCCAGCAGAAGATCCGTTACAACCAACTAAGAAACTTTACATATGTCGGCGGGGACAATATCACCAATCCCACTAACTTCAAAGACGCTCCCTTGTTGACCACATTTGTTAGGGTCAACAAGGATTCCAGGACAGAGGCTTTCTGGGCCATGATAGATGCCGCGAAGGATGCAATCGCGGTCCAGCAGCTGGTGGACACAGAACATCCTTCGCTGAACAATTTATTTTACAAATGTAAGGGCAGAGTCTCTGTTTACATACACCCCTCCTTTTACAGGGCACTCAAACTAACCTTTCCCCTGGACGTGGGAGGCGTAGCTAAGAATGGATCACCCTCAGCTGAATTACTGACCGAAGCCTTGGACAAGCCTGCCACGTCCTCACCCCCGAGGATTTCAGGCCAGTGTGTGACACTGAATAAGGTAGGTGACCATGGCTTTAAACTTGGCTACTTATAATGTGAGGAGCCTCAGATGTCGAAGCAAGGCCGTGCGTGTGCTGAGAGATCTGGTGTCCCTCAAGGTAGATATTGCTGCTATACAGGAGACCCACTTTATTTGTGACGGGGATTGTCAGGTGCTGGTGAACGATTACGATGTTTACTCAGCATATGGCAATACCTATAGTCGTGGAATCTCCTTGCTAGTAAATCGCACCCTATCAGTGTCTGTGAATGTTGTTCACGCGGACGGGCGGTCGATTGCCATCGATGTTGCCGTTAATAGCAGTGTGTTTCGGATAGTCGCAGTTTACGCGCCTAATTCCGCTGTGGAGAGGGCTTCCTTCTTTCGACGGGTGGAGGGTTTTATAGATTATCCGGAGAGGGTAGTCTTAATGGGTGATTGGAATGCCATCCTTGATCCCAAGATAGATAAGGTCGGGGGGACTAGCGGGTCAGTGTGGTGCGACAGCAGTCTGTCAGACCTGATGGCTTCATGCGACCTGGTCGACAGATTTCGCCTGGATCACCCAGGGCGGGAGATGTGGACGTGGCATCCTAATATGCCTTCCTATCCAAGTACTTACTTGGATCGGATGTTAGTTAGAAGAGGCGATGTAGATTTCCTATCTTGCCCCACGTTCCACTTTTTAGGACACTCAGACCATAAACTAGTTATGGCCCGTCTGAACTTGAGCTCTAGGCCTAGACTGGCCGGATACTGGAAGTTCAACAGCACCTTGTTGGAGCTGAAGGACTATCGGTTGAAGGTTACAGAGATAATCCAACGGGCATTAGTGGAGGCGGTTACCGGGAGTAAGTGGTAGGTTAGTCTCAAGGCTAAGATTAGACGCTTCTTGGTCCAGTACAGCCAACGCCTCGCACTAGATAAGGCTAAGGCCAAGAAGCGTATAGAGAATAGGCTGACACAGGCGGTGGAGAGGGGGGACCCCCTAGAGATAGCACTAGCTAAACAAGACCTCAACCACTTGGCTAGCGAGCGGTGCGAGGGCCAGATAGTTAAGGCTAGGCTAATGAAAATCTCGAACGAGGCTGTTAATGTAGACGCTGTTGAGCGTAAGGCTGCTCTAAGGCGCGGCTCTGATGGGTACATTCGAAAAGTAAACAACCTGGAAGGGCAGGCCCTCGTGTTGACACAGGAGATTTGCGAGGCGTTTCGAAAGCATCTATCGGAGCGCTTCACCCAACTACCCAGACTCAGGGTTGAAGAGTTTGGCAGCTATTTGGCCGACTCGCCCCGCCTCATGGTGGCTCGAGCGGCTAGCTGTTTTGGTCTTGTCGCCGAACATGAGATCATTACTGGGTTGAAGCAGGTCAGCTGCAACAAGTTCCCGGGGCTTGATGGTCTACCCTACGAATTCTACTTGAGGCTGTCGCCCATGTTGGTCCCTATTCTGAAGGATATGTTCAACCATTGGTTTGTTCAGGGCTCCATCCCTGGGCAGGTGACCAAGGGAGTGATCACATTGCTGAGGAAAGGTCAACGGCATAGTGGGGAGGAAGATTTAGACGATTTCAGGCCCTTGACTCTGCTAAACACAGAGTTAAAGATTTTGGCCGAGGTTCTTGCGATTCGTTTGCAGGTTGTCATCACTGACTTGATCGAACCAGACCATAGCTATGCTGTGAAGGGGAGATCGATTCAGGACAATCTTCATCTGATACGCACGATCATAGAGGGGACAGAAGACGACTCAGAGGCCGCGCTGATCAGTTTGGATCAGTCCAAGGCTTTCGATAGGGTGGACCATATGTTCCTGGGATCTGTACTGGAGCCGCCGGATTTAATCCGGACTTCCGCAAGTGGATCTCTGTACTGTATGACAAGCCGACGGTAGCGGTGCAAATCAATGTAAGCTGTCGGAGTCTTTTGCCGTCTCCTGGTCAGTGCGACAGGGTTGTCCGCTGTCGCCTCTCTTGTACGTCCTGGTGTTGGAACCCCTCCTTCGCAAGTTAAGGGACGAGGCGACTACACCAGTCCTGCGCGGGATAGCGCTTCCTGGAGGCACACGAGCCAGGGTTTCCGCGTTCGCCGATGACGTCACCGTGTTCGTGTCTTGCCCCACGGACATTCAAGTGGTCACCGAGGCCCTCGCTCGATACGAAGAAGTTACGGGGGCCGTCTTCAATCGCAGTAAGTCGTTGGGTCTGCGGTTGGGTGCCTGGACCAGAGTAAATTCGCTTCCAGGCATTTTCAGATGGCCCGGTCCGGATCCTTGGTGTGTGGTTCGGACCGGGTCTCCAGCTGAAGAAAAACTGGTCGGAAGTAGAGGCCAAGGTCGAATCCTCAGTTAAGACTTGGGTTTGAAGGAAATTGTCCTTGAAGGGTCGGGCGGAGGCGTGTGCTACATACGTCTTTCCGCTCATCCTTTACCGTCTGTCTGTACTTTCCCTCCCTGCAAAACGACGAATCAGCTTGCAGGAGCACCTCGACACACTCTTGTGGAACGAGGGTAAGCATTATGTTTGCAGAGAGGTCTGTGTTCGAAATCCGAGCGAGGGAGGCTTAGGACTGCCCGATCTCCTGTGTCACAAGCACGCAGAGAGGTTGGCCTTCCTGAGCCGTTCGTTGTACGTAGACATTCCATGGGTCACTGCGGTTGAAAGCTTGTTTTCCAATCTCACACCTGATCTCTCGGTCAAAGCACGGCGGAGACCGAGGGGGGAACAAACATTCTACGCCGAATGCCGGTCCGTACTTAGAGCGTTGCCGGGGACCAGTGTCCTCGAACAGTCTAGGAACAGGCTTTATCGGGAGCTAGTGGGGGGTAGCAAAAAGGAACCGCTAGTGAAACGGATGGGGATGTCGTTAGAGGAGGTCCGCTCCCAGTGGAGTTGGGTGCCGGGACGGGACTTTCTTACAAATTCGGAATTTTCGTTTTCCTGGCAACTTGTCCAGAACGCACTGCCCCTCCTTGAGGAACTCAACCTTTACAATGAAGAAACCCAGGTCTACTGCCTGCGCTGCGACGAAGACATGAGAGAAACAGCCGGTCATGCCTTTTTCCGCTGCAGCAGGCTCAAGACTCTCCTAGGGTACGTCAATGAGGTAACGGCTCGCATCGATGCCAAGCGCTGGCTTGAACTCGACGAATCATATTTTGTGGAGAACGTTGATCCGCCACTGCCTAGGGAGAAAAGAATGGTTTTTCTAGCAATACTAGCAGTAGCGAGGATGGTCATATGGATCACACGCCTCAAGCGAGTCCGCGAGGGGATATCTTTTCCGGATTTGATCGTCTACTTTAAACATCTGCTTAAAGTAAAGATCAGATGCGATTGGAAGAGGTTGCCTCGAGTGGCCTTTGACAAGAGGTGGGTGTATGACGCTAGCTTGTGCATCTGACGAGGCGCCAAGTTTGAATTTGTGTTACCACCATAGGCATGGCACATGCGGTACTGGGTCCTACGGAACCCATCCCGCTAGGTTAGACAAATAAAAAGTAAAGAGACTCTTGACTGATGGTACAAATGAGATCCTGTCCCCCGATTGTTTGTTTTTTAGCACTAGAGAACCTTTCGAGGCTACCCTACCACTACCCCCCCCCTATTTTTTTTGTTTTATCTCCCCCTGGTCAACCCCTACTTGAAGGTCGCCGCCTAATATCTTACCCTTTTTTGTTTTTAACAATCTATTTTACTCCCTACACCCGATATGAATTCTTCCCAATCCCCATTAGGGATCTCCCCGCTTGTTTTCGGTACCCCGGAAAACAGTACGCGATCTAACTACTTAGATTAGCTCAGGGACCTTACTAACAATGCACTAGGAAATTTTATTTTTTGTATATTTTTGCTTGATTTCCTACTCCCTTTTTATTTTCCAATGAATTTAACTTTTTTCACACACACACACAAACATTTTATTAAAAAAAAAAAAAAAGAAAAAAAAATGCACACACACACATACAGAAATTTTATATATATCCTTTTTGCAAAAACGCTCGGGTTTTCATTAGTTAGTTTAGAGTTCACAGAGTGAATGAGGTATTGTGGTAAATGTTGCCAGTCAAGAGTAAACTCATCAAAGACTCCAATTTTTACTTTAGTAACAAAGACCCTGCAACACTCCCCTCCCCAGATCTTATAGGGCCTTGTGCCTAAATTTGTTTTGTCTTTTGGAGATTTTACTTTTTTAAATTTTTTAATTTTATATTGGAATGTTTTTAATTGTAATTTTTTCTTTAAACGAAAGAAATTAAATATAAAGATCAAAGTGTAGTATCTGTTCTTACTATATGCTGTACTTATGTTTGTAACTTTGTGATATAAATTGGGGTATCACTTTTCTGTATTAATTTAATGTAAAATGATCACTACTTTACAACCAGTCAGTCTCAAAGCCATTCAAGTCATTCTCCAGATCATTTGAGTTGTTTTTGAAGGATTCCAGATATTTTTTAAGCATTCAAGTCATTCTTAAGGTCATTCAATTCATCCTTAAGTTCATTAAAGTCATTCTAAGTCATTTACTTTTTATTTATTTAAGTCATTTCAGCCTATTTTTTGGTCATTTTAGTTTATCTTTAAGAATTTCATGTCAATCCTACATTCACGCATTCATTCATTACACGAGAGAACGCGACTAATGGCTATCAGCCTTGTTTCATTTAAAACTAGTTTTAAAAAAATTATTATGGCAGGGGTAGTGATCGTTAGGAACTTTTTTAACAGCTAAACCAGCAATGCAAATGAAGAATTAAACGGCATGGAAGTTCTGCTGCATCCAACGTATTTAGTCTTGATGTTGCTCCATTTAACTGTCTATTCCGATCTATTGTGCTTTTTATGAAAGTTCATTTGAGTCTTTCAATGAAGTTGAAGATGCCTGGCAAGAGTTTTTTTGATTCCAAGTTGAAGGATTGTTACTTTGGCCAAATCCAGAACCTTCCAGTTTAACAGAATCTTCTGGACAATGATTGTCTTTCATTTGAAAAAATAGTT
The DNA here is from genome assembly GCF_053919585.1 of Euprymna scolopes. Taxonomy (NCBI): domain Eukaryota; kingdom Metazoa; phylum Mollusca; class Cephalopoda; order Sepiida; family Sepiolidae; genus Euprymna; species Euprymna scolopes. The sequence goes on along the minus strand of NC_136499.1, from coordinate 59,459,668 downwards.
GAGTTTAGATAAGTCCTTACAAAATAAACCTTTGTTTTAATACAACACAAAACCTTTTTCCTCAGTCTAAACCTTTTCAGTGTTTTTTTTTTTTTTTTTTTTTTAATAGTATTGCATCACCTTCCAAATCAAAATAATTGCTTGTAATTTTAAGTATCTTGATTTGAGATGCTCTGATACTATTATCAGTGCATTTGTTAATTTGTCGGTTCTGTACAGGATATGACTGACAATATCAAAAGTAATGACAAAGTCTATCTATACATAATATACCAATTTTATTTGTTTTTTGAACCACCCAAGTAAATAGAAAAAAGTTAGAAAAAGTCATTAAATACAAATAAACTAAACTGCAGTCAGCTAAATTCCTTTCTACAATCAAAAGTGTGGAGGCATGAGTTGATTGACCATCAAAAAGGTAAAACGGAAAATTTTTTTTTACCTGGATGTACATAAAAAATGCAAGCAAATGTACGTCAAGTTGAATTAATATATTCAGTGATGGATGATTTATTTTTAATGTAAATGTTTTTCAATTTACATGCACAATATTGTCTTGGTGCATATAAAAACTGTCGCATCTTAAAGAAAAAAGGCTCTTTAAATCAATAGACTAGGATTATTGCAACATTGTCTTTCACAAAATAAATCTAAGTTGAAAAGTGAATGAAATGTTTGCCTTGTTATCAAATTATTTGTTTGTTTTTACATTATCCAAGTCTAATTTGTGTTTTATTTTTACTATTAAAAAGAAAGTCTAACTTGATATGCTATGAATCATGCTACAAAGGTCCAATGAATAAGCTGTTTAAATGAATCTTATATGAACAAAGTTGCACTTCCATGTCATTTTTTGTACATTTTATCAAAAGGTAATATTTTTCTCAATGTTTAGACTGGCTTCATCTAATAATTGTTTCCTTTGTGATTAATTTTCATTTTCATCAAGATTATATTACATTTGTAAGGATTGTTCACCTGGTCCAATATCTGCATTTTTAGCTATACACTGAAAATTGGTTTCACTACCAATAGTAAACAAGACAAATTTTGTAATTTTCTGCAAACTTTGGTCATAATTTAGTGGTTAATTGTGCTGCTTGCATAGATTTGTTATCATTGTTTATGTTTTGCAGAAATTTGTGTCCATAGTAAAAGTTCTTACATATAATGAAAATAAAATTTTGGTTTTGCACATTTAGTTTTTTTTCTTAGAAGGGAGTCACCACATATCAAGGCCTAAAGACCATTCGGGGATAAGGATTAATGAATGTAATGTGGTAGTATAGTAATCATTAATGGTGTAAGTTGGGTACAATTTGATTATTTAAGGGGACGATTCAACAAGAACTTGTTTACATTAGACTTGAAGGCTACCATAGTGTAGTCGGCTGGGGAGCAAGCCAATGGAACTGTTTCACAGGTGGGTAGTTCTAGGAAAGAAGCTGTTCGTTAAATCTGCATTTAGATTTAGGCCCAGATAGAAAGTGGGGGGAAACTGTTTTTAGTGGTTGTAGCTAGGCGAGTATTTTTGTGAAAGATTGGCAAAGGGGAACCATAGATTGTAGTGCAGACAAGCACTTGCCATGAAAATAATGATAGAGCAGAGACAGGCTTGCAATGTCTCTTGGGAAAAGAGGTTGTAGGGAAGAAAAAAGTCCATCACCTAAGTTTTGAAGCTGGTTTTGAACTCTGTTGAGGCAGGATAAGGTGCACCAAGCAGCTCCTGCCCAAGTATGGCAACAGTACTCCGTTTTAGGGCATACTTAGCTCTTATAGAGAGAGAAGATTGCATCAATGAGATACCTACTGTGACCATAGCAACAAATTTGATGTACATGTTCGATTTCAGGTCCGGCAGAAGTGAAGGTCGGTTCCAGAAGCTTGTCAAGATTTCTGCTTGATCTATGTATTATGAAAAGCATTCCAAAAGTAATTACTCTTATTGTTTTATTCCACTGAAATGGATCAGAGAGGTTTACAAATTACATAGTTATGATGACTGAACTTATGCATTCAAAGATGCACGAATGTTTCATCTCTCTGTTGCAGATATTGACGTATGAGACTCTTAAGAAAGCAGCCTCTGTTGTAGACGTGCATTGAAAATGGTGACTATGTAGAAAAATTAATTCTGGAGCACAAAAGGTCATTCTTTTAATAGTACAACTCCCGTCTTTGTAGCTCTTCATCTTATTGAGTTTAAAAAAAAAAATAGGCAGCTTTAATTATGGAACGACTCTCATACTAAAACTTTAAGGACTGTGACTGTTTTAAATAGTGATGGGAGGGGAATAATATGAATAAAGAGTGAATGGTAAGAAAAGTGGTGAGAGGAATGGAATGATGTAAATAATAAAAGATGAGAAAGAGAGGGCTTTCTATTATGATGTCTGAAATGCTTTGCTTTTTCTAAAACTTAGATAATTTAGAAAAACTGATTTTCATTTATTGATTCTGTTATAGTTGTTTAAAATGGTGACACTGTTGAACCTATCTATTATATAATCTACCAACGTTGGCCTGCTGAGTTATAGGTGATCTAGTATGTTTTTAATTTGTGATCATTAGCGTAAAAATAATTTTGCTATAAGAAACTTTGTCATGCTGAAGTTTTTGCCCACACCTCCTCATCTCATTTTGTTTTTCATTCTAAGGTATAAGTAGATAAGTTTAGCATTAAGGAAAAAAAAAATCCTGTAAGTCAAGAGAGGGAGGTCTATATTCACTATCATTGTTATCTAGATAGGCTTAAAATCTATTGAAAACGGTCGTTGTTTATGCAGAAGTGTTAAGCTATATCCTATTGCATAAAGCAGCACATGTTGTAAATCATTCCTTATCACAAATGTTTATTTTAAGGGAATTATATATTTTTTCTTTGAAATGTTGTGCTTGTAAAAAAAGTTTAAGATAACAATTATTTATTGCCATTTTGGCTTGATTTTTCAAATTGTTTTCATGGCATAGTAAAGGTGTTGACTGACTGAGAACGGAACATATCAAGGTTAGATTTGTGATGCTTGGCAGGCATTCACCTATGATCCACAATCTTACAGTACTAGTGGGGGTATCCGGCGTTGCCCGGATGTGGAGAGGTGGTGTAGTAAGGAACCCGGGAGTGAGAAGATCAAAACAGTAGTAGGTAGCCCGGGTGGAGAGACGTGTTTAAGAAAAAAGTGGTAGTAGGCAGGCAGGCTTGAATCAGTAAGGAGCAAAAAGTGAAAATGAAAAAATAAACAAACCTAATGTCTTAGCTGATGCATCCATTGCGAAACCAGAAGTGGTTCAGTGGGGGAAGTCGTAGCTGGTTACCTTTAACGCATCTAAAACCAAGTTTCTATCTTTACATCATCAACGCTGATCCCCTCTGGCATCAATTGAAATGGATGGCTCTCGTCTAGGAGAAGCCCCATGTTTTGACAAGCTTCTGGGCTTGACCTTCACTCCTGATCTGAAATGGAACACGTACATCAAATCTGTTGCCAAGGTCGCTGGAAAGATGGTGGGATCCTTCTACCGCTCAAGAAGATATCTCACTACTGATGCAATTCTCTATCTATATAAAAGCCAAGTACATCCAAGGATGGAATACTGCTGCCATATCTGGGCAGGACCTGCTAAAAACAGCCTATCCTGCCTTGACAGAGTACAAAATAGACTCCGTGGCTTAGTGGGGGATGCCCTTTTCTCTTCCTTGCAACCTCTCTCCCACAGAAGAGACATTGTAAGCCTATCTTTGTTTTATCGTTATTTCCATGGCAGGTGCTCGTCTGAACTCCAATCTCTGGTCCCCCCCTTGCCAATCTTTTACAAAAAACACCCGTCTAGCTGAATCCACTGTCAAAAACTTTCCCCACTCTTTATCTATGCCTAAATCAAAATGTAGATTCCATGAACAAAGCTTCTTTCTTAGAACTGCACGCCTGTGTAACTCTGTTCCGTCTGCCTGCTTCCCTCCTGTCTACAACTTGGATGTCTTAACGTCCAACATAAACAAATTCCTAATGAACCGCTCCCTTAAGTAGACACTCTAAATATCCACACTAATGTACTGTACTTACAATAATCCTTATCCCTGAGTGACTTCCGGGCCTTGATAAGTGGTGACCACCTTGTAAGAAAAAAAAATTAAAACTTTATTTAAATTAACGTTTCTGCATAAAGTTTTGCATTTCAACTAACGGACTTCTGTATGTGTTATTCATCCAGTCAAACAAAGATTTTACTGGTTATAAACCATCCTTCATATCTAATTACTATTTCCTGTTAATTATAGTATTATGAGACCAGTAGTTTAAGAGTTTATCAGTTAAATATTTACACACAGAAATACATACACACATCTAATGCTTTATTTATATAGACAATTATTAGTTATATCCGGTTATTAATTAGCAACTATAAATTAGTGTTTATTTTAAAGAATTTATAGATTTTGTTAATAAACAGGTTTATTAGATATTGAATTGCTTGTGTTTTGAAAATTATATTTTATGTTTTTGATTAGAGGATAAACAATTTGATACATCATTTATGTTAATGTTTAAAATATTTCTTACTAGCAGGAACATTCGACGTTGCTTTGGTTTAAATGAGGGTCACTAATATATATTTTTTCACTATGCTTATAACACCATTTTACATTCCTTGCGTTTACTGCCCACCACCACATCCTTCCGTTTTTCCCCTAATATAATTTAAAGAAGTTTTTTTTTCATAGGAATACACATTTAGAGGTTCTAACATTTCTATAGGTAACACAAACATACATACAGACATTGCGTTTTATATATAGATTTGTAATGGATATTTCCATATATATAAAGTAGTAGCATTTGTGTGTTTGTTTGTACAACTCTCCTACAGCCCACACTACTGGACCGATCATGACCAAACCTGGCATGATGATGGTCCCCCACTTAGAGATGGTGCACACCAAGTTGGGGCTCGTCACTATCCTGGGGGCCGCCACTATGGCGCCGGCCAACTTTGTGAATTTGAATCGGATCACCCTTCTCCACACGCATCTTCTCAACCAATTAAACAAATGTTAACCATTGTGATTCTTTGTAATCGTTTCAATTTCTATGTAACAATGTAAGTGTTAACTTTGATATAATTTATTTGCTTTAAAGTTCATTGTTGGATTTTAGTCACCTCAAGAAGTAGTTAAAAATTTTAAACACCTTAAGAAATAGTTTCTCTTACGACATCCACTTATTGCAAGGGTGTCTGTGAAGCAGGTACTCGATCGTTCAGCAAAGCCCTGCGGGATGTTGCTATTATGGTAATAAATCAATAGCTGTTACAATTGTAAGACTTACTAATAATAGCTATATACCTTAATTGCTAGATATTTCTGAGTTCCTTGCTAAAAATATTCTCAGTAATTGGTAATTTAAGCCGTTACATGATTCTCCAGTCATTAACCTTCGTTATGAATACCAGTTCTGTTATAAATATTACATTGGAATAGTTGATTTACACACATTTTATTATCTTTTATACTTCCTTTTCCTTATTGACACTTTGTACAGAAATGGGGCAACTATGTAAATGCTGATAATTGAACCGTGGAGAATTTTCTAGTAGAAAGCAGTTATCAATCAAAACAGAGACAAAACATTTTCAAAATAGTCCTTAACATCATTTCATACTTAGTGCATAAAATAATTAAAATATTGATTTTTTTTTTTTTTTTTTTTTCTTACACTGGATGTTTTGGTGAACATGTGAGTTATCATCTACAGAATTGAAATTGCATGTTCGAAACTGATTTTTCCGTACCTTTGATGCCAGAGCCATGTCAGATTAACAACATTACCAGACTATTTAATTTAACTTTTATCATGATACTCCCCCTCCCCGAACCGAATCTACCATACATCTACCCTGGCACTAAACCACCATAAATTGCTAAAAACTTCAAAACATTTAAGTGATTTCTACCACCAGTAGGTGCAATGTCAGCAAATTAATAAAGCCGTTGGTTACCCAGTAAACTAGTCTGGTGGCAGTGCGGTCATCATGATTTTACCCAAGTTAAGAGATGACAGATCATCAGTTACAGGAAAATCTGTGTTGTATCTGCTTATTTTCTAATTTATCGGCAGTTAATTAGCCCTATGTTTTACGACTAGTAATGAACAATATGGATAAAGAATAAGCATTTGCCTTAAGATGAAAATAACTAAAAAAAAAAAATGGTGTTTGATCCGGAAAAAAATCTAATAAAAAAAAAAATTAGTGTTAATTTGCAATAAAATAAGATATAATCTGAAAATAAAGGTTATCACTATCAGGTGTAGTGTAAAAATATTAATAGTGCACTACACACAGTCATCTATTGGCCGTCCAGTAAACTAATATCTTGGCAGAAGTTTTATCAACTTCCTTCTTGTAATTTTGTTCGGATTAAAAGAAATGTTGACTCCTCAGTTATCAGATAATCAGTGTTGCAATTGTATTTGAGTCTTTGGTTCTCTTAAAAAATATATAAAATGATCTTTGGTTGCCATGTCTAACAATTTGTTGTACAATAAAGAATGACGTTGCTAATTTCAATATTAGCAATCCTTTACAGATAGGATGATTAATTACTTGAACAAAGCTCAAATATTTGCACAATATAACTTGTGTAAATAATAAACAAAATTTCTATGACAAATGTGATTATTTTTACTGATGGGATGATTCTGATTCTCTTTTAAATTTCTGATTCCTATACAATTACTTATTACAATTCTACATATTTAGTTATATTTTTTTGTTTAATTTTTTTAAATTTCATGCACTGTGGGCATATATTTTCCTATTTATTTGTACATGCCATTTTTTCCAGTGCCATTTTTACCTAAATTCATTGTTATGATAGTTTTTATAGATAGATTTTAGTTTTACTGGTAGTTTAAAAAACAATATTTATCATTTTATTTTTAGTACTAGCAATGGAAAATAGTTAAAAAAAAAAAAAAAAAAAAAAAAAATTTAATCGTTTTCAGAATCGGAAATTAGCTCCATTTTTTTTTCCTAACCGATGCATCATCCCAATAATAATTATGACATATCTATGTATATAAAAGCGAAAATGTATGTACGTTTGTGTGTCTGCTAAAAACTTTTGACCAACGGAACAAAAATTCACAAACTTGGTATCATATTAAAGCCCCACCCTCCGGACGACAAATATAGAAAAATTAGCCCAAAAGGACCATCAGAAGTGCGTCAACTGATCGAAAAAAAGTGACATTTTAAAGTTAAACAGTACATATTTTTAAATCGATTTATAACTGCCCCCAAAAATACGGGCGCCAACTCTTCTACATAAAGTATATACGGGGCCGTTTATTTTGGGTCAACTTATATTTAAAACCCGCTGAGTCATGTCACGTGATCTTGACGTCAGCAAGCTCTAATGGCAGTCTGAATTAAAAAAAACATGTTGTTGTCGGTAGAAAAAAATGTAACCCTTACACAAGCTAAACTATGAACTTCTACGCTATGGCAACATTACCAAAGTTATTAGCACATTCAAAATAGTTAGATATGATAGTTAAACGAAAAATAACAAGCCAAAAATGTGAAGTAAAAAAAAAAATATGCTTACAAAAAATATTAACGATCAAAGTTTTTACAAAAAAAACCAGCCAGACGCCATTTTCTTTTTTAGTAACAGTCTTTAGAGTAAGGAAGACGAAGTGAGAGAGACGCAAACAGAGAGAGAGATAGAAAGAAAAACGTTAACTTTTTCACCCCGAAATCGACAATTTTCGACAGGGGGGTGGGGTCAACAACGCATGCGTCAGATGACGTCATGACCTGATTTACTTTAAATAGTTGAAAAACCGAACAAATTTCAGATGCGTCAGTTTAGCCCAGGTAGTTAAGGCCTTGGTTCGTTATCTAAACGTTTTGGGTTCGAATCGTGTGAGATTTTTTTTTTTTTTTCCATTTTTTAAATTTAAATATTGAACCCTGTATTATTTAAACCATTTTTCACGTAATGTTCATTTTTCTGTTTTTTTTTTTTTTTTTTTTTTTTTTTTTACTTCCCTTATTCTTAGTGACACCCAAAAACACCCGGGTACCCACCGATTTTTTTTTTTTAAGTTTTAATATCGAAACAGGCTTATTTAAGCCATATTTCACGTGTTCGTTTTGTTTTCATTGTTCGTTTGCCTTACATTAGTTTTTTTTGTGTTTTTTTTTTCAATGTTTGATCCCCCCCCCCCCCGCTTAATTAAAACGTTGTTTTCTTTTCTTACTTTGCTTATAACAATGCTTACATCGTCATCATCGTCATAACGCTCGACGACATTTAAACATCTTTTACTTATTCGCTTATAACAATGTTTCATTCTGGCTGGCCGATTTTATTTTCAAACTTCGCTTCAAGGCTTCGGCTGCGATTCGGTTTTCGGTATAAACAAAAAGCGAAACTCAACTCTAATAACAGGCCCAGAGCCAGTGAACGTTTGTCGACTTCGTCATATCAGACGGGGGAACTGGTTTTTGAAAACAAACAAACCGATTTATTGACCTCATTAAAAACTGTCCCGCACAAAATGCTGACTGCTGAATACCTATCGCCGTCACGTCAATTAAAAAACAAGCTCCTGTTTTTTTTGTTTTTTCACACTTTACTATTTTCCAACTGCGCATCGTCAAGGCTTTGTTTCTTTTTCTCACACACCTACAAACACTCGGGCAACGCCGGGTACCCCTCGCTAGTATATATATAAAAGGCAAAATGTGTGTGACCATTTCGTGTATGTCTCTCAAAGACTTCTTTCGCACATGCTCCTGGGGTCGTTGCTATCGCTTAGAACTGTTTATATACCCCCTATATAATAATATCTACAATTTGGCAATGCGTGTAGCGTCTAGATTTACTTACAGCGACTTGTACAAAATTATTGCTATTTTGGCTTCTCACATGTTGATTCGGCTTTTTTGTATAAAAAACGAAACTAATTCCAAGCTAACACGGTTTTTTGGCATCACGCCGGGAACGTCCACAAGCAATCAGCTTTGATCAATTTGGGGCTAAACTCATATCAAACAATTGCTAATCCCCTTTCATTTGGGGAGTCGGTCCCCCCCCCTCTCTCCCATCATCTTGGGGAACCATCATCTTGGGGAAGCGAAAACTGCCCCGCATTGAAACAAAGTAAACAAACCCCAAAAACCTGTCCCTGCATTAAATAAAATACTGCTACGTCATCTCGTAACGCTCACGCGATGACCTCATTTAGCGGCTCTGTCAATCAAACCTCTTTCACTCGCTTTATAAGCCTTATTTTGACACTTTAATAAATTCCTCTTACTCCTGGCCTAGACGGTTAAGTGGTTGGCATTTGTTTCACCTCCGCGTCAAGGCTTCCGGGTTCAATCCTGCCTCCCGACCAAAACTATTTTTTTTTCTTTTACATCTTTAAACACTCGGGCAACGTTTTTTTTTTTTTTTTTTTTTTTTTCCTTTGCTTATTCTTTAGATTATCCCCCCCCTCCTCCTATACACACAGCGTTTTTTTTTTTTTTTCGCTGTTTTTTTTTTTGTTTGGGTTTTGGTTTTTCCGATTTTTTTTAACATCGTTTCAGGGTTATTATTTACCCCCCCCCCACACGCACACCCCTACAAACACCCGGGCAACGCCGGGTAACCCCGCTAGTTATTAATACATCTCGTTTCGATGTTTTTCATTACATTTTTTTTTTCTTTTGAAATGTTATTAATTTTTATTAATTTGAAAGTTGCAATGGTAGAATAGTATGCGAGTTTGTGCTCATATCCATTTAAGGTATCCTTACAGATAACCACTTTGTGATACAATCTCGTTATAGTATAAAGAATGAATTGCATAGACACTTCATATGAACTATTAAAATGATTTGAACTTGTTGCAAGTATTTTATGATAATAGTTTACCTAAGTTTGTTATTTGTGTTGAAGTATGATTTTGCATTTATTTCCTTTGTCTTTCACTTGTGTTTTTATTGAGATGTCCATGGCGACATAACTATATAAATAAACACACAATTCTTAATGTCTATCAGGTAGACTTGTTAATTTCTTCTTGTATGATAAGAAATGAATAATTACATTCGAGAAGGTTACACACCTTGCAGGTGTTGACTAATTTATCAGCTTATCAAACTATTTTCATGCAATGGAAACATCTTTCAAACCACCTTCACTTGCCAACTCTGAGTAAATTGCAAGTCTCGTGATTTTATTGAACTGTTTATTTTCTTTCTTTCCATGTGAACGGGTTTGCTTTCTTTTAATACAAACATTTGAAAGTCTTATTTCAATTGCACTTTAACTTTGTTTCTTTTTTTCTTTTTTTTTCTTTTAAGATGGAAAATTGTAACTATCTAACTTGTTTTGGAACTTTTTAGATAAGGATTGATAATTTTGATTCTGTGGGTTACTCTTCTCATCTTGGTTATTTTTAGTGTCTCACCCGATGTAACTTTTGACCTTCAGATGCATATTTTGAAATTGATAATCTTTATGCTGAACTTGGGAACATATAGGATTTAGAAATGGAAATATACCTATGTTGTGGACATCTTTTTCCTGTTAAATTAATTAGTCAGTTCATGTACATCTCTAGTTTCATGACGCTGGCATGAAAATGGTATTCTTACTCTTGTTTTTCTTAGCAGTTAATTCTACATATTTTATAAGTTATCACTTGCCAACTCTTTCATTCAAGTTATTTCCAATCATATTTCTAATAATACTTAATGTAACATAGTGTGGACAGCTATATGCAAATGCTGAGTCATGAGCAAAATGATGCCACGGTAAACAAAAAGAATATAAAAAGGAGGGATAACGTTAGAGAAGACTATCACATTAGAGATGTGGAGCACATTCAAGAGTATGTTCGAGGGACATCAGTGATAACATGAGAATGAGTAAATGCCATACAACGAAAAAAGTGAGTTAAAGTTCTTTTCTATTCTTTGTTTGCTTTGCGACTGAGGCTACGTGTTGTTTCCTGGACAACGTTACATTAATTATCTATGTTCAGCAAATGTTCTATATTCACGTTTCATGGTTGGGACCCAAATAACTCTTAAAAGATGTAACTTGTATAAATAGCAGTTTCTTTATTTTGTCTTGCAGCTTATTTTCTCCAGATTTTTTTTTTTTTTTTGTAACTGAAGGGTTTTCAATCTTTCAGTTCCTCAGTTGATATTATCTTTTACATAAGTGAGCTCTCACTTAGGTCTACAAAATCAAAGAATATCTCCACTGACGATCTGTGACTGTCTAATCAGCTCTACTGCTGTCAGAACTTTTATCTCATGATTAGCAACAGATGCCACAATTAATGTTCTATAGCTGCAAAGGTTGCAAAACTACTCGGAGACTAGTGAAACAAATGTAAACTGGTTTTACTAATAAAAAATTTTGTTGGCTGGAATGTCAGTATAGTTATCCATTAAGGCACTCTTATGCAAAACTTATTGAAATAGAAAATGCTTACTTTTTCAAAGTTCGGCTGGCAAATCCGGCCAGTTCCTAATTCAGAGTCTGCATATTATTTTTTCAGAGTTTAAAAACAAACTACACTCTTTGCTCTAGCTCATGCATCTCTAATCTATATCCACCTTACATGCTTGATGTGTAGTCTCATTGTTTTCATTCAAAACCTTGGATGATAATTTCACAGACTAATTTCTCTGTAACGGTCAAGATTATTCATCAAAGATATCTTTTAATAGTTGCTGGGAACGTCTAGTGCAGGAACAGCTGATGATACCTCTGACTGGGTAATAGGAAAGCTGGTAATGATGAATCAATGTGGCGATGGTGAAAATTGTTTCTGAATTTTTGTGATGAATATTGATGATTTCTATCATTTCGATTATATGGACTACTGTCATCATCTTGAGTGTTATTTCCACAACTCTTTAATTGATGTAATCTCCAACTTTCTTCAAGTGTATCTTGTCGAACTCCAAAATCTTTGTCAAACTCAGAAAATCTGCAGAGTTTAAGGTAAAAGGCAATTGTATTCTTAGTATCACCTGCACTGAAGATTGAACTTTGACCCTCTAGAAGAGGGTCACTTAGAACTGAATTTTACTTAGTACTTTATCCGTTACATCATAGCCAAAGGAAAGAGAGCGTGCTATATTCATGGATTAAATAAAAGGTTACATTCTGGGCAGATTCCCGAGTTCGACACTGCACCTAAACAAGGTCGGAGATTACATTGAGCAAAATGGTATTAGAATAATAATTAAGGTGAGAACAGTAGTCCGAGTAATCCAAATGGTACAAATGGTGAACGGTCCCTGAATTTTGTGACTGCAAACTCCAACATGAGTTTTCAACATTACTGGAAGCACCTAGTCATTTGGTATTACAATAATGCTTGTATATCTTCCTAGATCAATTATATTCTTATCTGATAATCCTGTTTTTTTATACATTCTTGTTTCTATATAAGTGCATAAACAAGTCCTGTATTAGTTTGAGTAATGCTTCAACTCTGGCCAACCAAAATCCTAACCCTAAAAGCCTCAATACCACAATTTCGACATATCTAAACTAAAAGACGTTGATGCATTTTCAGACTTCTATATAGAACAATACAACAGATTCAATACTTTTCCAACATCCAGTATACAGGTTATAAGCTAGAACTCTCCTGCAGTATTTTAATATTTCTGTACCATCAAAGTTTTCTATTATGCATATACCTCTCTCTACTGTCCAGATTAAATATTACTCTAAAATCATCAAAACTAAGTCTGTCTAGATTTGCATTGCACATTAATCATTCTCTTATCATTTTTCTCCCTGCAATGCAATGTCTGCTTGAAAAACCTGGGTGAGGATTTATAAAACTCTCTTCCCGCCATCTCTAATTGTAATATTTAATTTAAAAGTCCAGCATGTTAGTTGGTGAGAAACTGGCACAGAGTTAAGGTAATACAAAATAGACACATTATAAGAATATTCTTTCTCTATCTTATATTAAATATTTTCAAAGATTTTAATTTTTTTTCATTTTTCAAATTGCTGAGTTCCTTTCTCTTGAACTGCATTTATCATTTGTATTCCATTTTCAAGAAGGCTAGAAAAATAATCTATTTCAATGTTTTTGGAATGCTTATTTTTCTTTCCATAATGCTTGAAGTCGAAAAGTTAAACTGGAACAAACTCTGAATGAAATGATTTCGTTCCTTATATTTTATTTTGGAAGATTTAAATTTTACCTAAGACGCATATTTCTATTGAATCGACCAATTACAAATGTCTATGCAAGCAGGGAAAATATTTGGTTTTGTTCCAAATTAGATGGTTCAAATGTTAGATACTTTAAGTAAAAAGTTGATTCTCATCAAAACAAAGGACTGATTTTTTTCTAATGACTCACCACTTATCTAGGCTAAAAAACACTTGAGGATGGTTAGATTAACAGTTGAATAATGAATATTATTAGAGGATTGAAAATCTCCACATGTCAACCACTCAAAACAGTCAATTCAGAAAACAGCATTTCTTTCCCTTTTGTCAGAAACATCACTCATGCAATGTGAGGATTAAAAGACAAAATAAGGACTGCTGAAAGTAAACACAAGGTTCACTTTATATTTTATCTGATAAAGGAAAGTGAGAACCTGTAAGTAATTATAAGTGGTAATATAATAAAAGTGAATCCTCTGGGAGGAATGACAAACATACATTATGTAACTGTTGAACCCTTTTGTATTTGAATTCTGTGGATTACTGCTCCTCTTGAATTTTTACAACATATCGGTCAACCGTCTTCAATTGTATCTTGTCGAACTTTGGAATGTTTCTGTCAAACTCTGGAATCTGCACAGAATTTTGAACAGAGCCCATGATTTAGTTTATGGGGGTAGCATGCTCGTCTTCTTTTCCAGTCATAGATGACGGAAAAAAGCATGCTACCCCCATGAAATAAATAAAGGGTTCCATTCAAAATTTTGTGCAGATTCCCAAATTCGATAAAAACATTCCAGAGTTCGACACGATACACCTGAAGAAGGTTGGAGGTTACATCAATTGAAATGTTGTGAAAATGACTCGAGATGAGAACAGTAGTTCGCAGAATCCAAATAATACAAATAACCATAACTCATCCCAAATTTTATCAGAAATGCCTTTTGTACTCTTTGGTGGAGGGTGTGAGGTTCATTCATTCATTTTCCTTCCATTTCTATGAATAACGTGCCTGTATATAAAATATAAACTCTACTTATTGAAAGTTGAAATGTTTCATTTTTATCAAGAAATGATAACTGCACATCAAGACTATTATAGACAAAACTATTTCTAAAGTGAAAATGGATCTAAAAGCAATCTTTTTTTTTTTTTTATGGAAGTCACTACCTATCAAGGCCCGAAAGCCACTCAAGATACGGTACTCGTTGAGACAACAACGTATTAATAGTGGTAAAAGTGGATTGGGGAGTGGGGCTCAACCAGAACGTGTTTATATTGGACTTAAAAACAACCATATTGTAGTCAGCTGGAAAGCAGGTCAGCAGAACAATTCCACAGGCAGGCAGTTCTAGGAAAGAAGCTTTGTTCATGGAATTCGCATTTAGATTTAGGCACAGATAGTGGGGAAAATTGTTGATGGTTGTTGTAGCTAAACAAGTGTTTTTTTTTTGTTTTTTTTGTGAAAGTTTGGTAGGGGGTGGAGACCATAGATTGAAACTCAAACGGGCACTTGCCATTAAAAGAACGATAGAGCAGAGACAGGGCTGCAACATCTCTTCTGTGTGAAAGAGGTTGCAGAAAAAAAAGAACAGGCTACTTTGAAGCAGGTTTTGAACTTTGTCAAAGCAGGATAGGGTATCCAAGCAGCTCCTGCTCAGACATGGCAACAGTACTTCATTTTAGGATGCATCTGGCTCTTATACAGGTAGAGGATTGTGTTGAGTTAGATACCTTTTCTAGTGGTAAAATGATGCAACCATTTTTTCGGAGGTGTTAACAACAGATTTAATGCAAATCTTTCATTTCAGGTCAAGAATAAAGATCACTCAGAAGTTTATCAAAACAGAAAACCTCTTTAAAAGCTTGGTTTTGGATGTTTGGAGACTTAAGAGACAATGTTCTGGATCAATAGAATGAATCTATAGAAAATATATTAAGGTGCAATTTGTTTAGTTTTCTTTCTAAAAAAAAATATAACCTCCTTGGATTCTGTACTTGTGTTAATCCTCATTCTGTTGCATAGTTGAAGATTACCAGTTACCGGTTGACTCCATGCTTTGACTTTATTCTTATCTGATTATAACAATAATAATTGCCCTGTCCTCGTACAGAATTTCTTTAATTCTTCCAGCCAGCCATATTGAAATAGAACTGCTCAAATGTCGACCTAGAACAAGTGTATCAAAGACAATATTCTTTGTTATGGTTCAATGGTTTATTCATGTTTTTGAAAAACGAAGGTAGTTAAGTGTGGTTGTTTAAAGTATCCCAATCCCTCCTCCCCATAGGGCTGGGAAGGGAGGCATATCCTCCAACAGCTGTAGTACATCAGTCCTACTTGAAAAATATTCACCTGCAGTAGGTTGAGACTGTTCTATCCATCCTTGCTACTGTGCCCCTCATAAAGACCGATCAAACCAATTTAAAACCAATGATTCGGTGATCTCTAACCATATGTTCCATTGGTGAACTCTAGATTTGGGAGCCCAAGTTGGATTCTGGATCAACTTTAAATGTCGTTATCTAGTTTTGTCTTTGTCCACCATATTGGTTTCAGAAGTTTCCGATGGGTAGCCATTCTGTATAGGTTTTGGACTTTATAATTTTGTAGGCAATAAACAAAGATCCTTCTCATGTTGACACGAAAAAATCATATGCTGGAATGCTAAAAGATTCAATATTTTTATGGAGCAATTCTGGTTTTTGATTGGTTCATAACCGAACGCGGTCCAATTTGATTCATCAGTTCCTATCATCAGTGTCTATAAGTATAATTGCCCAACTTTCAGTGGTCATACCCTTATATATAAAAAATATTGCCCCCCCACCCCGTTTTTTATATAATGGGAAAGTCTTTTTAGTTCATATTTAATTCTGTTCCATAATAAAATATATATATTCAAATATGTAAAAATAAAACGAGTTAAACCATGTAAATAAAACAGAAAAGTCATTTAGTTCATTTAGATCTTAAAATTTGAGTATGTAAAAATTTTGTTCAAATGTCAAAGAAAAGTGTGCATGATAAAAAAAAAAGATTGATTTTCAAATCAAAAAGGTGAGCATGTAAAAAGAAAGCCATTTTTAATTTTAATTGTACAATCCCATTCTAAAATACACACGCACACATTATATATATGTATGTGATATGTATCTGTAAAAAAAAAGGCTTTTTTTTTTATTTTTTTTTTTTAAATAAAATTAAAACAAAGCAAAAGGTGAAAATGGAAAAGTCTTGTCTAAGTTTTAGTAGATTAGAAAGAGTATTGTGCACAAAATAAAAGTTTAAAAAAGTCCGTTTTAATTTATGAGTGCCTTTAAAATAAGCATGTAAAAAAAGTATTTATAAAAAAAAGAATGTTTTTAAAAAAAACTGATTTCTTTTTCATATTTTTATTTATTTATTCTTTATTTTATTTTAGTAAAAGTTTAAACATTTGTTACATGTTTAGTATGTTAGTGTTAGTACAAACAAAATGCATGCAATTTTATGTTTGGCTGAAGACAATTTTTTTTTTTTTTTTTTTTAATTAATATACTAGCAGTTCAGCCTGGATTTGCTTGGGCCTATGTATGTTCATAACTTTATGTGCATATGTAATATATATTAAAAAGTTTGACTCGTGTCCAGATAACCTGCATCTAAAATTTCAAGTGTTTAGACTCAAAATTGGTGGAGGAGTTCCGTAGAGTCTGCAAAGGTCATTTCTTTCAACTTTGACCTCTTGGCAGCCAAATTTTTGTCCCAAAATTGATTAAAAAGCTTGATGCATGTCTGACTACCCTTTGTGTAAAATTTCAAATGTTTAGACTCAAAAATTTGCTGAATAGTTTGCTGGAGACCACAAAAGTAAAATCTTTTGAACTTTTACCCCTCGGAAGCAAAATTTTTTTACCAAAAACAAATTAAAGCTTGCCCTATGTTTGAATACACTTTATGTAAAATTTCCAATGTTTAGACCAAAAATTGGCTGAGCAATGTAGTAGATCGCAGAGTTCAAATTTTTAACTTTGATCCCAATTTTGACCCCTTAACATTTATTGTTTTGGGCTCAAATCAAGTTAAAATGTTTGATCCATGTCCAAGTAACCTACATCTGAAATTTTAAGTGTTTAGACCCAAAATTGGCGGAGGAGTTTGGTAGAGTTCTCAAAGGTCAAATCATTGAAATTTTACCCCTTGACAGCCAAATTTCAGGGCAAAAATGAATTAAAGATTTTCCCAAATCTCAATACCCCTTTATGTCAAATCTCAAGTCTGTACACTGAAAATTTGATAGAGTAGTTTGGTAGGGAAATGTGCACACACACACACACACACACACACAATTTCACTTTTATAGATATATATATATATATATATATATATATCTGGGCTTGTGAAAAGTTATTTAAAGTCAAATTCTGACAAATTTATAGGCAAAACGTTTCAATTTTATTTTTGTCACCGGCTTTGTAAATATATCTTATTCTGATGCTATGTGATTTACAATAATGATTTCCTTTACTTCATTTCTTATGAAGTGATATTTAATATCTATACACTTAGATCTTTGGTAAATTACTGTGTTCTGCACTAAAACTACGCTGATTTGATTATCACAATTAATTACTATGGGAGTTTGTTAATTCTGGTTTTAAAATAGTCTTTAGAATAGTTTTTAGGTATATCGCTCCTTGGATAGAATGTGAAAGCACTATAAATTCCGCCTCACAAGTAGATACAATCTGCTGCGTTTTGGATTTCCATCTTTTGATAGTCTAAAACAATATCCAGTTATACATTTTCAATGTTCATTTTCTCAATCTGAATCTGAAAACCCTGCTAATTTTAGGAGACTTGTTGATTTTCTAAATACTAAATGTTGTTCCTTAGCTCCTCTTAAATAACGGACTTGTTTAGCTCTGTTGAAATCCTTTATTGTCAGTCTTGATAATTTTTGTTAGTTTTGTTACTGTGTAGCATATATCAGGTCTTGTAGCAATCATTAAGTATATAAGACCTCTTATTATCTCTCAGTATAGTTTATCATCAATTATTTCAGATTGTGTCTGTATTTTTATTGATATTATTTTTGACCGGTGTAGTAGGTTTCTTGCATTCTTGTATTCCAAACTTTAATAGGATTTTATCAATGTACTTCTATTGATTCTTTTTAATAATTCTTTTTTGATGAGTAAATTGTATGTCCAGAAACCATGATATCTGGCCGAGATCGATCACTTTGAATTTTTTATTTAATCTGTTCTTAACATTGATTAACATGTCACAATTTGATGCGATTAAAATGTCATCTATATATATAAAAGCAAAAATGTGTGTGTGTGTGTGTGTGTTCGCTTTTTGTGTATGTCCGAGAAAGGCTTTTTTCCGAGAAGTGATCAGTCAGCTCACTTCTTAAAACTTTTTATATCATGTCTAAATCATAATATCTTCGAGTTAACAACGGGGGTCGCCTATTTGCCTGAGTTTGAAAAGCTAAATGTTCAACATTTTTCGATCTCTGCGTGTGGATTGGGCTTTTTCGTATAATAAAAGCGAAACGAAGCCCAAGACATTGTTTGCCGGGAACGTCCAAAAGTAATCAGCTTTGGTCAATGTGGAGTTTCTCCTTATATCAGACAATTGCTATTCAATTTGGAAAATCCCCTTTTTATGGGGAGCTGGTGTCCCCCCAACATCTTGGGGAAACAAACAAAAAAAAAAATACAAAAAGCTGCCCGGCAGTAAATAAAATACTGCCCCGCAGTCAAAGTTGACCTCATTAAGTATGGGCACCTGCCAATTCTTAATACTTAAATAAATTCAAACATGTTTCCATTACTATATCATGGTGGCCCAGTGGTTAACGTCGCACATTTTTTTTCACACTTTAATTTCCAACTTCGACTCAAGGGTTCGGGTTCGATCCTTCATACTTACCTACCAAAACTTTTTTTTTATTTACCCCCCCCCCGACACAAACACCCGGGCAACGATTTTTTATTCCTTTGTTTTGATTTACCAAAACTACACATACCTCCGTACACCCGGGCAATGCCGGGTACCCCCCCCCCATGTCAACCTATAAAACTAAAATCAGTAATTTGTCTTTGTTTTAAGTATACAAACAGGGGTCCACTGGGCATTTTTTGAATTCTTGTTCAATCATATAATTCATAAAAACTTTATTCCAAATTCTACCGCTTTTTTTTTTTTTTTTTGAGCCTGTAATAAATTAGTGTATTGGGGCATTTAAATAACCATTTTTATGTCCATATGAATGATGTTAAGGTTATATTGTGATGTGATTTGCAATAAAATTCTGATTGTTGTTAAGTTTGTAGTCGGTGAAAATGTAGAAATAAATTCTATGCCATAAATCTGAGAGTATCCCTTAGCAACAAATCTAGCCTTGTACTGTTCAGTGACTGACACTGTAGTCTTTTTTGTAAAG
The DNA here is from genome assembly GCF_053919585.1 of Euprymna scolopes. Classification (NCBI taxonomy): domain Eukaryota; kingdom Metazoa; phylum Mollusca; class Cephalopoda; order Sepiida; family Sepiolidae; genus Euprymna; species Euprymna scolopes. Next base: position 59,440,012 of record NC_136499.1, on the reverse strand, counting down.
ATCCATCGAGAAGAAATGACATGTGTAGCCTTTGAGAGAGGCACTACTAAATAGGTATTTATTTATTTATTTTTTTCTTGGTAAAGCATCTATTTAACTTTCCATTGCTGACAATGTTCTGAATTAATGGCTCCATTAATGCTTTTTGGCATATTATCCATGGAATAGCAATCGTCGACTTGAGAGGCTTTCAAATTGTCGACCAAAAATAATCGGGTCGTCTTCTACTTAATTTTGGGTAACATTCTGATAAATTTTTGACTTTACCATCATTGCTGTCATCATTATTAATACACTTGTCCTTGTCAGCGTCGGCTTCATTGTTGTCACTTGTTTTATGAATTTGGGGAAATATTAATTCATTCTCTTCATATGATGGATTTTCATCTTTGAAATTAAACATGTCTGTGAATTTTACGTATTGGATTCTGTTTATTTTATTTTTGTTGGGAAAAAAATACTAAGTCGGCTGGCCTTTTTTTTTGTTGTACCCAAGGAATATACTTTGACCGGTTTTGATATTTAATTTGCTTTACTTATCTGTAAATGCAAAGCAAGTTGTACTAAATACATGCATTCTGCTTAAATTTGCATTTCTACTGCAGAAAGTTTCGCATGTCAGCTAAGTATTTTTTAGTTGTTAACAAGGTATCAGATGTTTTTTTTAAGAAATAGACCATTATTAACCGGATTAATCGTCTACAAAATTTAATGCATACCTAAAGTTCTAGTGATAGGATTTTTGTGGTCTTCTTGTCTGGAACAATGAATGGGTGAGGAAAAATATATGTATATAAAAAAGGGGGGGGGTTAATTATTAAATAGAAACTAGATTAAGTCCTAAGAGATTCTCTTGTATGCAAAGAGAAGGTCTCAGAGTTAATATATATCGTTTCTAGAATTTTGAGTTGGTACAGAGTGCGAATTTTGAGATGGTAAAGAGATTGTCCCCCCCCCCTTTCTTTTTAAAACTGACGCATTCATTTTTATTTTTTAATTTCACAATCTAAAATAAAGAATGTTTTCGAACAAGTTTAAATTTGTTCTTTACATAGCCATAATTTAAAAAAAATGTTATTTAGGTGGTTGGAATTCATGGATGATTTAGGTAACGAAGGTAGAGTATTTTGCAATATTAAATTTTGGAAAAAGAATGTTTTAATGGCAACTTAATATCACGGATTTCTATGCAGAAGCCAGCCATGCTACACTTATTTTGCAATATCAGCAGCAACATTGTTTAATTTATGCTGTAGTAAGAGCATGAATTTTATTATGGCATTAAATTCAGGGGAAAGAGAACGTGTTTAGGCCATCTTGTAATTATAGTTTACATTTATGCCATCTTTGAATCATATTTTTGTTTTTTCTTTTTACAAAGGAATCACCATTAATCAAGGCCTAGAGGCCACTCGAGGATAAGGGTTAAAGAGTGTACGATGGTCAAAAGAATAATATAGTAATCGTTAGTGTAAATTTGGTAAATTGGATTACTTAAGGGGAACGGCTCAAGAACTTGTTTACATTGGACTTGAAGACGGCCATATTGTAGTTAGTTGGAAAACAGGTATACGGGAGAGAGTTCCACAGGTGTGCAGTTTTTAGAAAGAAGCTTTGTTCATGGAATGTACGTATAGGCACAGATAAAGGGTGGGGGAAATTATTGATTGTGCTTACAGCCAAACGAGTGTTTCTTGTGAATGTTTGGCGACAGGGGACCGTAGATTGGAGCTCAAACAAGCGCTTGCCATGAAATTAACGATAAAACAGAGACTGGCTTGCAACGTCTCTTTTGTGAAAAAGAGGTTACAGGGAAGAGAAAAGGGCATCCCCCACTAGACAACAAAGTCTATTCTGAACTCTGTCAAGGCAGGATAAAATCTCCCTAGCAGCTCCTGCCCAGATGTGAAAGCAATACTCAATCCTTGTACATCCATAGTATCACATTTAAATATAATAAATATAATAGTGTAATAATTAGTGGTGGGACGATTAATTGGAATCGTTACTTATAAGAATCGTGTATTTTGGGGGGAATCAGAATCGCACCGTTAAAAAATACTTTAGATTTACGATTCTTTCATTACAATTCTCTTATATTTTTAAGTTGAACTGTTTGTTTGAAATGAGATTAATTATTTAAACAATAAAAGGTTTAATACGAATGAAGCAATTAAACATTTCTTTTGGAACTTCTTTGCACAACAAAAACAAAAAAAGATTTCAGAAACAGCTTTTAAGACGGAGGCGATTTCGAAAGTTCAATAAATAACTTTTATTTAATAATAGAAATAAACAATTACCTAAAATTTACTTTTTTATACAGAAATAAAGATGTAAACTAAGGCATTAAATAAGAATAAACATTAAAGGACGATAAGTATATAATTATATAAAATAAATATAGAAATAAACCAATGGTAAATGTTACCTTAAGCTACAACAGAACACTGACCATTCTAATTTTTTTTTTTTTTTTTTTTTTTTTTAGGGGTATTCGATGTTGCTGACAATGAATCTTATAAACAAACCCGCTGCGAATTTACCGTTTGCATGGTATGAACCACTAGACGTTGGGACTATTTTGTACCATTTCAACACTTTTGGTATTGTTTTTCTTGCATGATATGTTCGCGTGGGAACGGGCATAGTGGGGTGTCTTATCATATCGTGTGGGAATCTTTAAGTGGTCATTTCAAATCAAGTTTTAAAAAAAAAAAAAAAACGTGGTTTATTTATTTATTTATTTTTTTTTTATGTAGTTTTAAAGCTTTTTAATTGATCTAAAAATAGTTTTTATGAGTGGTTTACAAAAACATAACCACCAAGCATATATAGTAGTACAGTTGGGGAAGCAGGGACCCAGCAGGGAATTCCAAAGTCTAGCTGTCCTGGGGAAGAAACTACTGGAGTAGAAGGCTCTCTTACATCTAGGATCTTATGTTTTTGCAAACTGCTTGCGAAAACTTTATTTTTTGATCAATTAAAAAAACCATTAAAACTGATTAAGACAAAAAAAAAAAAAATGACTCATTAAGAAAGATTCCTACGCGATGTGATAAGACACTTCACTACGCCCGTTCGCACACAAACATATCATGTAAGAAAAACACTACCGAAGGCGGTGAAATGGCACAAAATAGTCCCATGGTCTAGGGGTTCATACCATGCAAACGGTAAATTTGAGGCAGGTTTGATTATCAAATTCATTGTCAGTGACCTCGAATACCCTAAAAAAAAAAAATAAAAAAAATCAAATCAGAGTGGTCGGAGTTCTGTTGTAGCATAAGGTAACATTTACGAAACCAATTTATTTAGATCTAAAAAATAACGTTATTGTTAAAAATATTTAAAAAAAATCAAATAAATAGGAATAATTTGAGGCAATTGAATATAAAAGGCTAAAAATTTAATCAAAGATTTAGTTATTTTTCAATTTCATTTAGAAATAAGAATATTCTAGAAAGTGAAATAAAAATCAGTTAGCAATTGAATCTGCAAAAAAAAAAAAATGTTAAATTTTAAAACAAAAAAAATGAATATCAAAAGATAAACAAAACATGTTATTCCCTTTTAAATTTGATGTTATTGTATTTTTGTTGAATTAATCATGACTTTTTCTTAATATTTTTTTAATATATAAAGTAGCTCCTGAAATTAATTGTTATTAATTTCATGCTGCATGTTTAATTCATGGTTAAAATGTTTTGACTTATCTTCAATGAAAGAAATTTTACGAAAAAAATCAAATCATTTTCGAAATTCCCTTAACTGTATTTCCACTTTTTTTGCTGTACCAAATTTTTTCGGGTCACAAAAACTTTCGATTATATAATGGTATATTTCAAAACAACAATTCCACGGGAATCGGAATTGTACTTGGTATCGGAATCATTAATCAACATTTTCCTGGAATCGGAAAAAATCGTCCCAACACTAGTAATAATATAATTAATGAATCTATGAAAAGCAAATATTAGACTTACCATAAGCTGAAGTAAATATTTATGAATAATAAGTGAATGATTGATTTTGGAAGCTCCTTGTTTAATTAAAAAGAATTACTTAGTATTGATGTAAAAACAATTTAGAAAGAGAAATAGTTTAATATTTCTAATAATCAATTGTTTTAATCCAAAAGTATTCGGAGTTAAAGAGTTAAACATTTTTATTAACAATGTAAGTAACTGATGATGCAAAGATGATAATAGTAAATGATTCCAGCTTAACAATGTTCCCAGCTTGATTAAGTATTTTTCAGAAGAAACTAGAGTGAAATCCATTTGTTTTTTTTTTTTTTTTCATGGCCAAAAAAATATGGTCCAACAATAAAAAGAAAAATTGGCTAATTAAAATGAAATACTCATTTTGTAGGACAGAGGTTATCGATCACAAACGTTTAAAATACAAGATAATTTTATATATTAGATCAATCATGAATTTTACAGTTTAAAAATGATAAATATTCAATTTTTAATTTTCTTCTGGCATATTTTGATTTCCAAATTGTTGCGCATGAATGATTACTATGAACATCCTGTTGCTCTAAATCAACACCATTTTGGTGTTTTTTGAATTTATTTTCCTTGCTCCAAGGCATAATGTCTCCTGCGTTTTTTTTTTTTTTTTTTTCTTTCTAAAGATAGAAAGTTGCATTCTGTTTTCTGAAATCAATCGTCCTAATAGCTGGAGCCAATCATCTTTTATGGGATTCTTGTGTGCATACTGATCAGCTAATGATTAGAGAAATGTTGATGCAGCAGGTTATAAACCTTTTTAGAAAGGCTATTGATTATCACACGGCTGGTTTCCGAAAGAATACTCGTTACCAACTAACCTATGCGATTCCAAGAAGAAGATGGAGAGAAAGAAATCAACATTCTCCTTACAGATTAAAAGAACAATCGGTCTACAATGCAGAGTAAAAATAGATGGTTCGGTTAACAGGTACAAAAATACAGATTACCAATAATGCCCTTTTTTTATGTACAACAGATTTTTGACAATCTTTTTAATAAATGACAAAAGCTGAAGAAAAAAAGACCATTTAACGATTTTTGAGCCACATCAAGTTAAACATGTCACATCGAGTTAAAAATGCCACTTATCTATAATATTTTAAAAATAAACTGGATACATTTAGAAATTATGGTGAGATTGAATTTTTTTTTTTTTTTTTGTGGTGGTGGGGATTCTATTTGAAATATTGTAGAGAATATGATCTGTATATTCCTTATATATATATATATATATATATATATATATATATATATATGAGGTGTATATCGTAAAAACAAGGATAAAGAGTGCTCAATACATTAGTAGAGCCAAATATGTTATTACAACCTCAAGTGTATTAACTTCAGTCATTACAAATTGTTTCAATAAAAAGGATAAAAACTATCCGTCCATATAGTTAGATGATTCAAGTTATATAGTGTCTGTAGGTATTTAATAATTATTATAGTAAATAATTATGTCAGCCCCTTTAAGAAATTTGTTTCTTATCGTTGAGCACTTTGTTGAAATAAAAGTCTGTCTGTTTAGCTCATATGCGCAGATCATCATATAATGATTAGATCACTCTGACAGGTGTTAAAAAGCATTTAAAAATAAATGTTTAAATTTCAACAGTATTTCTCATGGTTAATGGTATCCGAATGGATTAGGTCCTTGCTAATGAAGCCAGACATGACTTCTGTTGCCCGGTTGGATTTGACTTCTGTTGCCGGGTTGATTAACATCAGTTGATAACTGATGTTAATCGTGACACTCTGCACTGATGATTCCCAAAAGGATTAAACACTAGGATCTGTAGGTATTTAATAATTATTATAGTAAATAATTATAATTATGTACTAGGCTGGGTGACCGGTGTTGCCCGGGTGTTTGTAGATTTAAAAAAAAAAAAATCGTAGTAGGCAGGCAGGCTCGAATGGGATAACTTCTGTACGTTCATATCTGATCTATCTCTGCATTCCATATTTAAAAAGGATGTGCAGAAACAACCTTCTTAGTGACATGCAATTGGTTTCCACTCCACAAGATCTACAGCAGATATGCTAACAGTTATATCTCATAGGATTAGTGAATCTCTTGACAAAGGCTTCCTTTCCAGGGCAATTGCTTTTGACATATTGAAGGCCTTTGATAAGATATGGCATAAGGGCCTACTTCACAAGATTTCCAGCTACGGTATCACTGGAAATGTTTTCTCAATTATTAAATTAAATCATTTCTCTCCAATAGGTTCATAAGTGTAGTGGTTGATGGGCAGAAATCAGAGGCCCACAGTATTAATGCTGGAGTCCCACAGGGTTCCATCCTGAGCCCAACTCTCTCTCAACACACATACTTAAATCATTCGTTGACATCTATGCTGATGACATGACCATCTATGGTAACACATCAAGGCTGTAAATGACAAAGTTCTCTCTAATTCTCTCTCCTCTGATCTTGAGCGTGTGGTACAGTGGGGAAGAGGTGGCTGGTTACTTTTAATGCATCCAAAACCAAGCTTCTATCTTTACATCATCAACACTCTGATCCCCTTCTGGCATCAATTGAAATGGATGGCTCTCGTCTTGGGGAGGCTCCATGTTTTGACAAGCTTCTGGGTTTGACCTTTACTCCTGATCTGATATGAAACATGTACATCAGGTCTGTTGCCAAGGTTGCTGGAAAAATGTTGAGATCCTTCTACCACTCTAGGTGATATCTCACTACTGATGCAATTCTCTATCTGTATAAAAGCAAAGTACGTCCAAGGATTGAGTACTACTGCCACATCTGGGCAGGAGCTGCTAAAAATAGCCTATCTTGCCTTGACAGAGTACAAAATAGACTTCGTAGCTTAGTGGGGGATGCCCTTTTCTCTTCCCTGCAGCCTCTCTCCCACAGAAGAGATGTTGCGAGTCTGTCTCTGTTTTATTATTTCCATGGCAAGTGCTCGTCTAAGCTCCAATCTCTAGTCCCCCCTCGCCAATCTTTCATGAAAAACACCCATCTAGCTGAAACTGTTATTAATTTTCCCCACTCTTTATCTGTGCCTAAATCTAAACGTAGATTCCATGAGCAGAGCTTCTTTCTCAGAAGTGCATGACTGTGGAACTCTCTTCTGTTTGACCATTTCCCACCCGACTACAACTTGGATGTCTTTAAGTCCAACATAAACAAATTCTTGACAAACCGCCCACTTATGTAAGACACTCTATCAAATCTCCAATACTAATGATTACTATGATACTATCCCATTGATTACTCTACATGCAATAACCCTTATTCCCGAGTGGCTTCCAGGCAGTATCTAAATAAATAGTAATTGTCTCAGTATGAAGGGTTTCCCCTACATTGACCAAGGACGACTTACAGAACAGATACTACCCAGTTGCATTCGATTAGTTTTGCTTTATTAATACAAAAAAGACAAACAAACAGCCGGTACGGTGGGACTGCGGGAATTTTTAAAAACTCTATCAAAAAGAATGAAAGAAACCGTGTCTGTTTGTAAATCTGAGGAAGTATGCAAAAACTTCTCCCAAAATCTGACGCGAGAACCCCGACGGAAAAGCTTTTCCTGGGCATATACAAATGCATGTGCCCATTTTGCCCTTTATATATTCGATTATGAAAATCTATATGGCAATTAAGCTATACAGAATATTCTGTGTTTTATCCTTGTAAGGAGTTGTCAGGCTAAAGTTTTATTCCCTGAATTTTATCTTGTAAAAAAATTTAACTTTGTTGACTAAATCGTCCATGAATTTCAACCACTTACATATACTAGCCTACTCTGCTTTGGGGTTTGTTTAATTGCATTAAAAAATTGTGGTTGAGTGAAAGTATCTTTGATTCATAATTGAGAAAAATTAGAAAATGCTATTAAAAATCTGTTTAATTCAAACTGATTTGTGACTAATATAGAAATGTACCATGAATGGATAATGCATGGGTAGAGGAATTTCTATACATAAGATATATCTATAGATATATTTCTCAATATTTCCAATAAAGAAAAAATAAATTTGATTTCTTTACCCTTGTCTTTCTCTCTATTTCTTGTTGGGTTAATTAATAACTTTTAAGTTAATTGTGAAGTAAATAAAGAAAATGTACCTTTTCTTCCTTAAATGACTTCATAGTGGAAGGTATATCGGATCCTTCTATCGATCCAGTAGATATCTCACTGCTGATGCAATTCTCTATCTATATAAGAGCCAGATACGTCCAAGAATGGAATACTGTTGCCACATATGGGCAGGAGCTGCTAGAAAAGACGTGTCCTGCCTTGATAGGGTTCAAAATAGACTTTGTGGCCTGGTGGGAGATGTCCTTTTCTCTTCGCTGCAACCTCTATCTCACAGAAGAGATGTTGCAAGTTTGTCTCTGCTTTATCGTTATTTTCATGGAAAGTGTTCGACTGAGCTTCAATCTATGGCCCCCCCCCTCGCCAAACTTTCACAAGAAACACTAGACTAGCTGAAAACATTATCAATAATTTTCCCCACTCTTTATCTGTACCTAAACCTAAACATAGATTCCATGATCAAAGCTTCTTTCTTAGAACTGCACGCCTGTGGAATTGTCTTCCGTTTTCCTGCTTTCCAGCTGTCTATAATATGGTTGTCTTCATGTCCAACGTGAACAAGTTTCTGATGAGGCGTTCCACTTAAGTTAACAAATTTACCGAACTTCCATTACTATCGATTACTATATTGTCCTTTTGACTACTGTACACTCTTTAACCCTTATCCTTGAGTGGCCTATCGGCCTTGATAAGTGGTGACGCCTATGTAGAAAAAAATAAAAAAAAAATATTGTCGATGACAAAGCAAACAAATTAATTAACATAACATCTTTTAGCTTTTTACACACACAATGACGCAGAAAGACACACCTGCAAAACTGCCTCCTTGCTTCTCATGCACTGAGATATATCAGTGATAAATACCAGGAATGTGTTAACCTTGATTTACTTGAGATTTCCATTTTTAAGAAAAAGAAAATGTGTCATGATGGTTTACATTCACAGTCTATTAAATGTGATCATAATTTGCAACTAATTTTCAACCTGCTGCAAACTCCTTTTGTTAAAACATCGTTTATCTGAGTATTTAACTTAAACGTCACTTCTGGCACCAGTGGATGATCAGTTTTGACAAGGTCATGGGTATATTCAACTTTGACTCATTGGCCTTCTTTGTCTTTTCTCCAACTTTTATTCGCTTTCGCTTTCCATTCCTTTTGGATCAGGGAGGTGTCACCTTTTTGATGGTCATCTCTTTTTCCCTGGTGAAAGCGACCACTGCTAATTCGCCAAGTAGGTTAACCATTTAGTTCTTAATGTTTTCCTAATAAACCGTCCTCGAATTTTTGTGGAAGTTATTTTTGCATCCCATTTCCTTTTCTATTCATCTGAGGGAGATTTCTGCTAATCAATTCATTCTTCGTCTACACGTTCTCTTTCAGCCTTCCTTTTAATATACTGGCGATATTTTTTACCGGTTATAGATATTGACAACTCTTTAGGCATTTAAAAACCCAGTAACATTGATAAATTTCCAATATTTCTCTCTAAACTAGTTGAGAATAATTCAATTCATTAATTGGACATATATAAATACGAGCAGGGGTGTCCGGCGTTGCCCGGGTGTAAAAGAAAAAAAAAATGTTTTGGGAGGTAAGCAGGCTCGAACCCGAAGCCTGGAGGCGAATAGCCTGATGACTTACCACGACGCTACATGGGTAGAGAAGTGAGGAAGTGTAAAATGAAACGTTTAAAACAGCCGGTGTTTAAACGAATGTTAAAGTGTGGTTTTCTAGGTCAAACATCATGCCATGGTAGTAGTTGTAGAGAAAATGAAATCACCGTGCAAATTTTTTAATATAAAAGTCACTGAAATAAGATACAGACGACGTTGTTTCATAAATCGAGCATATTATGATCTAGACAGTATATAAAAAGTTCTAAGAAACAGTGACCCCCCCCCCAGCTTTTGGCGGACATACGAAAAAATGAACACACACAAAAAACACATTTTTGCTTTTATATTATAGATGAAACCTTATGAAAAAAAAAGAAGTCAAATAATTTTTTATTAAAATTAATATAAGAATATAATTTATATATGCTAGCAGGAAGGTCTGACAGTGCTTGGATAAAATAAGGAGCTACAAATATTCCACACTTCCAATACTTTTATTATCATCGAAATCGGTGAAATTGTCCATTTTTTTAATCAAATTGATTGTCTGCTCTAGTTGGGCACCCACTACAGTGCACTAGGAGGAAGCTTCACATACCTTTCTGCAGTGACAGTTCACAATACATTGTAGTCTATCTTGCACTGTAGAAAAGCTACTATTTTCTAATTTATTTTTATATAATGGTTTAAAGTTAAAAATGTGAATTTCAAGTATCATGGGTCAGTTGTGCTCTAAAATAAAAACATTCATTTTGAATGCACTTCTTATCAAAGAACCTACTGTTTATTTGTTATGCAGTGATAAAGCTTCTCAAATGCACTTGTGATGTTAGACTGTATAAGAGTTTTAACTTTGATCAAAATCGGACTGTTCCTTCATTAATCAGATTTTTTCAATTATTTATTTTTGAGGCTTATTAGAAATATTCAATACCTATCTAAGAACACTCCCAGACAGATAAAATATATTTGAAATTTCAAAACTCTGCTCAACCATTTCAGAGTCCATAGGGAAAAGATTCTCAAACAGACACACAGGCACAAGCGTGGTAGAGGTTTAGGTTTCTTATCATGGGGTCCCGATTTCGAGTCTCGCTAAATTCAGCCACTCTGATGAGTCGTAGACGACGAAATACGTGTCAGTGGATAATTATATTTTAAGAATAATATATATGCCGCTTCCCATTTAAGGGGCTACCAAATTGGTCAAAGGGAAAATTATTCCCAACTCGCATTTAGGTAAAAATGCAATTTTGTATGTATAATAGAATTCATTCAAAAAGTATTGCGAACAAAAACAAATAAAAACATATATATATATATATGGCAATTAAGCTACACTGAATATTCCGCGTATCATCCACTCTAAGACTCTTCAGGCTTATGCGCATAAGCCTGAAGAGTCCTAGAGTGGATGAAATGCGGAATATTCAGTGTAGCTTAATCGCCATATATATTTTATAACTTACTAACTAGCTCTACCTACATATTGAGCACTTTTGAAGTAAATACTTAAAGTTTACGCATAAATTTATACTTTTGTATATTAATTTTATGTGAGTAAATGAAGTAGTTATATATATATATATAAGTGACCTTGTCTGTCTGCGAAACAGTCTATGAAAATACTCTGTCAATTTTTGGTCTGAACACTTGAAATGTAATATATATAGCGGATTTGGACTGGGGAAACAAATTCGATTTGACTTTTAGCTTGTAAAAATAGCTGTTCAGGGGGTCAAAATTGAAAAAAAAAAATGGAACTTGGCAGGTGTAAGTTGACTAAATATGTTACTTCTATGCATATACCTATACTTTTGTCTTTTTTTTTAATTTTTTTTTTTTGATATGCATATGGACTTGACTCAAATAGTAATGACTAAGACTAAACCGCTAAATGCTTTGGTTTTGACTCTATCTGATGGAACCCAAGTCATTTTTATCTTTTTTAATTGTGGTGATTGTACCCAATATAATAATATCAATAGAGAATTGGCTTTATAATAATAAATATAAATTTGCATAAACAAATCATATTTAAGAGTATTTTGCGGCTGGACACCTTTTTTTTAATTTTTTATTTACATAGGCATCATCACTTATCAAGGCCAAGGGCCACTCGAGGATAAGGGTTAAAGAGTGTACAGTAGAAATTGGACAATATAGTAACCGTTAGTAATGGAGATTCGGTAAATTTATTAACTTATATGGAACGGCTCATCAAAAACTTGTTTACGCTAGACTTGAAGACAACCATATTGTAGTCAGCTGGAAAGCAGAAAAACGGAAGACAATTCCATAGGCGTGCAGTTCTAAGAAAGAAGCTTTGATCATGGAATCTATGCTTATGTTTAGGCACAGATAAAGAGTGGGAGAAACTAGTGATAGTGTTTTCTGCTAGATGGGTGTTTCTTGTGAAAGTTTGGCAAGGGGGGACCATAGAATGGAGCTCAGCCGAGCACCTGCCATGAAAATAACAATACATCAGAGACAAACTTGCAACATCTCTTCTGTGAGAAAGAGGTTGCAGGGAAGAGAAAAGGACATCCCCCACAAGGCTACGAAGTCTATTTTGAACTCTATCAAGGCAGGATAAGTCCTTTCTAACAGCTCCTGCCCAGATATGGCAACAGTACTCCATCCTTGGACATACCTGGCTCTTATATAGAGAATTGCATCAGTAGCGAGATATCTACTGGATCGATAGAAGGATCCCACCATTTTTCCAGCGGTCTTAGCAACGGATTTAATGTATGTGTTTGTATAAACTCAGCAAAGGTTTTTTTTATACAAGATTTTTACAGTTAAAGAAAACATTTATGATCTTTCTTCTCCATTTTATTAGTTTATTGAGAAGAGGGAGAAATATGAACTTTTATGAAAATAAGTAAAGTTTTCATCATTTCTACACATATATTTATAGAAATCAAATTAGTTCACCTACATTTATGATATTCAAGTAACTTTAAAAATAAATAGGCTATGATTTATTTTTAATATAATTACTTATCTTGAATTGGAAATGGATAAAACTATGTAGGAACTTTTGTTTATTAATTTCGTAAGTGTCTGGTGCTTTTTAGATCATAAATGGAAAATCCCTCCAGTCTACTAACAAGCTTTCTAGCTGGAGTAAATGTATTTTTTATTTTTTCAGAACCTTAATATTTTATTTTCATGCAAAGAACATGGCACAAGAAAGCAAATTGGCCAGGTAGAATCAAACATCGATTTGTCAGATAACAATATTATAGCGGTCTAAGTTTGAGAATCCAACTTGCTTTTCTTTTATATATTAGGTCATACTATTTGTATATACTTATTATTGTATGGAGTCTTTTATTTTTTAACCATTTTTTTAAGTAGGATTTTTTTTTAATTAAATTTAATTGTGTTACCACTAGTGAACCAAATTATTATACAGCTTTAACTAATTTTGTTGCGGTAATGTTATTTCAATCTTTTAATAAGAATTTTAAATGAATTCTATTTGATAGTTTAAATGTTTCCAAATTCCTTGCAAATTTTGGAGCCAGAAAGTAATTCATCACGTTTTGTTTTCTGAAGAAGGAAGATTTTAAAAAATATCTTTCAGTTCATACAATCAGAGTTTAAAGATTAATTTTTTTACCTCCGAAAGATTTTAAGCATAAAAAACAGCAAACAGAAAATGAAGATTGCTAATTGATTACAATTAAGAAAAATGCCCCTCATTCCACTAAAATTCTTCTATCCTTGGTTTGTGTGCCAGTGTTGCATTCTTGAGAAATGTCCACTTACATGTACCAACTAAGTTGGGGGCAAAAACCGGTTATAAAACAGCATCTACCTGCTATTTAGTGAATGATATGAAAATCGATTATGTCAGAACCTTCTGGCTTGTTAAGGAACTCGGCTTTTATTCATTTCAGCATAATGGATATCATTGTGAACTAAGAATCAACAATATTGAGTTCAAATCTTATCAGATCTACTGTGTTTAATTGTATACTAATATTATTGGAAAAGCTATGCACAAACGATTTCCTTCAGCATATACTGACTTATATTCAACTAATTGTATACAATGTATGTATTGTTTTGGCATGAAATAACCCTAAGAGAGTTGATATGCCATTAAATGAACTAACTTAAATCAACTGACATCTTTGGTTATCTTTTTAAAGGATCACAATTGTGATGTTTATTTAAATGCATTTTTGTTAAAAAAACTGATTTTCAAGATTTAAAGAAGAAAAAACTTTGCTTCAAGAACAAAAAAACGTTATTGGAAAAAGGTGTTTGTTTTTATTTATTTATTTTGAGGGAAAAAGTATGAATATAATAAAAGTGAATATAGGTATGTTCACCACACTTTTGTATGAAGAAATTAGGAGGAGAAGGAAGGAATAAAGTGAAAAGAACAAAAAATGAAAGCGAGAGTTTTGTCTTATTGATTAGTGCTCTTCACAACATTAAGTTCACATTCATCAAACCCAAACCACAAATACAAATTATGCTGTTTCTTTTATTCACTTAAATCCGACATATGCAAACTAACTTGATTTGCATAACTACGTCTCTAGTCTCGTTGTACTGTGTGTTAAAAAAAAAAAATAGACACCACAAGATCGTTTCAGCTAATACCGGTATTTGTAATCAATGGAGAAGTGCTTGAAACGTCATTCACGTCTGATTTAAAAATTCCTCTAATCTTCAAATTTTATGTCTGGCAAAGACAGACCCATAGGTGAGGCAAGTCTGAACCATTTCCACTATTCGATCCTGGTTCAGAAACATCCTATTCGCCACACTTGTTGATTAGTTTTGTGTCAATGATTTATAGTAGTAATTCGGAATTGCAGAGCAGCAGTGAATGGACAAAAGCAGCTAGTTTATAGATTCTATAAATTTTGATTTTACAAAATGTGTAATGATTGAATTATCTTTTTAAAATCACATAACTGTTTAGCGTTGATTTAAAAATAAGTAAATAAACTTTTGAGTATGCTCTGAAAATTTGAATCTAACTTGTGGAAAAAAAAAGACCTGAATCGTTTCCCTGTTCTATCTTTTATTTCTATAAAAGTTCATTTTTAAGTTGTTAGACTTTGAAACTACTTTCTAATAAATTTTTCAATTTTTTCGATTTTTTTTACACAATGTCTACGAAAGGAAATCAAATCCTTTTCTTTCACTTGAAAGTCCACACGAACACAAAATATTGATTTTAATCTTTTTTTTCAAAAAACTTCCAAAGGTTTTCTTTTTCACATTGTTTTGCCAATGATTATATTTCTCATGAATAAATTTCTAAACTTTTTTTTTTTCACCTTTCTTTTAATTCAGACACAAATCTCTCATTCTCCAAACTTGGCTGGCTTTCATGTCTATCTCCTTCCAGAGCAAAAAATAATGAATTGAAAGGAATAATTTGAAATAAACATTTTCAAATTTTATTCAACTATTTTTAATTCGCTTTTTGTATAAAAACGATCAGCTTTTTACAAATTTTGAGATCTAAGTTTATGTTCCATTTTCAACATTTATCTAAACTTGATGTCCCTTTTTATTTATTTTGTTTTTGAGGTCTGAAAATTATTTTTCTTTTTAGTTCTTCATTCTTAGAATTGATTTTTGCCTTTGAAAATGGAAAATATTTTTTCTGAATCAGCATTTTCCTGTAAATATTGACCCAAAATGGAAACTTGTATTTCATCTTTTTCTCTCAGTTGCTAAATTACCTCTAAATGTCTTTAGAATTTATTCTCCTTAAACCATGCTTGATACTACATTTTTTTTGTTCTTGAACTGTCCTATTCTACATGCAGGGTAATCGGAAAGTAAATCCTTATTAAGTGTTTGTAATTTTGTACTGAAATATAATTCTTACGAGAAATGTATAAGAAAGTGTATGTTAATTTTTTTTTTTTTTTTTTTTATAATTTGATCTGGGTTTATCACCAGCTTAAGCCTCTTAGGCAATTCCATTTACTGATTTCATAAAAAATTAATTTTTTTTCTTTTTACTAAGGAGTTTAAAAAAAACGCTCCAGGATGAAGGTTAATGAAATAAATAGTTTAACATCCCCATATGCTACCCACTCAAAACAGCTGACCCAGAAAACAGAACTTTTTCTTTTTTGTCAGAAACACCTCATGACATGTGAAGACTACAAGACAAAATAAGAAGTTTGTATCTACTTAGAAAATAAACTGTGGTGAATTATCTATGGCTAATTATCAATACAAATATATTGTTTATTGTTTGCTTTACCCATTATGAATTTGCTATTTAAATGTCAATTTTCTGTTTTGTCTGCCCCTCCCCCTTATGACTAAACGGATTCAACAATATATAACCTATAGACTAAATTATTTGGATGCAAACACCAACAGACTTTGTAATTAAAGTTAAATTGTTAGGAACGGGCATTGTTATTATTATTACTTTTTTATAAAAAATATATCACTGTTACAAATTCTGTGATTTTATTGGACATATTGTATTAGGTTATATTTAAAAATGAGAATTGTCTGTTTTGAAAATCAGCATTAAGAATTTTGCCTTTGAACACTAGTCATTTACACTAATATGTAAATTTCATGATATTTAGAACATCATGAAATACAAGATATATGAAATTGATATTTTGTTTTGTCATCATTGTGTAGAATAAAGTGACAGATTTCTTCCTACAATATAAATATTTTGATTCTTGTCATTTTTTCTTTTTGAGTATTGGTCTACATTCTTGACAGTATAAATGTATTTTGATTCCATTTCTTTCAGAAAGTATTTTATGTGCTTCAGAATATGTAACAAAAAAAAAATAGCTGCACTTTTCAATAATAATCTACAAGGCAACAGCAATCAGTACAAATATAACTGATGAGCATTGCACAATAAATAGCCAAGCCAAATAGTTAAAATGGGAAGAGGTAAACTGAAAATCTAAAGGTCCTGTTTTTTTTTTTTTTTTTTTTTTTTCAATCATAAATCTTGCTTTTTCATTAAAAAAATTTATGCATTACTTACATCAACACCTATAATTAAATAAGCGTGATTTCGTTTCTCGTAATTGTTCTATTAAAAAAAAAAAATAGCTGTTTTTTTCAGTAAATTTTTTATTCCTTAAATCTTGTATTCTGATTGTCTAAGATTTTTACGTATATTCACTGCATTTGTCTTAGCTGGTGTCATTAAATAATCTTTCGATATATTTGAAAGTAAAAACATAAATTGAAAACATCAGTTACAGATATATGGCCACTGAAGGTGGCCATATATACGGCTAAAAATGATGAATCAAATTTATATGGCAAAAAATAGCAAAGTACAACCAGCTATGTAAAGTGATAGGTAGAAGATGTGATATTTTTTTTTTTTTTTTTTAAACAAGACACAAAATTTCAGTGGTATGAAAATGGGTTGAAAGAACGGAGGAGAGTTCCTGAATATTAGATTTAGAATAACTGAGGGGGCAGTATCAGTTCACAGACCAAGGAAAACATCCGAGCAAGTGAAAATGGAGTTAAGAGGGAAAAATTAAAACCGGGCTAAAGATAAATTACCCTGAAATTTAATTTCTAAAAGCTGTTCAACATATGCCAGTATCTAAAACAGCTAAATATGATGATGAAAGGTGATTAATCATAATCTGCAATTTTTAAGGAAACATTTTTTTTAATCACCGCAAATCGATCCAGCCTCTCTTCCGAAGATCCATTAATATTTTTATTGGTTAAAGATTCGTAAAAATAATATTTCTGTCATAAAGTGTTTTATTTTTATTTCTGTCACTACCACTTCATCCCATTTGCATTTATCTATATTTTATACCTGTTCTTTCAATTTCTGTTTTTTGCTAACTGTAACTCCATGCAGAAGGGTACCTTCCCTACATTCTAGAGATAGGGCCACTTGGAGGCCATGGGTGGTGACTTGTAATGCCTTAGGATAGGATCCTGGTGACTGAGCACTGTGGCTTCGTTGCATAAATGGTTATGTGACTTGCAACACTCCACTTTGTTCCTTACTTTGGTTAGACGGGAGGTCTGAGATATGATTCAATCAGTCACTTTATGTCCTAGTATCTATGTTAATTTCTAACTGTATTATTCAATCTGATTCTTCTAAAAATCAAAACCTTGCTTCTTATTTTCTTCCTAAATAGATAAGAGAAGTGATGTCTGAGATTCAGTTGTGTTGAGAACAAAGGAGCCTATCATTGTTTAAGAGTAATGTTTTCTAAAAGTATAACCTAGAGAATTCCATTTGATAACTATATTTGGCATTAAATAACCTATATGTGGTTAATATGCAATAAACCAAGCAGTAGCAGTTTAAAAAAAAAATATTTTTTTACTTGTTCACTCCAAAAAAAGGCACATTGACACTGAAACATGTAATAGTGACCAAATTTGTAGAACAACCCGAGTGGGGAGTAAGGCAACAAGATGTTTGTCTTCATTTAAATTTTTGCATGTTGGTAGTCAGGAGCAGGGAGGGAATTCCAAAGGAATCAGTCTGAGAAAAGAACCTATTAGAGTAGGAAATTTTACATCATGTCTGGACATGTATGGTGAAGTGGTGGGATTTTGCTGCTAGTTGGGCTGGAGGTATTTCAGTTGAATGAGAACAAGTGCAATAAGTTCATCAAAGCATGTTCCATGGCAGTAGCTTTAAAACAAGCACATGTTATGCTTCTATGTTAAGGGCACTTTTTTTTCTATAAAATTTTTGTTTAATAGAAAAGGTTAAGTTTGATACAAGAATAATGATGTAAAAGTCTAATTGTATTCTTGAAACTATAGACATATTTTGTTGATATTTCAAAGAAAACAAGAAACTTAATGGCTTGCCTCAATAAACAAAAATGTTAACTATTTTTTTTTTTAATCCAGAAGAAAAAAAAAGAAACAAAGTAGAAGAAAAATACCAAGTTCATCATGGGCAATCAAAGCCATGAACAGATTTGCTGACAATTGCCTTGTGGATTGAGAGTTGAATGATGAATATTATGAGAGGATTTAAAATAATAAATAGAATCAATGAAATTTGAGGATCGTTTCTGACAAGTTTGACCATAGTTTTGAAGATTATAGTCCTCAGGGAGAACAATCTTATCGCAGTGTCTGATAAATGAATTTCTTAGAAAGAAACTCTATTCATTGGCAATTTTTTTCATGGCTGGAAAAACAAAACCTATTCATGAAACGTCTGTTTGATACTAAACACATGAAAGAAGAAAGGAAAATTCTTTACAGTGGTGGTAGAAAGAAGTGTTCTACTGTGAAAGTTTTGCAGGGAGGAATCTTAGATTGAAGCTTTAGTGGAAATTTTGCATATATGCAAATTTATACAAATCGATAGAGGAAAGAAACAAACCTGTCAGCATTTGCAACTTTTTTTAATCTCTCGTCATTGAACTTTTTCCTTGCTTTTGATAATTTTTATTTTTTCCTGACAGTTCATTTCAACAATTCCTGGCTTTTAACAAATGTATAAAGAACTGGATTGATTTCAGTCTTTGTCTTTATCGCGATATTAATTCAGATCAAGTTGAAAGAAATAAAATCTATAGATGATTTGTATAACAACGTTGTGCATTGTGCAATAGTGATTGACCGCGACATGATGGGGAAGGGTTTAAAAATCTTTGTTTTTTAAGAAAACAATAGAATTTTTAACCCATTTCTAAGAATTGTGCTAGTGGATCTGAAAAAAAAACATCTTCAGATAACTATCAATAACTAGTTTAATTTTCATGGAAATAAAGGATGTCGGTTAACTTTATAAATTGGTCATTCCCAATGCAAGCAGTTTTACTGTTATAGCATTTTAATTCTGCTGGTTGTATATGTGTTAGTAGAAATAGTCTTATGTATGACGAGATGATGAAAACTGACGACGCTTCCAATTATTGTTGCTTGTTATATAATAAGTAAAAAGAAACAGCACAGCAGAATTTCTTTGAAATTATCAGGTCATTTCTTTCTGATCGAACATTGTGTGCAATTCTGAATGTCGTTTATTCCAGCAGATTCTTTCCAAGAAGGTCAGGCTTGTGGAACTCTCTTCCTGCTGGCAGTTTTCCTTCTACCTTAATTTTTTTTTTTTTACAAGTCAAAAGGCATCTCATGTCTTTTCAATAATTATCGTTCATTCTTGTTATCTCCTTACATTAAGTGGCTTCACACAGTGTCTGAAGCGATTTCCAGAAAAAGAAATCAGTTGAAAATTCTGCCAAAATAATAGTAATAATCATTTTTTTAAATTTTTGTTTTCTACACATTTGTTTGATTAATTTTCAGATTTGGACACTGTAAACTGGAATTTTTTTTGCTAAGGGTTTTAATTATTATTTAAATTATTTAATTAAATATATATATATATATATATATATAGTTTTAAGATTTTTTTTTTATTATTGCGTTACTAAAAATCGAGGCTAAAAGTCACTTGGGGATAAACAGTTGACATGAGATTGAAAATAATTAAATGAATAAAATGTTATGACAAATGTTTTCATGGCATAACTTTGGAAATACTTCATACAATAATGGAGAAGTCATTCCCAAGATAAGATTCTGGCATATTTTTATGCTTGTGAGGAAGGTATGCAGTTCAATGATTGGCTTGTTCTTATTTCTTTTGAAAATATCTGCTCACATTAAAAAAAAACGTTAGATTTTATGAAAATATAATTCGGTTTTAGATACATATTTCAAAAGAGTGGTGTTTCACAGGAAGTTTTAAGAAACTTTGTTCATGGAAATACTGTGTGGTGTTTGGTGCATGGAGAAAGGAAAATTCTTTGCAGTCGTGGTAGGAAAGTGTTCTTGCTGTGAAAGTTTTCAAAGAGGTATCAGAGATTGAAGCTCAATCAAGCATCTTTCATGGAAATAAGAATAGAGTAGAGAAAGACTAGCAAGGTCTTTCTGTGATAAATGGCTGTAGAGAACAGAAGAGAAATTGATTTTCTTTCCATTTGTTCTCTTAATTTATTTATATTAATGAATCTATTGGATAGAATATATTAAATATGAATATGAAAATTTAGCTAAAATGAAATTTATGCTAATGCCTAATAAGGATTATTTATTGAGTATCTTTACAATTTATTTTTCACTTTTATTTCATTAAAAAAAGCATGTTTTGTAATTTTTATTTTTCACCTGCAGAATTTAAAATCTTTTAAATCTGTCCTTTAGTTTCTTTGCTTCATGACAACTTACATTTGTGTTCAGAATTTTTGAGATTAACATTGTTATCTGGATTGTTTTTATATTCACAACATTTTAACTAATGTAACCTTTGACCTTGTTTAGGTGCATTTTTCAAACTTGGGAACCTGTTTGTAATTTTGAACTGACTCTTTTACGTCATCCCCAAGCATAGATTGTTCTCATTGTTTCCTATCATAGGGTAAAACTGTTATCAGATTGAGTTTTGCATCAAGATTTTAAAGTTTAACAATATGCACTGGAAGAATGTCAGTTTATATTGGCCAAAATTTTATGAATGTAACCACCAATATCAGAATAGTAGTCCAAATAATACAAAATTACTGGGTTTTTTCTGCTTTCTACATTTTCTTTTTTTATAAATCATGGATAAATTAAATAAATAATCCACCTTGAACATAAGAAAATAATTTTTCCAAAACTAAAAAACAAATATTGAAACCACTATACGCAACAAAGGTATTTATTTAAAAAGAAATGTAGCTGAGCCATAAGCAATTTCTTTCTTTTTTTTTCTGTCTAAATTGACCTTGTGAAATTATCTGCTGGCTTTGGCATTACAACAAGCAGTGACCATTTCCAAATATTGATTCTAACACCGATTCAATCACCCGACACCGGTATGAAGAGGAAAAAAAAAAGACATGTCTTCCTTTTGGACAAAATCTATCTTTAAGATAATAATAGTAATAATAATAAAGCAATCTTAAAGAAAACTATTATCTGCATTGCTCTGTGTCAGATTCTTGCTGGATATCTGCATAAATATGTGCATACCTGCAGGCATTTCTTCTCAATGGTTTTACGTCTTTAATCAATTGCTTCACTCTTGCTTCAAACTACCTGCTCTTCCTATACGTCTTATCCAAAAATATAATGCAATGTGAAGTTGCTATTTATTTATTTATTTTTTTTTTTAAATCCTTTTATCATATGGTTTTCTTTTGGAACCATTCTTTTTTTTTTCTCATATTTTTTTATTTTTTTTTTATTTGCTTTCTTACTTGAAGCATACATTTCCAAATCCTTGTCATTTGTATCAGACATTTGGCCAGTTTGATAATATTCTGTGCTATGTTACTGTTATAATCTCTTCTTTATAGTAAAACCTGCACATACACATTTAAAATAAACGTTTGGTTTATATATGTGTGTATACTTTTTTTTTCCTCAACTGGAGAGAAACTTATCTTATACTAGACTATCGGTGACTCGTTGGGTCAGTATGTTATATTAGCTATGGAATTCCCATATTAAATAATAATTTCGAAATAATGCTAATATTTCAGTGCGCAGGCCAAAATCTGCAAAAGAAGTGATTTGTGCTTATTTGTTTGTTGTTATGGGTTAATGTTTATGCACGTATGCGCAACCGGATGTCGTAAACCGGAAAGTGGGTTACATCACTCGTTACAAGGTCATTTAAGTTTTATAATTATATAGATTACAACAATCTCTAAAATGAACCTTGCTTGCTCCTTCCTTTAAAATAAAGTAAAAAAAAACTTGGGGGAGGTAATCCAGGTTCTCTGGTTTATACAACTTAAACCTCTGTTCAATTAAGAAATTAAAATTTTTCTTTCTGTGTCTTTGACTTAACTTTTATTTATGACTAGCAGGACTATCCAGCGTTGCCCTGAGCTAAAAATCTTCTGTCTGTCTATTTTTCTCTCTTCCCTCTTTGCTTGCTTACTTATCCCTCCGTCTTCTAACCCCCTTTTCCTCTTCCACCCAACCCATTTCTCTCCTTTGCCACACACACACACACACACACACACACACACACACACACACACACACACACACACACACACTTTTCTTTATATAAATTCCTTGAGGAATGAGTTGGTATAAGAGAAGTAACTCCATGATAAAATCAGTTACTTTTAGTACATAAAATCGTTGAAAAACTGCCCCCTTCTGACAAAAACTGACCAAATAAGTTCTTCCAAAATATATTTTTTTAATTTTAGATATTATTCATCCGGAGCAATGTTGTCAAGACTATGTAAATTTTGTGGATCTTTGTCTGTAGCTTTTTAGTTTTAGCTGGACCCCCTTCCTCCCACACACACAGACAACTGCCCTTAATATAATAGAAGACAGAATGATGGATTTCTGATTTAAAATAAGTAGGAAAATAAATTCAGGGCATTTAACAATTAATATTATTTTTAACAATAATTGATATGCACATCATGTCAACAAATTGAATGCTTACATGATTTTATAAATTACTACACCTTTTTGTTGAGTTGGTATTTATAAAACTAGTTGGCATTGCACGTTGTTATTTCATGATTTTATTGTTCAAAATTTGACATTTAAACAAGATTAATCAATAAAAAAAAAAAGTTACTGAAATAGTTTTTTTCCATTGACAAAAAATTAATCAATCACAGATGTTATTCTTACCTATCATGTAAATATTTAAAACATTGTCTTAAAATAAACAAAATTTATTACGAATATAACATATTTCATTTTTAAATATATTATTTGCAATCAGCGAACTTCAAACATATTTTTTAGCCATTTTTTGAAGTTGGGTTTAAATATTTTTCAACTATTTTAAAAGTAAAATATTAATTCATGATTTTGATATAATTTTCCCTATTAATATACATAAATTTCCCCTTCTCCTGTGCTCATTTCATTCTTTCTTCTGTTCACCTTGTTGATTCCCACGCCTACCTCCTATTCTTCAAACCGCAGTGCCTTTATCTTATTAAATATATTCAGGGTTTTATGTTGCGAGTAAAACACTCGTATTTGCAAGTGAGTTTTTTTTTTCTCTCCCAACTGACGACTAAAAATAATAAAATGCTTATCTTTTGATGATTGTTTTTTTTTTTTTTTTTTTTTTTTTTTTTTTTTTACAGCGACAATCTTCCAGAGTTCATTACTGAGTGAAAATATTTTTCAATCTTTATTTATATTAATAAAACAAGCAAACTCAAATTATTTAAACAAATATTTAATAGAACAATTTACTTTTTTTTTTAATAACTGAAGACCGTTAAAAAAAATACACCTGGAGAAATTTGAATATTTATACCTTCAAGTCTCAGCATAAAATTTGGTGCATATTTAGAATTACACTTGTCAAAAAAAAAAAAAAAATAGAAACAAAAAACTTTATGTACATACTCGTCACAGAACGAATATGTCATATTTAAAAAAATCACGTGGGTTTGGCTAGTAACTTTTCTATTTGGCTAGTAAATTAAAATATTTAGTTATCAAAGGTCAACTAAAGATAAATTTGTCCTAGAGCCCCCCCCCCCCGATATAATTTCTTAACACTAACATTGGTTGATAATAAGGTTTTTATAAGGATCATAAAGTCAGAAATACACTATGATATTATAGACCCTTTCTCTTTTTCTGTCTTACTCTTGTCTCTTTCTGTTAATGATTTACATCATTCTATTACTCTCATCACTTATCATTCACGCATTAATTGCATTCCCATCCACTATCTAAAAGGTTCATGTACAAGTGTGGATGGTGACTTGCAAACAAGATAACAATATCTCAAGAGTTTAGAATTGATTAGCATATATCTTTTGACTCCAAAACTTTTCAATAGGAACCTATTTATTTTAAATTATCAAGTTGGGGCAAAAGTGTAACCTAATTTATATTAAAACTTGTAACTCTCTATCTTTATCTCTTTCCCTCTCCCCTATTTTCCCCCCTTTCTCTCCCCTCACCTTTTTGTCTCTTCTGTTCAGTCCATTTCTCTATCTATCCATACACACACACACACACACACACACACACAATTTTTCTTTACAGTAGAACACCGGGATACGGTGGCCCTAGGATACGTGTTTTTTTTTTTTTTTTTTATTTATTTTTTTTATTAGGTTATGATGTGGAATGCAATGTTTTTATATGGCCCCTGGTTAGAGTATTTGACCCGCCTTACGGTGTTATTTATGTCATTTGATTATATATACATGTGTATTATATACTGTACTGCATTTTGTTACTAATTTTTAATATATACTGTATAAAATTTTTCTAGGGCCCTGCGATACGGCGATTTCTTGATGAATGTGTTGCATAAGGGAAGTAACTCCTTGATAAAAAAAAAATCGGTGACTTCCCTTTTAGTACATAAAATGGCTCTAAAATCAACCCCCCATTCCCGTTGAAATGTGCCAGTTTAGAGTGAAAGAATTTATATTTTCTTTAAATTTCAGATATTCATGCAAGACAATGTTGATCAAGAATATATCAACTTTGTGGGTGTTTGTTTTGTAGTTTTGTATTCTTAGCTGGACATACAGACACACACAGATAAAGGCCCTTTAAATAATAGATTTGATCATTTTCGAATATTTTTTATGTTTTTATTTTTTTATTTTTTTTAGGTGTGTCCACACATCTTGAGATATATCAGTCTTTCACATTTTAGATTGAATAAATGCATCTTATTTAAAATGCTTCTAAGCAATTTTATTTACCCGTCTGTTATGCTCAAGTTTGAAATGACGTCTTTGGTATATCATGCTTAACACTTTTACCCGGAATTATTCCAGAGTTTAACAAATATTTACATGTTCAAACATATGCAGTTGAAGAAGAATAATAATCTGAATAATACAAAACATTTCCTTCTTTGGTCTGAAAAGTTGGGACTCCACTGAAACATGTATACACATATGTAACCAATAATGTTTATATAATAAACAGATTATAATACAAATTATCAATCCCTATTTCAAAAATGTCATAATAAATTTTGTTTGATCCTCATTGGGTATCATCATGCGTGTAACTTTGTCAAATCTAACTAAACCATAGAAAATATTTAAGGACACCTTGCATTACATAATGGATATCTAAATAGGTTAGTATGTTAAGAGAAAATTCAATTCTTTGTAGGTACTCTATTTCTATCTTTGTTCCACATTTAAGTTCTGATTACCATATGTTTTGGGTACAATAGAACTTCATGTTTTATTAAAGTCCTCACTATGTAATTATTTGTTTACAAAGCCTAACCATATTATTTATTAAACTCTCAATTTCGTGTGTGTGTGTTTCACTAACATATTAAAGAAAGTAAATTAAACTACATTTTATTTTTACCCATTATGTGTTACTTAAAATTCTAATTCCTAATAGAAATTTCCAAACTAATTTTCTAGAGAAAGTGGCGACTAAAAATATTAAATAATTAATCACATTTTTGTTTTATTTAATTTATATTGAAAAACATAAGATTATGAAATAAATAAAAAAACAAAACAATTTGTTTTTCATGAAAAAACGAAGAGAAAACATTTTTTATAAAAAGTAAAATAAACAAGTATTACTTTATGAATAAGAACTGTTAAAGCGGTGTGTTCTCTTAGTAATGTAGTACATATGGTACGTGTGAAAAAATCAGCAGCGGCTGTAGGATAGCTGACTAGTGAAAATATTAGCAGCAGCAGCAGCCATTAAATCATATATGCAAATTGACAAGTGTGCACACACTGACGTCATGGAAGGAAGGAAAGAACAAAAGACAGCGTATGGTCGAGCGAGAGAAACAAAGTGCATGTTGGGGAAGATGGACATGTGAAGAAAGCACTGGCGAGAAAGCACTGGCGAGAAAGCACTGGCTATGGCCGGCATCAGGTGGTGGGGAGAGATACTTTTAAAAAGCACATGTAATATGGCAGAAGTTGTAAAAAGAATTTTGAAAGATAACGAAATGCGTTATTGTTGGAAGAACCATGAGTAAATGTTTTTCACTTGCACTTTTAAAAAAAAAATGATGAGTCATATTTTTTTTCTTATATCCTTCTTTGTTTGTTTGTTCCTGTGACGATACCAGACAACTTGTGGGTCCATGTGGTTGAAATATAGCAACACAGTTAAAGTGCAATGGCCACGTTACAATAATTTTGAACATTCTGAAAAAAAAAAAAGAAAAAAGTCCCTTATGAGTTTTAATGCTGAGTAAACATTTTTGAACACATATACACAAGCTGGTTCAAAAATCTTGCTACACTTACCTGAAAAATACAAAGGAACAAAAAACATGTGCAATAGATTTAGTGTATTTTTTTTTCAGAACAATCTTTTCTACTCCTACAAATTTGCGTTTTTTTGTGTATTGATATACATATTAAAAACCCCTTTTACCTATTTATTTAAAAAGAAAATACAACTTTCTTATATATGGGTCGTAAAATTGCATTCGTTAGCAAAAGATCTAGCTAATTTGCATAATCTTTTAAACATTCATTTTAATTAATTCTCTATTAGTTTTTTTCCGCGTTTTTTTTTATGGGATTATCATCTTTAACTATTACATGTAATTATATTAATTCAGATATTCTACATGATTTTATACTGATGAAATATTTGCATAAAAAGCTTATAGTAAACACCAAACTCTTTCCATGTATATTTATGTATGCGTATATATTTTTGTTTAAAAAAATTGCCGATCAAACTTCTAGAGTTTTTGGTCTACAGACATGAAACTTCATAAATAAGGTATTTGAACCCATGTGAAACTTAATACTTGGGAAAATTAAATGAAATTTGCCAGGTGGAGGTCAAATGGCGGCATTATGAATATGAAAACATAACGTAGTAACTATTGGTTCATGTTTTCACTTTTTAGCCTTGGAGCAAACGTCTTCATAGCTCAGTCATAAACAGCAGAGGAAAAAATAAACCGCAAGCTAAACTATTGGATTTTGATTCTCGGTGGTGGTGCACGAGTCATTTTTTTTTTTTAACTTTTTAAATCAATACTATATATTGGATCCAATATATGATAATAAATAAGAAATCTGCATTAATCAAAATATTATATTTAAGCATATTTTACGACCAAGCAATGCCGGACGACCTGCTAGTTTCAAAAATAAGAACACAAAAACAATATAACAAGTAATGCAGTCATAGAAAAGAATATGCAATGGATTAAGTTTATTCATTTTCATTGATGCTGAAGCACATCAAGAAGTTTTGTATGAACATCATTTTTGTGACTTAACAATGATGCGGATCCACGACTTGTGATATTTTACATGCTTCATTTCTTGTATTAATTTTAAAGTAACAAAACATTTTAACGACCACGTTCATCGTTAGCATCATCTTCATAATATTCTGTTTAACATCCGTTTTACATGGCGCAGTGCATTATGGGGCTATAAGAAATTGACTTCTAAATTAATTTATCTCTGGCCAAGTCTTTATTTATTCCTCTTTCTCTGAAGTCCATTTTTACCATTTTCTCCTATGTTTTCCTTGGCGTTATCCAGTGAATTGAACTTGCTACTACAACTGTTCTACATGTACTAATTCAAGAACACTTTATTCATTCAATGTAACCATACCATCAAGTCTCCCGTTTTGTACACATCTTTCTATACTATTTAGATTTAACGTTCCTAATAAATGTATTTTAGAATAAACAAAAATATGTTTACATTTTATAACAAGATTTTCAGGTCATTTTTTAAGTTGTGTATGATACGACTCCATCCCATTCCCCCATTTTTTTTTTTTTTTTTTTTTTTTTTACTAGAATGGTTCTAATGAATTGTTCTTTTTTCTATGCCATTTACTTTTATGCAAATTAAATTGTGTAAACGTGCACTAAACCGTTGCATGTTTAGTGGGGTGCATAGGTAGGTGTATCAGAATTTTTGTAGGAATTTTTGACACCCCAAACACGAAACTGCGAATAAGATATAAAAAACTCATAATTTCTCTTTTTAAAAGTGGGTTGTTTATTTTCTATATGGATTATACTTCCAAAATAAACTATTAAAGTTGTATAAAAAGTAATAGAAATATTATTTTTTTTATTTAAAAAAAAAAAAAAACAGTAATGAAATTAATTGAATTTTATGAGTTCAGTATTTTTCAATTTTTAAACTTTAAAAATTTAGCAAAATTTTTCTATTGATTCTATTTTTACGATATTTTCAGGGTCAATGTGAAATTTTATGCTCTTTCCAATAAACCGAATATAATATTTTAAACAAAGGTTTTTTTTTTTTTTTAAATTCACGCCCTCCTATTTTGAAATGTCTATTAAAAAGTAAATAATTAATTTATGTGCCAAAGTTTTATATATCACAAATTGAAGATAAAAGATCAATAAATAATACATTCTAATTTAAAACAAAAAAAAAAAACAAGTTTTTTAGAAATTTACCTGTAAAGTCCGAAGTTTAAAACCTTTTTTTAAAAAAACACGTTTGTATTTTTATTTATTTATTTTTTTTTTAAATGAAACCTTGGTCCTTGCTCCTTTAATTGAAAAAAAAATTAGGGTTTGAATTACATTTTTCGAGTAGTTATAAGCTTAGAGATACAGGGGGTCGAATTATTCAATATTTTCACAAGGTTTCTGACACATGCAAATATCAAACTTGTTACAAATTAAGAAATATTTAACTAATAGAAATATGTCTACACAAGAAAATTAAAAATATCTCTGATTCTGAGTTTATCAACCCAGCATTTGATTTGTCCACTTGAGAAAATAATGTTCCTGACTTTACTTATGAGCCACTTGATTTTTGTCCAAAATAATAGCGGGCCCTCTATACATTAGGTTTTTGATGCTCGTAGATGGGCAGCAGATTAGCCCTTTCAAGTGGATATCTGGGTTATATTTCTGGTGGTCTCAGAATGTCTATATATGTTTCAGCATAACAGGGAAGATCAGTGAGGGTTAAACTTTTGTGCATCTTAAGTGAGATAGGCTTTTGTGCCTATAGGGAAGATGGGCTGTATGTATGCTATTTGATTCGTGTTTTGATTTAGTGGAACTAAAACTTCTCATCTGCAAATCTATTAGTAGAAAAAAAAAAAAATGAATATTATTGCCCCCCCCCATCCCCAATAAACCTTTATTCGTTTTAAACTGGAGTCATGATTTTATTTGGAGGGAGAATTCTTCTGGTCATCATCGTCATGTATGAATCTGAAGATTCTATTGTTGGCATTGGTTTCCCCGCTGTTTTTGTTGTCAGAATTTTTTTTTTTTCTAGAAAGACATCGGTTACTTACGGGAGGGATTGAACTGGATTTGAACTTGGAATATCCAGGTCGTCAGTCGGTGTCGTTAACCACCGTCATCTCTCATTCTTCTATTACATCATTGAGACCACATTAGAACAGCACAAAAAATGGATGATCATGCCCAGTATAGTGAATGTGCAAATCTGCACATTTATAATTGGTCGTTACCTGCTCATCTGCAGACTTAACTAAATGCTTCATTTGCACAAAAAAAAAAAAAAAAAATCAACAATCTATCAAATGATTGTTTTAATTTTAAAACTTCAATTTAAATTTATTTATTTATTTTTTTTTTTTCAATCATTATATTGAAGTATGATTGAAGAGGAGATTACTAAATGAAATATTGTCCAGCTTTGAGATTGAAGTTATCTTCAGATTATGAGACTGATGTTCTCTATAGATGTAACACCCCTGTTGATTGGAATGGTTTAGCTGGTGGGAAAATATAAAAACCAAATCAGTTTCTGTCAAGGAGAACTATTGTTTGTTGCTGGGGGAAGTTTTTTTTTTTTTTTAACAATTGTAAGAGAAAGTCAGATAAAGGGATTTAATCTAAACCGAATTTATTTGCCATGAATTGATTTGTATACAATAGAAGATTTGATAGTGTCAAAATTAGGAGTGTCTTTCCTTTCCTTATTTTATTTATTTTTTATTTTTGTTTGTGCATGATGCAATAATGGTCTATTACACATTGTCCTACAGGAAGTCTGGATTTGATTTTCTGGAAATTAGGATAAGAGACAAGAATGAGTCATAGATAAAAACCAGGAAACAGTGTTATTTAGAATGGATTAAGGTCTCTTAAGGTCTAGAGATAGTAACATTTTAACCAGACTAACACTTAAAAAGATTTGAAATTAACTCAACAGATTGTTTTAAAAATCGTGATTTTTTTTTTTTTTTTTTTTTTTTTTTAACTTGTTAAAAAATATAGTATACTTGGTGTTTCTACCCGGCATAACACGGGTGTAAAGTTTATGTTAATACATGAAGAATAGCAAAGTAATTAATTAAAATGACTAACTTGTTAGTTTATAAATAAATACTTCGTTTTATTTCCAAAAATAAGTCCTTATCAAGGCATTGATTTCGACATGGGAACAGCAGATTATAACCCTTGGTAGACTGGGAAGACACGCTCCTATAATACCGTTAGTGGGAATGGGGGAGTAATCTCTATAATAATTTTTTTCCCCCTTGCTACTTTGGATATTATAGATTTTGAACCAAATCTTTATATGCTAATCTTATTTCTTTTCAGGCGACTGGGGATCGCCCGTGAACTTAATATTTCCTTGACACTTTCTCCTTTGTAGGAAGCCAGTTCAGCCCGCCTAGGGTGAATACCATACTACAACAACAACAACAACAACAATAATATACTAATCTGTTCTGCAATGCAATTCGTGTAAGCCTTTATGCGTGTTTTCAGAAATTATGCTTTCATTTTTTTCTTTCGATATTTATGAGATTGTGCCCCCTGGTAGTCTGGGAAGAGAAGCTGCTGTAATATCTAGGATGAGTTGGGGGTGTATATGGCATAATCTTAAGAAGGAACATACTGGAACGATGCTTTGAAATATACTATGAAAAGGTTTGATGTTTGTGGTGAATAAAAAAGGATGTTAAAACGACTGATTTGTATGGACTTTAGAAAACAATTTTACAACTGCAAAACTTTAAAGTTGAGTGTTAATCCATTATTTCAGGACTAGATTTTTAAATTAAACTTGTTCTAAATAAATTTTAATGAACCATTATTTCCTCAAAGGTCTAGATTGTATGTTAAATTTGTTATATATGTATCATTCGGTCTTCTTGAGACATACAATGGTTTTAGACTAATGCTTGAACTTTTAAAATGACATTTTCAATATTAGCGACGTTTTACATTTTTTGTTTTTATTTTTATTTATTCAAATTCATCAAATGTCACGTGTAAATATCATAGTATTAATATAGCTGTGCTAGAGTTTACTACTGAATTAAAAGTATAAAATTATATTTTCCTCAAATAAAAATACTAGATTTTTTTCCTTATATATTTAATCCAAGGTGATCCTTAAATATTGCCTTGATTGAATCCAAATTATATCTCAATGGAATTTTCAAAATAATCATTTCCAATTATTAACCCATATGAAATGTTACTTTTTTTAATAATGCTATTTGCTTTGGGGAAGTTTGATTTGCAGTAAATTTTGAATTTAATTACTCTTCTTGCTAAGATGAAACCTGACTTCTTGAAGCTGTTGTTGCATTAGTTTTTATGTATGAAAGTAGCATTTGGAAATTTTAGTAAAAGATTGGAGAAAAAATTTGATAGTGTATACACCATAATGCTAAGAGCTGCTCTTAAAATCTTTTTGGAGTAGCACCCTACAAAAAAACTATAGACACCTTCCTTGGATCCCAGTGATGATCCAAGAACCAGATTTACTGGACACTTCAAGAAATAAAGATGTACTCATCAGTGTTTTTTTTTTTTGTGTGTGTGTGTGAATGTCAAAACAGGGATGTAGTTTAATGGAGAGAAGGAACTTATGCTGAGTAACTAACAGTTGATTCGCAATGCATATATGAAGACCTTCCTGGTATGATGGGGGATAGAGCGAGATGGTATGAAAATCTAAAAGATCTATGACACTATCATAATTAGATAATGATGAATTAATCTAAGCTAAACATTTCTAATGGCAGAAAATAATTTATTTTTAACTTATTTTTTAAGATGCGTAATCACTAGAAGAGCTTCTGTCTGTTACAGATAAATTTATAATGGCATTTTCATCGATATATGACCAGAATTTTTTAATTTTTTTTTTTTTTAAAGGGTATTTCAGATCATGCTATTTAAAAAATTTTTTTTTTTTATGGTATATTTTGATATTAGGTTAAAGTACAGAATAGTCAGTCCCTCCTTATGTTAAGAATGGCTTTCTAAATGTTATTAATTTAAGTACTGGAAGCGGGGGGGGGGCTTAATTAGTCATAAAATATGCTTGAATATATTTTAGTTCATCCAGATTTCATATTTATTATTACAGAGCCAATTCTCTATTGGATATTATATTGTACCTAATATATAGTACTGACTTCAAAAGTTAAAAAAAAAAAAAAATGACTTGGGTGCCATCAGCTAGAACTTTACATCTTTAGTGCTCCAGCCACATTCCCTACCATTTGAGCTATCGCCAGATAGATAAGAAAGATTTAAAATTAAATCACTTCAAACTATTAATGAATTTGCACATGGTGCAAAAGTAATAAAAATGTCGGCAAATTGAAATGAACTTTTTGCATTTCGACTTGCCAACATATTTCTGTACGCGTTATAATCCATCAAAACAAAGATCTTACTCCTCATCAACCATCCTTGATGCATGATTATTTCCTGTTAATTTCATTGTTATGTGACCAGTAGTTTAAGAATTTTTTGGTAAAATATTTACACACACATCTACTGTTTTATTTATATAAATAAATCTTTGTCCTTGAACCAGATTACATTTTTTTCTTCACATCTGCTTTATTTTAATTATGAAATTCGACCATGATTTAGTTTTTGTTGCGATAAGCAATTTTATTTGCACCATACACTGTTAACTGATCCATTTTATTTAAAAGTAGTTTAAAATTAAAAATAAATAACTAAACATTTTTTAGTTTGTTGCTATTTGGAGTCTGAATTTTCATTCACCCTTTCCTTAGTGCAAAGAAATTAACTGGAATTAACAAGGGACATTTAATTAAACACAGAGACGCCTTCAATATTTGAAAAAAAAAAATCATAACATCTACACTAAGCTTAATGGTTGACTGGTTTAGTTGAATTTATAGGCACTCTTGTAGTAGAGAAGAATCTACAGTAATTAACTACACCAAATTTAAAACCAACAAAAATAAACCTAAAATACTCAAAAGCAAGACCAATCCTTTTTGCTGCATAAAACACACTATGAAGTGATGGCGATAATATTTGCTGCGGAATGTGTGTACGTGTGCTTGCATGGTCACGCATGCTAAAAAGGTGTGGTATACTTGGTCATTATTTACCTCCCCCTCCCACCTTTCACACACACACACACACACACACCCTCTCTCTCTCTTTCTTTGTCTTTGTTCTCTTTGCTGATGGACGTGCAGTCTGAGCAAGCAAGTTTTTATCACCCGCTAGAAGTTCTTTATACATTAATAAAGATTTATTTAAGATAAAACCACATAAAACTATTCAGTAAAATGCCCAAATATGCTCATCATTGCATTACATAATGTGGAGGTTGCAAATACACAGATCTTATTCTGCATCCTAGCATGAGTTTATACATGTTTTAGGTTAATAGGGTACCATGAATTGAAAAGGACTGATATATATGGTGGTAGTGCACTTATTGATCCGTACTGAAATAATAACGTTATTATTTAAAAAGCCATTCTTAAGATGGGGAGGGGAGGGTGTTTTGTACCTATTCTATACTTTAACCGTACAATTGAATAAAAAACATATCATAAAACTTTAATTAAACTTGGAAATACGATTTAAAAAATAGCGCGGATCAGTAAGTGCACTAGCACCATATATATATATATATATATATATATAAAGGAACTTTGTAATGTGAGAACATTCTTTATAGATTTCACAATAGCTGGGTTGATTTTTATGAAATTTCACACAAATGTACTCTATGTAACTGGCAGTGTTCTTAGATAGGTTTTGTATCAGACTGTGTCTTTGATAAGTATCTTCCATGTATGTGCAAATGTACATTTATACATTTAACTATGTTCATTTTTAAAGTTTTAACACGCATATGGATTTAACTCAAATGATAACGAATAACGCTGAAGAGCTGCAGACTTTGGCTTTGATTATGATTATAGCTGATGGCACTCAAGGTTTTTTTTTTTTTTTTTAGGTTTGAAATCACTTATATATTAGGTATAATATAATAATCAATAGAGTATTGGCTCTATAATGATAAATATGAAATCTGCATAAATTAAAATATTTTTAAGCATATTTTATAACAGGACAATGATGGGCGGCTTGCTAGTATATATTCCATTTACAGCAGCAGGCAAATAGCCTCTGAGTAGACTATCAGGCTGCTATTATAGATTATAGGTAGTGACTTATTTTGGGGGCTATTGCACCTGCTGCATCTAGCCACACTGATGAGCCTTGAAAAGGTGAAATATGTACGTGAATCACATATCTATACATATTATTCCTCCTCTGTTTCTCTCTCTCTCTCTATATATATATATAATATATATATATATATATTAGGCACCGCCAAAACTGGGGGGGCAGGTCAGTACTTTTTGACGGACCGTCTTTTTAAAAATCTACCAAAAATCAGGTAATTATCCGATCAATACGAAATTTTCAGTGATTATTAGGAGAAGAATGAACTTTATAACAGTGTACTTATTTTTCATAAACGATATTTATATATATATTTTTTTTTGCTTACAACCCCCCCCCCCCCCTTGTTTTGAAGTGGGAACAAATATGCTTAAAATAATCATCTGAAACTGAACAAAACATATTGTGTTGTTGTAAGGGACAGAATTATAGATTAAAAAGAAAAAAAAAAAAATTGTTTGCATACCTTATTTTGACGTCTGAATATCAGAACTTCGATTGTGTTTAATTATCCCGCTTTTGAGTTTTGAAGTGTGAAATTCGATGAATATGTTAAGTAAAATAATTAATTTAAGTTAAGCAAAACAAAAAAAAATTTTTTCTAATATTTATACGAAAAAAGCCATTTTAAAATTTTTGATAAATAAATTAACAATTTTTTTTTAGCGAGCCGAATAATGCATGACCATTATTAAACAGGGCATGCTTTGAATAATCGATACAAAAAAAAAAAAAAATTCGATAAATATTGTGCCCTTTGTGTTAAAAATAGCATCATTTTTTTCGATCCCGTTTGAAAACGTTTGCCGCCTTTCGACTACGGTGGACCAAACGCGCTGAAATAAATTTTTTTTATTCTGCTTTAAATTACCCCCCCCCCCCAATTTTCGGAAGCCTGGCCCCCACACACGTACACATTAAAAACCAAACTCATACAAAATGGTCACCCATCTGGTACTGGCCAGCCTCAGCTTAATAATACATTGAAATTTTCGTCACTGAAAAATAAGTTTTTTTGGCCTGTTTGGTCTTCCATAGTTTTCTTCTTATCAAACGCAAACAGAGTCGATCTAGACTCTACATCGACGCGAAATATCTGGTTACCTATATGAATAAGTGGAATTATTTGAAATTCAGGTACTTATATTATAATATTTTTGCATATTCTCTTAGAAAATCATCCTAAATCTTAGTTAGACAATAAATAAATAAATTAATTATTTCAAAAACCTTTTTTTTTTTAAATATTTAAGTACGTTTTTTGTACAAGACAAAAAATGTCAATTGTTAACTTTTTGGGAAAATTTAACATTTAAAATTTAATTAAAAATAGTAGAAAAAGTTTTACATTATTCTGTTTTCTATATGATAAAATTCAGGGTTTTATCTTTCTGGAAATAAAAAGTTACTCAGAAATAATGGATTTTAATAAATGTAATTTAGTTTTAAAAAACAACAACTTGATTTTGCGGCCATTTTTGGCGGTGCCTAATATATATATATAATATATATTATATATATATATATATATATATATATATATATATATATATATATATATATATAACTCTTCTGTTTCTCTGTCACATTATTTTAGTGTGGCTGTACCATCAAATACTCCAAACTGAAATCAAAACATTTAAGTTATTTCACTATAAATCGAACCTTACTACACTAAGTGAAATTTAAATGCTTATATCTAGTTATTTCAGCAATGGAAAGTGTTCTATTCTTTTACAAAGAGAATTTTTTACTTAGCATGGCTATAGTTCTTATAGCTGCAATCCTGTTGCTGTCAACATGTTGAGAATCCCATACATGTCAATTGTTGACGTCATACTCTCAACCAATGTTATATTTATTGTCACCACTTGACTCCTTTTGTTTTGGTGAGCATAATACACATCCTGTCTTATTTATTGTCTATGTCCCATGTTCATAAAAAAACGTATTAATTTTCATCATAACGTTTTTTTTTTTTTTTTACCTTATTACATTAATAACATGTTGGTAAACAATTGTAGTGATTGTAAGCATAGTTGTTGTATTAGTACTAATATTAATAATAGAAATACATATACAAATTTTATTAAAAAATTTAAGTCATTAACCATTAAGTCTTCTCGAGAACATATTGCGTAGGTATGTCTGTATATACAATATATATTGCATTTAAAAATTTGTTTTAGAAAAAAAATTCTGCTCTAAAGTTAAAAAAAAGACCCTTGTTTTTCTAAACTGCTAATCAATAAATTTCTCAATTGGTAGATTGTTCTTTTTGGCCTGAATACCAAATAACATTTTCCTTAACATTTCATTGAATATCCAATGCACCCTATGTTTATAACCCTAATCTAATTTATTCTTTTGTCTTTCTCTCAAAGTATTTTCAGTTTTTATTTCAATACTAAACAAATATGTAAACATAAATATTTGCAAGTATACTAATATTTAATGGATATTAGTTTCATTTTTTTTTTTTTTTCAAATTAACTGTAGATAATTAGTATTAGAAATCTGAGATCAAAAAGCTAATCACTGTAGTTTACATTTTATTTATTTGTTTAGTTTTAGATCACACATTGCAGTTAAATTTGCTTTATTTGGGCAAGTAAAACTATTTTTGTCTTGAGTTCTCATATCTTGTGGTATGAAATGTGAACAGTGTTTTTTAAAAAGCATATACAAAAGCATAGACCAATCGATTCCTTATCTACACTAAGCTTAATTAGAAGAATTAATGAAACGACGCAGAAAAAAATGACAGAGATGTATTCAAAACTAGTAATATTAAGTTGAACGATGTAGCCTTTTAGTATGCTTTTCAACCAAGTTTGTATGGCAAATAAATATTTGGTTCTTGTTCAGAATTCAGTCTATATTAAAAAGCAAAAATAAAATTTTATGTATGTATCCATGACAAAACCAAAATGTCATATTCCAAAAATCATATGCATTGATCAAATAATTTTATTTGCATAAATGAAATCATTTTTGAAGCAATTAATAGAAATTTGTAAACATTACAACATAAATCTTGTAAGTTTTAAATTATTGAGTTATCGCTTTTCGAGTTTTTTTTTCCCTCAAAATAGCAGATAAGTCGATCACTCCTCTGATACTCATAAAATTTGATTATCTTATTTAAAAATAAAACTAGATCAATTATGTGATTTTTGGAATATGATTATGTACATGTTACGTAATTGGTATGTATATCATACAAATTTTTCTTTAGTTTTGCTTTTTTTTAATATAGAGGGAATTCTGAAGAAGAACCAAATATTTAGATTTGTTTATTCTGCAAAAATAGCCTTTGTCAGTTTGTGCATACTTCTAAATTGATTCTTAGTAATTTTTTTTATAAAGTTGTTGCTTAAATGACAATTTTCAAGTTTAAAGTTGTTGCTTAAATGACAATTTTAGTGATTATTAATCATTTTTAATTTTTAAAATATTCTCTACATAAATTCTCTGAATTTCATGCCTTTTAATGCGTTTCTCTTTATTGAGGTTTGAGTGCAGGAGTGGGTCATAAATTAAGTTTTCCCAACATTGCTCTTTCAAAGCCGCACCTCTCACTTTTATTACTTTCATTCTTATCAAACATAATTAGTGTTTGGCAAATGCATAACACTTAGCTGAGTGATGGATCTGCCTTCCACATGTATGGGCTTGTTTACATCAGTGCATCTTGTAGAATCGACAATATTAATATGCATGATCAAATGCACGTTGGCTCATGTACTGACATGTGTATCCATGTCAAAGTGGCTGTCAAGTTAAATTTACTGTTGTTTTTGCATGCCTAATGTTTCATGCAAACTATCTCAGTTCTTGTTTCTTTTAACCTGGATATAATGGCATATTTTCTGTTGTTACGTGCAATTTGTGAAGATAAGCACCATCCAATTTCTATCATTGCAATTTTCGATTACTACTTTAATATTCTAAATAGTGAGTGTTGATTTTGATTAAGTGAGATAACATTGCCAGTTCAGTTTATCAAGTTTTTTAGATTTCATAATTTTATTGCCACTTTCAGAAAAGTGAGTTTCAACTTTAACTTTTAGTGAATTCATTAACATATGAAGTTATTTTATCGGGTTTTGGAATTTAGACCTAAATAAGATCACATCAAACATCGATATTTGATTCTGCCTAATCACCTTTGTTTTCAGCATTATTTTTTCGCCCAATACTGAAATGTCTTTGACTTAAATTTGTTTGAAAAAGAGAAATTTTGGTTGGAAAGATTCTCATGATGGTAACAATCTTAAATAATATAAGGGGGATATATCTTTGCAGTTTATAATATAACATCTCTTTTGTTATTTGGTGCTTGTAGAGTATTAGGTACAGTGTACTTGTGTATCATTCAAGTACTTTTGTTTCTATGACTGAAAGTATTTGCTTTTGAGGCAATCTTAAGAGTGCATTGCTTGGTTCAACAAAGTTTATGATAAAAGCAAAAGACATCATCTGAAGAGTTCTCTATTGAAGCAGATGCTATTGAAAGCAGGTTAGCAGTAAGTAGTAATGCTTACTGCTGGTAAAATTGCATTGAAACCGTTTTCGGGGGGGGGGGCGTCCAACAGAAAACACTCAAAATCATGATAAACCTATAAAATCCTGTTAAACCATAAACAATAGAAAATTGATTTATCTATCAGTTTTTCAATGTTATTTATGTGTATTTTGTTTTCATAAGTTATTGGTGAGATAACAAAAAACGATAAATATTGTAAAACCACTTTTTTTTTTTCTATTGGTTGAGTGCATAAATTGTAGTTGCTTGTTTAACTAAATTCTCACGAATAAAGGGTATCGATTTTGTTCAAATTTGACTAATCAAGGAAATAATGTCCTTCAATGATTGAGTTTAATCGATCAAATAGTTTAGTAGTAATCAATTATCAAATTTCAACAGCTGTGGTTTAGTAAGTTTTCAGGAAAAGATTTTGAACATCTAAATTGGTGAGAAGAGGTTTAAACATTTTTTTTTTTTTTTTCATGTAATTATAAATATCAATAAAAAACAATACTTTATAAATCCATAAAAAAGTACATCATACACAAAATATTAATGGAAAAAATGTGTTTTCACCAATTTGATGTTTGCTTAGTATCAACAATAAGTCAGCAGGGAGCAGCAATAATTTGCAAACAAACACTAGAACTTTTTTGTTTGTTATTTAAATTTGTTAAAGAATTTAAAAAATATGAATATAAAAAAAATGTTAAGTGTATACCACATGAATACTAAAAACTAGCCAGACATTTATTTGTCACTGGAACTACCGCTCTGGTGCTCAGAATGTAGAAAACACACATGACTCAAAGTCCATGTGGCAATATTCTTAGCACGATGGCTGGCCATTCTTTGTCAGATGCTTTAGTTTGAGTTCTTCTTGTAGGTGCTTTGGTGAATGACTGGTTGTGGTGTCAGCACTGTAAATAACTCTGTTTTCAAATCAAAGCAATTCAATAATAACTCTGATCCTTTTTTTATAAACAATAATTATTCATAAGATATTTCAGGGTAGACTTTATGCAAAGGAAAGTTAATTCTTTGGGTTCTTAATGGTTTTAAGATACAGGATGTTTTCAATTTAAGGTTGTTCAGACAGCTTGTCAGTCAGAGAAGGAAGAGCCTTTCAACTTGGCTCTTTTTGGGAGGTTATCTATCTCTGGACAAGAGCCCAAAGCTAAGGTGTCTACTCTTCAATGCCCAACATGTGGATTTTTATGGAACCCCAATTTTGACCATCATTGCTTTGAAATTAGCATTTTCTCCTCCATCGTTTGGAGATTATTCCTTCCGTTCTATTGTCTTTCTCTTTTCTTTCTCTCTCTCAACGATATCTCTCTTAGTTCTCCTTTTTGTTTTTCTTCCTTTCTTTCTCTCAAATTCCTTTACTTCAAAGAAACTTTATCAGCTATGCCTTGCCATCTTTCTAGTTAACTCTTATCGGCTACAATATGGTCTTATCACTTTAAAATAAAACATGGTCTACTGACGATATCTTCAAGGCACTAATGTCGACTTTACTTTGCTAAGAAATTACTTTTTTGCCTACCATATCGATCATAAACATATTCCAGACTCTGGAGAAAAGAATGAATTTCTTATCAGTTCCTTGTGAATAATTGTGTGTACAGTTTCCACACTGACATCAAACTGTGCAGTTATTGTCCCTATAGACACACGACAGTCCTTATTCATGAAATTCTTTATTTGACTAATAAACTCTAATATTCTAACTTCCCTTATTCCTCCCAAACCTCTCATTGTCCCTCATAGACTCCCTGCCTTCCTTGAATCTTATGTCGCTCAAAAACTGATGTTAGATTCATACAAGATGGTCCAAAAGCAGTCTGAAGCATTCCATACGCTTCTGTGGCATTTTTGTCCAAGTTTAAAACAGAATTTTATTGCGTATCATTCTTTCAAAGTGTCCTCACATCCAGATTGCATTTTTGAAATTCAGGAGCTGTGACAACCAAGCTTTAGTAAGGGTGGATAAATTTCTGTCTGTCGCTATTCATTTAAATCTGAAATCATAAAAATTGATCCCCCCATTAATATTTCTATATGAATGGCAGTGGGGTTTATTGCTGAAATGGAGAATGGCAAGGCAGCTGGATCTTTATGTATTGCCGTGGAGATGATTAAAACTATCTCCTAGGCTCTCAGTAATTCTTTCTGAGTATACAGGAGAATGGCAGCATTTATGCTTTGGTGGATTTATCATTTGTGTCTTGACAATTTACTTCTTGCTTCTTACTATTAAGGTTGAAGGTTCCCAGATTGGTCAAAATGCTATTAAATGCAGTTTTTATTTATTTATTTTTTTTTTTTACATTTTTTTCTAGTTATACAGAGATGTTTCTACAATGTTTTTACCGTGAAAAAGATGTCTTCTGCTTAAAGAATTGACTTGTGTTTTTTAACAATGTATAAAAATACATGTATAGTTACATACCTATTTTTAAGTTGATTACGTTAATTATTAAAAAATATATGACTCTCTAAAACAAAACGAACAAAACATTTGGTAGATTTTGTTTTTGGAATTTTTCTCATCAATAAATTTCCAGTGCTGCAAAAGATCTTAAAAAAAGAAAATTAAAAATACTGACTTTCTGAATTGTTGATTTTTCAATATTCACCCAAACCATTTTTTGGATTGTACACGTTTTTTTAAATTGATTTCAGTTTTTGGAACTTCATCTTTCTATCTTTATATTAACCAATTTTTTGTACTTTTCTTGGAGATTTTTTGAAATGACAGCAAACACTTTGATTGATTTCTGTTGAACGAAAAAAAAACCCCCCAAATCATTCTCAAAATGGCATCACTTGATAAGAATAGCTTTCTATTTGGACATTTTTTTTTATCCGAATAGTTGATATTCTTTTGGACTAAAATAAATCTGTCTTTAGTAAAATGATTTTTTTTTTATTTTAATTTTTTTAAATTTTTTTTTTTGCGGGAGGGGGGGGGGGGTTGTTTGTCGACTGGGGAAAAACAAGTTGCTAAAATCTGAGTTTTCTTCATGAGGAACTCTAAAATTGCAAGAAAGAAAATGTTATCAAAAACAGGAAAAATTTGTTTTAATTGTGGATAAACACTTGGCAAATAACATATTACGAAACACAGCTTGCATATTCTCACATCTATAGCTATCTCTACAAATCTACGGCAGACCATGTATGGAGTACTGTTGTCCTATTTGGGCTGGCGAATCTCCCTCCTATTTGAGGGTTCTTCATTATGTTCAGAAACGTATCTGTAACCCTCACCCTTTCTTCTGTGCAACCTATCTCACAGATGTGATGTTGCTAGTCTGTCTTTCTATAAATACTATTATGGCATAAATATAAATACTATAAAATAAATAATAAAAATATAAATACTATTTTTCAGAACTGTATGATTTATTCTCTGCTTCTTTTGTTTTAGTTTATTCAACTCGGGTTTTGTTGGAGTTGGAGTCGGATTTGTAAAAGTAGTCTGAGTCGGAATTTTTTATCTGACTTGAGTTCAATAAATTTATTTTTTCCTGTTTGGCTTTACCAGTTGCACAATTTAGCAGTTTTTGTATGATTTTGCTATTTTTTTTTTTTTTTTTTTTTTTATAAGATATATCATATTTTGTACTTTACTGCAATGCTTCCACTTCATCAAGATATTTCTGTCCATCGGATCACTACAAATCCTGTCTGGACAGCTGTTTTCATTTTGGTTATGATGTCACACAGGATCAATGAAAATTCTGTCTTTGAGTGAGAACACTGGATTACATGGGATAACAATCGGATTGTAATCCGAAAATTATCCAGTTCCTGAATCAAATGGAATTTGGCAATTGGATTAGTCCATGATCAATCCGGAATTACAATCTCATCCGAAAAAAAAAGGGCATATATCAATAAAAAGCAACCCATGCTACTATAGCCCTTTATAGCTTTTTATTAATTTTTTTGTTTTTTACATAGGAGTTACTATTT
This sequence comes from Euprymna scolopes, assembly GCF_053919585.1. NCBI lineage: Eukaryota > Metazoa > Mollusca > Cephalopoda > Sepiida > Sepiolidae > Euprymna > Euprymna scolopes. Next base: position 59,396,349 of record NC_136499.1, on the reverse strand, counting down.
ATCAAGTTCTGGAGGCCACTTAAGGATAAGGGTTAATGAGTGTACAGAAGTCAATGAGTAAGTCGGAGTAATCGTTAGTAATGGAAATTTAGTAAATTGGATTACTTAAGGAGATGTCTCATTAAGAGTTTGTTTATGTTGAACTTGAAAATTATCAAATTGTAGTCAACTGGAAAGCAGGAAAACTGAACAAAGTTTCACAGGTGTGCAGTTCTAAGAAAGAAGCGTTGTTTCTGGCATCTACGTTTAGGTTTAGGCACAGATAAAGTGGGGGAAATTATTGATATTGGTTTCAACTAGACGAGTATTTTTCATGAAAGTTTGGTGAGAGGGGGACCATAGATTCAAGCTCAGACGAACACCTGCCATGAAAATAATGATAAAGCAGAGACAGGCTTGCAGCATCTCTTCTGTGGGAAAGAGGTTGCAGGGAAGAGAAAAGAGAACTCCCCCCCCCCACTAGACTACAAAGTCTATTTTGAACTTTGTTGAGGCAGGATAAGTCTTTCTAGCAGCTCCTGTCCAGATGTTGCAACAGTACTCCATTCTTGGATGTAACTGGCTCTTATATAGGTAGAGAATTGCATCAGCAGTGAGATATCTACTGAAGCGGTAAAAGGATCCCATCGTTTTTCCAGCAACCTTGACAATGGATTTGATGTACATGTTCCATTTCAGATCAGGAGTAAAGATCAAGCCTAGAAGCTTGTCAAAACATGAAGCCTCCCCAAGACGAGAGCCATCCATTTCAATTGAGACCAGATGGGGATCAGAGCATTGAAGATTCAAAGATAGAAGCCTGGTTTTAGCTGCATTAAAATTAACCAGCCACCTCTTTCCCCATTGCACCACATGCTCAAGATCAGAAGAGAGAGAATGAGAGAGAGACCTGGTCATTTACAGCCTTTGGTATGTTGCCATAGATGGTAGTGTCATCAGCATAAATGTCTACGAATGATCTTAGGATGTGATTTAGAAGATCATTGATGTAGATCAGGAAGAGAATTGGGCCCAGGATGGACTCCTGAAGGACTCCGGCATTAATAGTGTGAGCTTCTGATTTCTGCCTATCAATCACTACTCTTATGAACCGGCCTCCATCGAGAGATTTGCTAATCCTATGAAATATAACCATTAGCACATCTGCTATAGATCTAGCAGAACAGAAACCATATTGCATGTCACTAAGAAGGTTATTTTTGCTGAGGTGGTTAACTAATTCTCTATTTAACATTCCAGCAGCTTACTCATGACGCACAGGAGACTTATTGGTCTGTACTGAGAGGGAGATGACGGATCACTTGAATTCTTAAATACAGGGCATACAAGGCGTTAGGAAGAAATTCTCTTTCAGATAATGCTTAAACAGCTTTGTAAGCATGGGAGCTAGTTCTGATTGAAGCTTTTTTAGCGCTATAATTGGAAGGCCATCAGGGCCAGTTTCTTTACTGGAATCAAGGTTTTTGATTAGCTTGGCAAGATCATGCGCAGATATTTCTATGTTGCATAATGAGTTTTCTTATACAGGAGGAAATACGGGGGTGGGGGTTGATGGTCTTTGGTCGCATAGGGTAGAATTAGTTGCAAAGTTCTTGGCAAAGAGTTTGGCTTTGTCTGATGCTGAAGAGATTACCTCCAGTTCATTAATCATGGTTGGGATAGAGCACATGCTTCTGTTCAGGATCCTGTTTGCTATTTGCTGAAACTGGTGGAAACCAAACCACTGCTTAGCTACTTTGGACTTAATGGAATGAGCATATAACTCTCTCACGTTCTTTATTAATTCTTTTACAGTGATTGCTGGCAGTTCTGGATGTGGCTTTAGTCTCAATACAGTTTCCTGTTTTTGCTTAGATCTTTTAAAAGATTTCTTCTCTGTATAATATGTCTTTGCTCCTCTCCTCTGAGAAGCATCTGGCTTCGAAATGCCATGGCTTAAAGAGGTTTCCCTATTCTTAAATATTGTATTTCCTTTTGAACTAATAGCATAATAACATTTAATTGTAAATTTTTTTTATCCTTTTGTTATCTTAACTTATTCTATAAAGCTGGTTGAGTGTATATGTGAGTATTTTTATCATATAAGTGAATGTTAAATGTAAAAAATAATATACATGAAAAGTAATTATAAAATACTTGCTGAATAGGTGTGGGATCTGAAGAGAGGTCGAGAGTTGGAGTCGAAGATATCAAAGGAGTTGGTATCCTAGAAATTCTAGGAATCGGACTTTCACCATCCGATTGTAACCCTGCTCGTTTGTCTACTGGTTTCCATTAATTCACTATTTTGATACTTCATTGTAATATAGCTTCCTAATCCAGTAGCTTCTTTATAAGAACTACAGGCCTGTGTAACTCTTCTTGGTGACCGTTTTCCTCCTCCCTATAGCCTTGGTCATTTTGAGTCTCAAGCCAGTAAGTATTTCTAGTCTTTGTGATAAATATCTTTCGTTCTTGTTAGCTCCTTACATAAAGTGGCTTCATGCCATGTTAGGAGCAATTTCCATGAATCATCTGCTCAAATGGCTTTTTTTTTTTTTTTAGATAACAAGTAGAAATATTTTATTTCTTGTTGCGATGATGTTGTCCATGAAATGTAACTAACGCGAAGGTTATTCAAAAAGTTTCCCCAGCAACCGCTAATATGTAAGTTTAAAATCTTGATGATTCACATCTGATTTTAACTCCTCCAGTGTTATTTTGTATGAAAATCAGACCATTAGAATTTATACCATTTTTGAGGATGGTTTGTTTTCTGTTGGGCAGAGATACAATCTTATGCAGTTCTAGAAGGTTCACTTTACCAAGCTTTACCTTCTCACCCTGTGAGAAGGGGTTAGGTTATTGCTAATCATCTAAGGTACTCTACTGGAGAATGTCAACAAAACTGCTTTTTTATTCAGCTGGAGTATTCTTTCTCTTGGGGTGGGGGGATGCTGGTTTCAAACCCCACTTTCTCTTATCCCATCGTTTCACCATCGGAGGGGAACAATTAAAGCTCATTGTATGCTTTTTCAGTTATTCACTTATTGGTAGCAAATATTCATAAAAAATTATCAAGTACATTTATAAATTGTTTTCATTATCTTCTTTACTTTATTAATTTCTCTATATTTTGATATTTAAAATTGACATAAATTGTCATTATCTTTTAGATGTTGACATGTGTTGGACAGCTTTTAGAAATTGACTTCCAAATTAATTCCACATCTCAAATCTATCCTTATCATTTTTTCCTATGACTTTCACCTACTGATCCTGCTACCTCGACTAACCCAAGCACTCTCATCTGTTCGTTCAATGTGACCAAACCAACAAAGGCTTTTGTTCTATACACATATCTTTATACTACTTGGGTTTAAAGATCTCTTTTAACATGAACAAATACAAATATACATGCCATGCGAATATTATTCTAATCTTTTATTCTGCTACATAGCCAAGCCTACAAGTTTGAATGGAAAGAATTAGTGTCAGGTAAGGGTTAACAAGTAACTTGGTGAAGCGGAATTTGGTAAAAATTATTATTCTTTCCCGTTGACTCACCAAACAGAACAAATGCAAAAAGTTGCCATTCTCTATTTAGCCCCATTGAGGGTGAGGAAAGGAGTACACAATATAACTTAATGCATGGCACAATCGTCTGTATATCTTTCTCTCTTGTTGATACTATACACATATCTTTATACTACTTGTCAAAATGTAACCATTTTCTCTCTGGTCTCTTGTGACTGTCCATTCTGTTTAATAAATCTTGCATAAAAATAATTTGTTGGCTTTGTGTGTGATATTAGGAATTAATTATTAAGACAAGCCTGAGATGACGAATGGATGTTACAACACCTCATCTTAAGTTTTTTTTTAATAAATATTGCTGTTTCCGATTTATTCAACAGCCTTTTTTCCTCAAGTGTTTGAATGCTTTTTTAAGAAAAATGCAGTTTTAAATCAGATTGTCTATTCCTAGCAGAATTTTATCTTTTGGAAAAACTCTGTTTATAAAATGTCTTTATTAAAATGCTTATTTTTTATTTTTATTTATTTATTTATTTTTTTACTGTTAATCTGGATGCTTATTTTTTATTGCAACTCAAGTATAATATGGGAATTCAAAATAAAATAGCATAAAAAACTTAGGGATATACTTACTCTGCAGTAAAAAAATATTAGTGGACAGTAAAATTACAGAAAATTATAAGAATTTTGATAAATAAATTAACATTTCATGAACTCTGAACAACATCCTTGCAAGCCAGTGGTGTAGTCGGATTATCTCTCTAATATAAAGACACTATATATTGTTTCTTACTACATAAATATATTGTCAGATAAGAATTTTGATTTAAAATAAATATATATATATATATATATATATATAAAGCTGAGTATGTGTGTGTCTGGTCACGAATAGGCTCCTATATGGTTGACTATTTTAAAAAGCTGATTCCATATAATGATAGATGTATCGAGACACAGGAATGGGTATGTTTGATCTGGCAGAACAGTGGTTCATTAAAATTGGGGGGGGTCTGCGTACGTGCCTGGTCCACAAAGTATGGAAATAAAAAAAAAAAAAATAAAAAAAACATTTACAAGTGTTTCTGATATAGATGTACATAAGAATACTTTGATAAGTATGTTTTAACTTAAATAGGGATGGTATAATAAAATTGTGGGGTCTGCGTTCGCGCCTGGCCTCCATAGAATGGAAATAGGCACAAACTTTAATAAAGGCTTTTCATATCTATCTGCGTAAGTATACTTTAATAATTATGTTTCAGTTTGAAGAAATATGGTATAATAAAATTATGGGGTGTCCGTTCGCGCCTGACCTCCATAGAATGGAAATATGTCACAAAGTTTTAATATAGATCCACAGAATATTGTGATAAGTGTTTCAGTGTGAACAGGTATGGTATAATAAATTATGGGATTTATCTATTTTATTTTTACTTTCATCATATTTTGCTTTGGTTTTGATACCCCCAAATTCAACCCAAATTTACAACCCTTCCTTTTCATAACCTATCATACGTTCATAAATCAGAGTCCATTTTCTGTAAGCTGTTTTTGAACCCAGTCAACGACGGGTACTTTTGCTAGTATATAAATAAAATGAAATTCATTTAATGTTCAGAGTTCATCCTCGACAAACCCGGAGTGGTGTAAAAGATTATCACTTCTAATATAAAAACACATTATATTGTTGCTTACTACATAAATATATTACCCTTTAGATTTTAGGGGTCATCAGGAGAGAACATATATCATTTCAGGTGCCTTCTTTCAACGTTTTTAATTATTCCCCCCAACACTGACCTTCGTAATAGTTAGCCTAATCACTGAAACATGACCTCACGCCTGAGGTCCTAGCAAGTAAGATCTACTGAACAGTCAGGCTGTCAATAATTAATGAGAGCTTTTTTGCAAACCCATTAGAGAACTTAAGAACTTGCATTCAAAAAGAGAAAAATAAGAAGCATGGTTTATATTGAAACTGAACTTATTTAATACTAGCAGTTCAGCCCGACTTTGCTTGGGTCTTATGTACTGTTCATAACTTTATGTGCATATATTAAAAAGTTTGACTCGTGTCCAGGTGACCTACATTTAAAATTTCAAGTTTTTAGACACAAAATTAGTGGAGGAGTTTGGTAGAGTCTGCAAAGATCAACTCTGTAAACTTTGACCTCTTTCCAGCCAAATTTTCGCTCTAAATCTGATTAAAAAGCTTGCATGTCTGAATACCCTGTATGTAAAATTCTAGCTTAATGTTTAGCTCCAAAATTGGCTGAATAGTTTGCTAGATACCGCAATGATCAAATCTTTTGAACTTCGACCCCTTGGCAGCTCAAATTTTCAGCCAAAAACCAATTAAAAACCTTGCCCTATGTTTGAATAGACTTTATGTAAAGTTTCAAATGTTTAGACCAGAAATTGGCCGAGTAATTTGATAGGCTGCAGTAGTCATTTTTTATTTTTTTTTTAAACTTTGACCCCAATTATGACCCCTTAACATTTATTTTTTGGGGCTTAAATCAAATTAAAGTTTGATCCATGTTCAAGTAACCTACATCTAAAATTTCAAGTGTTTAGACCCAGAACTGGTGGAGGAGTTTAGTAGAGTTCTCAAAGGTCAAATTGTTGAACTTTGACCCCTTGACAGCCAAATTTTTGGCCGAAAACCGATTAAAAAGATTTTTTCAAATTTTAATACCCCTTATATCAAATCTCTAGACTGAAAATTGACAGTTATTTGGTAGGGAAATGTACAGACATTTTCACTTTTATATATATACTAGCAGTTCCGCCCGACTTTGCTCGGGGCCCTATGTACTGTTCATAACTTTATGTGCGTATATATATATATATATATATATATTAAAAGTGTGAATATGTACTGTAATGCCTTTCTATATAATAGGCTTCCTTAACTACCATAGATAAAAGTTGGTAGACTGCAGACGTCAAGTGTTTTTTTAACTTTGACCCCCTTAACATTTAATGTTTTGAGCTCAAATTAAATTAAATTGTTTGACCCATATCCAAGTAACCTACATCTAAAATTTCAAATGTTTAAACCCAAAATTAGTGGAGGAATTTGATAGAATCTGCAAAGGTCAACTTTGTAAACTTTGACTTCTTGCTAGCCAAATTTTCGCCCAATAAATGATTAAAAAGCTTGCTGCATGTCTGATTACGCTTTATGTAAAATTTCAAATGTTTAGACCCAAAATTGACTGAATAGTTTGAAGACTGCAAAGGTAAAATCTTTTGAACTTTGACCCCTTGGAAGCCAAATTTTCAGCAAAAAAAAAAAAAAAAACCCAATTAAAAAGCTTGACGTATGTCTGAAATAGACTTTATGTAAAATTCCAAATGTTTAGACCAAAAATTGGCTGAGTAACTTTGACCTCAATTATGAGACCTTAACATTTATTTTCTGGGCTCAAATTAAAAAGTTTGATCCATGTCCAAGTAACCTATATCTAAAATTGTAAGTGTTTTAGACCCAAAATTGACGGAGGAGTTTAGTAGAGTTCTCAAAGGTCAAATCATTGAAATTTGATCCCTTAACAACCAAATTTCTGGGCGAAAACCGATTTAAAAAAAAAAAAAAAAAAAAAAAAAAAAAAATCCTAAATCTCAATACCTTTTATATCAAACCTCGAGGTAGTAGACTGAAAATTGACAGTTATTTGGTAGAGAAGTGTTCACACATACAGACATTTTCACTTTTATAGATATATAGATAGATAGATTAATGAAAAGAAAAATGAGAATTAATTCAAAAGGGAAAAGTTGTGTGGTGTTTCTACGAAACATCCTGTAAATAAACATTCTGTTTCATAGATTTAAAAGATAAATATTCGTTTTTATTATTTACTTAAAAAATTTCATTAACAAAAAGAAAAACACGTTTAAATTTATACGGAAACTGAACTTTATTCAATATAAATTAAAAAGCAAGAATTATGTAAATTTATGTACGTTTGAAGCTCGAATACTGCAAAAACTGAATTATTAATTTTGGGAATAAAGCAAACAATAATTAAATAAATTGAAATTGAATGATAAATAATTTGTAAAATTAAAATAATTTAAATTAAAAGAAATTTAATATAAAGATACTATTGCAAAAATATAACTTTTTAAATCAAATTTGTAGAAAAATCTGTTGGATAATTTAGTTAAAAATAAGTTGCTAAATAAACGTTATTTTAACATGGCACATATTTTGTATAATTACTGAAAACTGATTGATTAATGGCGTAAGATGAAAAAACTAAGAGCCACCATTTTTTTTCTGTTAAACTGTGGCTTTCGTAAATATAGCTACTGTGAAGATCTTGTGAGAATTCAATTTAACTACCAGGATTTTGTTTGTATTCAAAATAATTTCAACTTTGTTTTGCTAGAAATTTTAAATTTGGAATTTAAACAAAAAGCTGAATAAAAAACTATTTGATCAATGACGTGATTATTGGAATATGACATCTTCAGTGAGGAATACATGCATCATAAACATTTTTCTGTATTTTTGTTTTTTTTAATTAAATCGAATTCTAAATAAAAACCAAATTTTGTAAGTGTTATAAAACTTGATTAAAAAAATTGAAAATTTGAGAATAAATATATGAACAGTTTTAGTATACACGGTTTTTCCTTGATTTTTTTTTTAAGGAAATGTTTGTTTGACTAAAGCTTTTAACAACGGTAAACCTTAATTTTTAAAAATACTGTTATATTAAAAACGATGGAAAAAATTTCCTGTAAAAAATGATTTGTTTAACAGAAAAAAAATGTTCAACTTTCTAACCAAAAATTCACTTTTTAAAAAATTTTATTTTTTGGATCCTTATAAGAAAATATGCTGCTAAAAGATGAATATTTCAACATTGTTTGTCGTATTATTGAGGAAAAGGATTGTAAAAAAATCCCATTTAAAATTATTTGAAAACGTGTGAATTTTTAACTTAAAATTAAAGTCATGTATGAATTAATAACTAAATACACTTAAAAATGATAAAACTTCACAGTATTTTCCTGATAAAAAAAAAATTCCATTTTAATTGTCCAAATGTAAAATAATTTATCTTTCGGAAAATAAAATACAATCGCTCTTGGATGAGTTTTATGAATCCCTTGGCAATTTCTTTAAGAATTGAAACAGAAAATAATGATCCTTCGCAATAGTCAGTACTCTAGGTCAATGACCGTAGGACTTCACCTGTGATGTTAACAGGTCACCTGATTTTTAGTGGAGAGGCCACCTATATTTACATCCGTCTTGCTCAACAAACATGCATAAAATCACTGGTGTGAGACTTTATTATATCATCAGTTGGGTTATAAGTTTATCGCTATTTGTAAAATTTCAAGTTTAGTAAGCTTGGTTAATTAGTTTAGTAAGTTGGTTAATTAATACTGTGATTTTATTAGAATTAAATCATGCGGTTTTACTTCAACCCCCTTCCTCATATATGGAGAAACCATTCCAGTGTATGTGTTTATATGTGAGGGTAGACTTTAATATTTTATCCCGTTTCAGTCATTCATTATCATTTTTTTTTTAATAATAAAACTCTTAATACATTGAATGAAATAGACACTAATTAAGCACACTCATTTCACTAAGTTCATTACTGCACAGAAACACTGTGTGTGTGTGTGTGTCCTTGATTCTTCAAAAGTCTTTATACCTGGTCACAATTAACTGAGCTTGTATGATATTTGTACTTTAACACTGTTCACTAAATACCAGTTTAGTAATTTTTTAATGAGATAAATGACATGTCTAAATTCAGTTTTTAGAAATTTTAAATTAAACATTTCTGAAATATTTAAAACAGACTGTTTTCTTGAGAAAATCTTATTCTTATTGATTTTCTTAATTTAAAAGAATTTACATCCAAATTACACAGAAATAATCTCAACACATTCGTTTTAAGAACTATATCCAACTAATGTTATTTATTACCTTGCTTTTTTAATCACCATACACATTATCTGAAGTGGTGAGAGAAATACATTGATGTAAAAAGATAGGAAAAAGAGGTGAGGGATAATTATGACACACACACACATATATATATATATATATACACGATTACTTAATTTTATCACATAAATTAATATATGAAAATATAATTTTATGTGTAAATTTTCAGTATTTACTTCAACAGTGCTCAATACATAGGTAGAGCTCGGTAGTAAGTTTTATATATATATATATATATATATATATATATATATATATATATATATATATATATATATACACACACACACTATTAAATAAGGGGAGCATTGTGTGTATGAATCGTTCCTTATGAACTCTGAAATGGCTGGACAGTATTTTATTTTTAATTTCACATGTAGATACTTGATGTGTCTGGGAATGTTCTTACATAGGTTTTGTATTGGAATGTGTCTCATAAGTATTGAAAAGGAAAAAATATGATTAAAGAAGGAAGTCTGATTTTGACCAAAGTTAACACTTTTCTACAACCTAACGTCACAAGTGCATATGAGAAGTTTTATCACAACATAAACAGAAAGGTCCAGCCCATAAAATCAACTGTAAATTCTTTTATAAGACAGGAGCATGTTTAAAATCAATGTTTCTTTTTAGAGCACTATTGAACCATGGTATTTGATTTTTATTTGTTTAACTTTAATTCAAGTGATTATGTAAAAATAATTTCATAAAATCAACAGTTGTTTTTTTGTTATGGACTTCATTTCTTGTAATAAATAATTTTACCAGGAATTCTTCATAAGTTTTGGTTTCGGTTTTGATTATAGCTGAAGGAACTAAAGTTATATGTATATTTTTTTAATAAGTTTTGGTTTCGATTCAAGCTAATATACTCAAGTCATATAGATATATTTCTTTATTTCTGAAATCGCAACTTTATCTATATATATAAAAGCGAAAATGTATGTGTGTTTGTTTGTATGTGTGTTTGTATGTTTCACAAAAACTTTGACACAGGTCACAAATTTTGCCAGATCGGTATCATTTGCCCGACAAATATCGAAAAATTGGCCAAAAACGTTAATTTCTTCACCTTGAAATTAGCAGTTTTCTAGGTGGGGTCAGCAAAAACCGTCCTCTCATGACGAGTTTGGTTCTACGCATGCGCAAATGACGTCAGAACCTGATTTAGTTTAAAGATTAAAAAAAAACGATCTAATTTTGTGGACGTCGTCTTAGCTCAGTTGCTTAGAGCGCAGCCTCATTATTTAAAGGTTTTGGGTTCGAATCGTGGTGTGAGATGTCTTTTTTTCTTTTTTTTTCGATTTTTTTTTTTTTTTTTTTCGATTTTTTTTTTTTTTTTTTTTTTCGATTTTTTTTTTTTTTTTTTTCGATTTTTTTTTTTTTTTTTTTTTTTAATTTTAATATTGAAGCAGGGTTATTTAAGCCATTTTTCATGTAACGTTCATTTTTCTGTTTCGCGTTTGCCTTAGGTTAGTTTTTTTAATTCGCTTATTCTTAAGTTTTCATTAACCCCCCCCCCCTCACACACACACACACACACCCGCTCGACCATACACACACCCAAAAACACCCGGGCAACGCCGGGTACCCACCGCTTGCCTTACGTGGTGTGAGATGTCTTTTTTTTTCTTTTGTTTTCGATTTTTAAAGGTTTAATATTGAAACAGGGTTATTTAAGCCATTTTTCACGTTCTATGTTTTTTTTTTTGTTTTTATTTTTCAGATTTTTTAACGAAGTTTTAACGTTCGTTTTTCTGTTTTCTTTTTTGTTTGTTTTTCAGATTTTTACATTTAACATCGTTCGTTTGCCTTATGTTAGTTTTTTTGTTTTTTAAAAATTTTTTTAAAAAGTTTTAACATTTATTTAAAAAAAATATTTACTTTGCTTATTCTTATGTTTTGAGTAACCCCTCCCCCCACCCGAGCACAAACGCCTCTAAACACCCGGGCAATGCCGGGTACCCCTGTTAGTAATATATAAAAATCAATAGAATATTAACTCTGTAATATATATAATCTACAAGAATGAAAATATCATGTTTAAGCATACTTTACGATTGGGCTATACTGGGCATCCCTGATAACTTAAATACTTCTACAGTTTTAACAAAATAGCTACAATATCAAAGCGTCTCCATTTATGCTGAACATTTACAGAATGCCAACATCAATATATTACATATGAATGAGTCCCCTGTAGAATTTCCACAAGTCCTACTAGTAAATTCTAATTTAGAGTTTAAATTCAATTTCTCATATCAATGCTCTATCTTGAATATTGAGCTTTTTCATTTGGCTAGGATTATCCTATGAATATTAATACTAATATTTATACTTGCTGCTTTAAGTTTACAAAATTTTCTATCTATATATATATATAAAAGGCAAAATGTGTGTGACGATTTCGTGTATGTCTTCAAAAGGCTTTTCTCGCACATGCTCTCGGGGTCGTTACTATCGCTTAAAACTGTATATCGGTCCTAGATAATAATATGTAGGATTTGGGAACACATGTAGCTTATAGATTTATTTATGTCGACTTTTACAAAATTATTGCTATTTTGGCTTCTCGCGTGTTGATTGGGCTTTTTAGTATAAATATGTGAAACTAAACTCAAACGACGTCTTCTCGGCATTGCGCCGGGAAAAACGTCCAGAAGCAATCAGCTTTGATCAATCTTGTATATCAGTCTGGACAATTGGGAGCTGCTTTCCCCTCCTCAACATCTGTTGGGGGAAAGAAACAGTCAAATTTGGGTTTGCGTGACTTCTATTTGACCTTCTTAATTAGGTCAAATGGAAGCAGCAGAGTTAACTTTTATTGCGCACGCCTGTTTTTATAGTTAAATAAATAAATTCAAACCGTCTTAAAGATGTATGTCGCCGTGGCTCAATGGTTACGTTTTTTTTTGTTCACACATTAATTTCTAACTCAAGGGTACGGGTTCGATCCTCATACACTCACCTACCAAAATATTTTTTTTATTATTATTTACCCCCCCCCTCCCCGGAGTTTTGATTTACCTCAAGACACCCGGGCATCGCCGGGTACTCCCCGCTAGTATATATATAAAAGCGAAAATGTATGTACGTTTGTGTGTCTGCTAAAAACTTTTGTCAGACACAACGAAAATTCACAAACTCTGTATCATATCAAAGCCCCATCCTTCGCTTGAAAAATATCGAAAAATTGGCCAAAAACGTTCATTTTTTTCATCCCGAAATCGACAATTTTCGACGGGGGGGGGTCAACAAAAATGGTTTTCACGTGACAACGACCGGTTCTACGCATGCGCCAGATGACGTCATGACCTGATTTACTTTAAATAGTTGAAAAACTGAACCAATTTCATGTACGTCGCGTTAGTTCAGTCGATTAACGCGTTGGTTCATTATCTAAATGTTTTGGGTTCGAATCGTGGTGTGAGATGTCTGTTTTTGTTTTGTTTTTTTTTTTTCGATTTTTTAAATTTAAATATTGGACCAGTGTTATTTAAGCCATTTTTCACGTAACGTTCGTTTTTCTGTTTTTTTTTTTTTTACTTCGCTTATCCACCCCCGACCACACACCCAAAAACACCCAGGTACCCACTGATTTTTTAAATTTTAATATCGAAACAGGCTTATTTAAGCCATTTTTCACGTGTTCGTTTTCTGTTTTCATCGTTTGTTTACCTTACGTTAGTTTCTTTTGTTTTTTTTTCCCGCTTAAGTTTTAAAGTTGTTTTCTTTTTTTTACTTCGCTTATAACAGACAAACCTGGTCATTGACGTCGTCGTCGTAACGCTTGACGACTTCCGGGCGAGCACCTGTCAATTTGGTTCTTACTGAAAGATGTTTAAATTTATTTAAGTAACTCATTCTGGCTGGTTTCTTTTTTATTTAATACCACACACACCTACAAACACCCGGGCAACGCCGGGTACCCCCGCTAGTTCAATTTATAAATTTGTAAAAATTCTTTTGAATATATATATATATATATATATATATATATATATATATATGAGATTAGTACTATCTGTGACATGAAATCAAGCTAAATGTACAAAAATGTGTAAACAAAAATATTTTCAATGTTCATTTTCTATCCTTGTAAAAATAAATAAATTTTTATGAAAACCTTTAGAAAATTCCAAAAATATTTCCATAAGTTCCATTTTGTTTTAGATTCACAGAGGGAGAAAGGTGAAATTATTGACAATGTTTATGGCTAAATGAGTTTTTGTTGTGAATGTTTTACGTGGAGGAGGGTCCTAGATTGAACTCGGTTGAGCACCTATCAGTGCAGAGAAAGACTAGAAACATCTTTTCTGTGAGGAGGCTGTAGAGAAGAGGACATCACCCAATAGACTATGAAAGTTTTGTACTCTAAAAAAGTAAATTATAACGTAAAGTTTTGCCAGTTTTACTGCAAATACATTTAGGCAAAAAAAACTTACTTTATTGAAGTAATACTTTTGGTTGGTTCTTTTTTGACTGCAATGAACAACCATTTTATATATATTAACTAGAGCATATGTTGGATAATCAATTTTAGTTATAATGCCAAAAATTACTATCTTTATATTTTTATTACTTACTTTTAAAAAGAGGAAGTACAAAGCTCATAATACAAAAACTTTTGAACCTTAAAAAAAATAACAGGATGGGTCGAATCTCGAACTATAAAGAAATTAAAAACATTACTAGTCTAACGTTACCCAACACATTGTAGTCGCAAAGTAGACCTAATGATAGAAAAGAACCTCATCTCGCTTTTTTGTTGTTGTACAATGAAATTTATTTGCTCATTCTCCTGGCACGCATGTTACAAAAGTTTTAGGATCAGCAAATTGTTTTACAGGTTATGACATGCAAAAAAAATCATTAAAATTTTGGTAATCTATACAAATTTATGATTTTCCTTTATTTTAAATTAAATGTAATAAATATTTTGAGGGGAAAATAAAGCTTCTTTCTATAGACATTATTTTAGTAAAAACCAATGTGAAACCATGGTTTTCCCTGCTTGACAACAACCTCAAAGCTGTGCATTTCTTTTCATTCTCATTTTGTACTTGTCTCTCACATTGATGATTGCTGAAGGAGTGAGCACATGGCTTAGAATTAGAAGTCAAAAGAAAAAAATACTCTGCAAGAGAAACAAAAGAAAACACAAACTCCCAACATATTTTATAAATATCACTTGTATGCTGGATGTGTGTGACACCATCACGGGAAAACAACTAAGATGTGGGCATTAGCATTTAAAGTTGAGGCCAAAACTCGGTTGATCAAGGTCAGCCCATCTCCAGTCTGCCAAAGCTATCTGGATCTGCTCTTTTATTAATTGTATTGTCCTCAACTGCTGTCAATCAAAAACTCCTCTCTTCTAAACTGTTCATAAACTAATTCTAAATATATTAACCTAACTACCCCCATGCCTGCCATTGTCTTTATACTAACTCTCACTTTCTATATGTTTTGTTCTGCTAATCAACTATTTTTTCAGCTTTTTGCTATATTTTCCTCATTTCTTTATTTTTCTTTTTTTAATCACTTCCTAACACTTTGTAAGGGGATATCTATAGTGTCATAGATAATCTTCTGTTTTATTGTGCCATGTTATTTGTAGTTATTACGTTCCTTGCTTTAGTGTTGATATGAGGAGTCATACACAGATATCTGTTTAGAACATAGTGAGTGTTTCAAGCTAAGATTCAAAACCCAACTGTTTAGTCAGCAGTCAAAACTTATTGCCCTTACACTATTATGCTTGCCATAAGAGCAAGGGAAGTTATGTTTGTATTTGTTTACCGACTAATAAGGACATGTATTGCAAAGAAATGGTAACATCATTGCTGCAAAAATGTGATTCAAGATGGAGGCCTCTGTGGAAAAGACGGAGGAAAGAACTGAAACATAGGTAAATACCCTGGAACAATATCTCAGGACGGCTGGACTTCATCCTGGCAAATCCTTTGATGTATGGTGTAGGGAAAAATTCACAGGGCTTCTCTTTGCAGGATAAATGCAAAAGAAAATGATGAATAATAACTGAAAACACACTGTAGTAAAATAGCGGTCACAAGCAAATAGAATAATGACTTTAGCATGTCAACAAAAGTGAAAAAAATGTGATGTTCATTCTAGGATTTTCTGAATATCAATCTCCACGTGGTTTGTTAATAAGGATGGAATACAATTATAGCTTATTTCTGCAAGAAACTTATTTCAAATTAGTTGACACATCCGGCAGTTTTCATTGTAAATAAAGAACATTCCATTACATGCTGAATATTGTTTTGCAAGTTCCATTCTAAATGTGTGTTTTGTTTAATTTTTAATTATTTGTTTTGGATTTGAACTGTGTTGGCATTATAGAAATTATTTTTTTCTTTAAATAAAACTCAAAATATTCCATGTGTACAATACTTTTGTTACTAAATGTAAATATTTACACACTGATATTTATATCTGTCTGTCTTAGTTCAACTTTTTCTCAGAAACTACTGGGCTGATTTAGCTGAAATTCTGTAGGGATCTTTATAAGGTGCAATGAACTAAGTATTATGGTATCTGTTCTATGCACAGTTAGAGATTAATAAAGATTAATATTTAATGCAAAAATGAGCACAAATTTCAACCACCAATTTGACATAAAGTACTTATGCTATATAACTTTTGCCTGTTTTTAATAGATTAAAATGTTTAGTGTGTATAATATATATAGATAACTAAGGTATGCTTATATATTTGTATGAACAGGATATATTCTTTAAGTAATTAACCGATCATTATGATTTTGGAACACATTAAGTGTAAGAGGGCTTAATGTGTGCTACATTTAGCAAAAGGATGGCAGTCCTTTATGAAAATTCAAATACTTTTGATTTTTGTGAAATTTTAATGATAGATATTAGACATGAATTAATACATATCCCCCAAATTTCAGTTTTGTTTTGTTTTTTTAATATATGAGAGGGTTTTAGGAAACATAAGATTGGTGCAACCACTAATCTGGAAATTAAAATATTTGATCCAAAACTTAGTACACATCAATTAAACAAGATTCTCTGAATTTCAATTTCTCAAGGCCTTTAAGTTCAAATCTTTATTCTTTTGGAATTTTCTAGCATCAAAATCATGTAAGAGATTTTAATCGAAATTAGAATGAATTCTATGAAAATTTTCAATCTGAGGAGTGAGGGGTTAAAAAGTATAAATTTATGTTCTGTAAATGTCTAACCAAATGTCAGACAGACTAATAAACAAAGCAGTTACATTCATTTTTTTTTGTGGACTGTTATTCTCATCTTCATAGTTATTGTTGTTTCACTACATTTCGGCCAACTCATCTTCTGGCTTTCTTCAGATTGCTAACTGCAATGGGTTAGGAATGCTGCATCTTGTAACTGTATCCCCATTAATTGTTGTCTCACTATGTTTTGGCCAACTAATCACCTGGCTTGCTTTGGGTAGGATTGAAACCACTATCTTCAGACAATTCTAACGTTGAACCATAGAGCCTCAACACCTCTATCCACTGCACCGTGGGCACCACCTGAACAAGGGCAGATGATGAGTTGTCTGAAATATGGTTAAACAAAATCAACTATGAAGATGAATCTAACAGTCTGCAAAAAAAAAAAAAGAATACACAAATTATGAAACCTTATCTCAAGGATTCAAAAATAAAATAAAAATAACATAGTGCATAAAGCTGTTAGAGATTTCTATATTTTATTGTTTTTGTGTACACACACACACACACACACACACACATCTACCTTGAAATGCATGTATTATGCTAAGATCCCTTGGTTTCTTTAAATGCAAGGTCAAATATGAAATTACTTAAAAGGGATTAAAAACATACTGCCATATTTGAAATTGTATGAAACTAAATACTAGTTATCGGCTTAGAATTTGTCTTAATTTCATGAACTTAATTCAGTTTATGATTAAATTTCCTCAAATTCTGGTAATGTTTGCAATTTGATTTACCATATATACTTGTATATAAGTTGAATTTCTGGGAGACAATTTTTAGATTATTCTTTTGGGGATCGACTTATACATAGGTAATGTTTTTGGAAATATTAAAAAACAACTCGGCGCTCAATCATAACATAGAAAACGCCATGTTGTTGTGCACTCGGTATATACCAGTAATCCTAGTAATTAATCGCTCTTCTTCTGAATCTCACTGCAGTGTGTTTGCCAGCATGTAAGCACATGTGCAGTTTTTCAGTAGGAGGCTTAATAATAATAATAGGAATAGCTCTCGCAATGTTCACTCTAGATGTGGCTATAGGCCTCAGTTTGATATGATGTATTCAGTGATATGTTTTTTTTTGTTTGTTTTTTTTTTAGGTTAGGAAATGTTGTGTTTACGATATGTTGTTCTCCCCTAAGTTTAACAAGTTTTAAAAACGACAATATCAACTATTTATTAACAATTTAATGACAACTATTTAATGAAAACATTTAATGGCACTTAACGCATGTGTTCACATTATTACAGTATATTATTGCTTGTGCAATGTATGCGTTTACATTATTATGGTACGTGACATAAATTATGTCTAAAAACAGTAACTGTACCTGGAATATACAGCATGTCATTGATCAGAATATCTGATTAGCAACATTTGCATTCATTGCATGTCAGTGTGCAGTGGGTTGGTTCTATAGATGAAAATCAAATAGACCACATTTGCATAAATGCACATATTATCGCTCGAAGATGCCGGGGAACAAAACACCATAACGGAAATTATCTGTGCAAGAAAAAACCAGGAGACGGACCATTTAACTTGTCTAGAATCTACAGTCGACTTATACACAAGTAATACCTAAAAATAACACAATTTTTTTTTTTTTTGGGGGGGGGGTCTTAAAATGCACATCGACTTATACACAAGTATATATAGTATTTTAAATTTTATGAAAATTATGAGTAAAAATTTTCAATAGAAGATTTAATACATAAATCTATTTCTTTGTAAGAAAAAAGATATATAATAATAAAGAGTTTTACATTTTATGTTCGGTTTCATGGTAGATTTGATTATCTGAAGTGTATTATTATCCTACGCGTCTTCATTTATTTGAATGCAAATATGTTTGTGTGTGTGACCTCAACCCGCTCCACCCGGTCCCACCCCGGATGCGCATATTCTTAATTGCCTGAATAGATGGTATTATGGTGAGTGAATATACTACACTAGCCTCAGAGGAATCAATGAGAGGATGGTACCACTATGAACAAACATTACCCACCCATTTCCCAACAAAAGGAGTTAATGCTTGGGAGGATATCACAGATACTACACTATACCCTACTCCCTCCCTCCAAAAAAAAAAAAAAAAATAGTCCTGGAAGGATAATATTATGAAGAATGAACATATACTATACTGGCCCCTAAAAAGAGAAGGTATTGACTGAGAGATAAAAAGGAGGTGGTAATCTATGGAAGGATTGTATTATGATGAATGAATGAACATAGACTACACTATCCTCCAAAGAAAGATAATCCCTGCTTATGACCATAAAACAGATACTTCAATACTTGGAGAGAATCCTCCCATAAAAAAGAAGGGCTGGAAAGGTAATCTTGTGATAGAACAGATATTACATTAGCTCTTTTTCCAAAGGAGAATGTAATACCTTTAAAAAAGGAGGTAATTTCTTGGAGGACGGTCTTATGACAACAGAACCAATACTACTAGGTATGGTCAATAATGGTGGAAAAAGATAGGGGTCCATGAGTTTTGAAAACTGATTTATCATTAATTTTTTGTAGTTTTTTTTTATTGTATTTAAAAGATTAAAGACTAAAGTTAATTTCCACAAGGAAAAAAATATTTGTACGCGTGAAAAAAAAAAGTTATAATGAAAAATGTTTTCACAGCGACATTCAAAAACTGACAAGTTCAGCTAAATTTTGAAGTTATATAAATTCATCGTAAAAATCTCTTGAAAGATAAATATTAGTTTTCTGGGTTTTTCAAATAAAATAAAACACTTTGTGTGTACAAAAAAAAAAAAAAATCTTGATTAGTCCCCAAAAGCGAGAGATTCTGGTTTCTCACAAACTAAGTCCTCTAAGAATGCATTCTATGGAAGCCCAATATGTCAGAAAATCAAAAGGCTGTCTGAAAATGACGTTGTGTAGTTATAGTGAGGTAGGGAGTGCTGTTTTTTTTTTTTTTTTGCATTCTTACATTCCCATTGTGAACGTTTGTATAATTTTTACCATTTATTAAATAAATTATTTTTCTGTGTTCCTGCTTTTAAATTAAAAATTTTTTTAGTTTCCAAGATTATATCAAAATTATGTTACATTGAAGTTCATTCAAGCAAGGAAAATATTAGAATCTTACATATAAAAATTATGTGAAACGTGTATTCTAAAAAAAAAGTAGAAATATTTTTTGCAATTATTATAATTTTTTTTTTGTGAAAATATTAAATAAACAATGCTTAATTCAATGATAATAGTAGTTCTAGAAATTTATTTTTCTTAGAGCTATATTGAAATCATTAATACGAACTTTAGGGGCTTTTTTTCGTAATGTTCCTAAAGTAATTTTTCTTTTTATTTTTACAATTTACGATGCTTTATTTTCATAAAAAAAAGCAAAAATAAATTCATTTTATTTTCTTACTACTGAAAACAATAACTTTAGTAAAGGTATTTTTTGTTTAAACAAAATAATACATTTCCACTAAGATTCAAATAAAAATAATGGGTTAATTTATATTCTGTGATCATTATTTGATAAATACTGCAAATTTTATTAAAATTGAATTTTTAAGTAAAGTTAGGGGTCAAAATGTTTCTACATTTTGAGCATCAGCATTCATTTTGCACGTACGTAGATACTACACTACTTTCTCCCCATTAAAAAATGCTATAATAAGTTTTTAAATAATTCAAGGTTGTTTTTTAAAAAATCTTTAATTATTCAGTTAAAAATGCCTAGTTATAAAAGCATTTTGGTACTTATGCACTTATGTTACTGTGCTAAAATAATGTTATTTTGAAAGCCATTCTTAACATGAGAAGAGAGAGTTTTGTAACTATTCTGTATTTCCACTTAACAATTTAATAAAAAAAAAGATATTGTGAAAATTGAATTTAACTTGAAACTACTATTTAAAAAATAGCACACTAATATAAGTGCATAAGCACCAACATTTTTTATCATTCACCCATCTTTTGACTAAGATCAAAGTGTAGGTTATTTTATTTTATTTTTTAAAGTTATATTTATGTATAAAAATTCATTGGAATAAAAAAAACAAACATTTGGTTAATAAGATTCTGTGAAAGGATCTTATTAACCAAATTATTTTGTTCCCCTCCCCATTTCCATTGCTATTCTAATGAATTTTTATATACATAATTATAATTTAAAAAAAAGACAAAAAAAATAAATTCTAACAAATTTGGGGATATCTCAAGTAATACGGCTCCTTAGAGTAGATGTGGTATTTTGGTGACTGAGATGGTTCTAGTTAAGAGTAAGAGAACACATCAAAGGCTGTAAATGACAAAGTTCTCTCTGATTCTCTCTCCTCTGATCTTGAGTGCGTGGTACAATGGGGGAAGAGGTGACTAGTTACTTTTAATGCATCTATAACCAAGCTTCTATCTTTACATCATCAACGCTCTGATCCCCATCTGGCATCAATTGAAATGGATGGCTCTCGTCTTGGAGAGGCTCCATGTTTTGACAAGCTTCTGGGATTGACCTTTACTCCTGATCTGAAATTGAACACGTACATCAAATCTGTTGCCAAGGTCGCTGGAAAAATGGTGGAATCCTTCTACCGTTCCAGTAGATATCTCACTGCTGATGCAATTCTCTATCTATATAAAAGCCAAGTACGTCCAAGGATGGAGTACTGCTACCATATCTGGGCAAGAGCTGCTAAAAACAGCCTATCCTGTCTTGACAGAGTACAAAATAGACTTCGTAGCCTAGTGGGGGATGCCCTTTTCTCTTCCCTGCAACCTCTCTCCCACAGAAGAGACGTTGCAAGCCTGTCGTTTTATCGTTATTTCCATGGGAAGTGTTTGTCTGAGTTCCAATCTCTGGTCCCCCCTCGTCAGTCTTTCACGAAAAACACCTATCTAGCTGAAACCACTCATTAATTTTCCCCACTCTATATCTGTGCCTTAATCTAAACGTAGATTCCATGAACAAAGCTTCTTTCTTAGAAGTGCACGCCTGTGGAACTCTCTTCCGTTTGCCTGTTTCCCACCTGACTACAACTTGGGTGTCATCAAGTCCAACATAAACAAGTTCCTCATGAACCGCCCCCTTAAGTAAGACACTTTATCAGATCTCCATTACTAGTGATTACTGCAATATTGTCCCATTACTGTACATGCAATAACGCTTATCCCCGAGTGGCCTCCAGACCTTGATAAGTAATGACTTCCTTTTTTAAAAAAAAAAAAAAAAAAAAAGAAAAAAGATAGGTTTTTTTATCAGTTTACAATAAGAATGACCAACAATTTCCTTTTTCATCACAATTTTGATGGCCAAGTTTATTTAAAATATACTATTTTAAATATTTTCTACAAATAAATATTTCAAAGTATATCTGCTCTTAGAAACATCAAATGGTTTAGTATTGCTATAAAAATGAAACGTGAAATTTTCATGTAAATTATCCCCCTTGAATAATTATGAAGCTGAAATTTTAAAAAAGTGTTTAACATTATCTTATTTTTATACAATCGCTTTAAT
Organism: Euprymna scolopes; assembly: GCF_053919585.1. Classification (NCBI taxonomy): domain Eukaryota; kingdom Metazoa; phylum Mollusca; class Cephalopoda; order Sepiida; family Sepiolidae; genus Euprymna; species Euprymna scolopes. The sequence goes on along the minus strand of NC_136499.1, from coordinate 59,374,094 downwards.
ATTACAAAGGATTATAATAATATTGCTGTAGACAAAACTATTTTAGATATTTGTATAAGAAATGTATATTACCAAATATTAATTATTACAAAAGTAAATAAGTTAGGAATACCTATCTTTGTTTATGGGTGTTCACAGATTAGTTTAGAAACAGTATTTCAAAATAAGTGTTAGGTGTTTTGATGTTGATATAGTTAGAATGGGTGAAAACAAAAACTTTTGCATTTATTAATTTGTATATGTTCCCCAATACAATAATAACAGAATCTCTTTCAAATAAACATATTTTTTTTGAGGGGGGGGGGCTCTTAAAAAGATCTACATTGTTTTAAATCATTCTTACTAAATTTCACATTCTTAGGTCTAATATCCTAAAAGTAATTACTGAACAGAGAGATAGACCTCATACTAATACAGATACCTATGCATACACACACCTCAAATTCCTTTTTGTTTGTTTTTTCATATAAACAGTTCTAGTTGTAAAAACATGAAGATTAAACAATCAACTAGATTGTTTTACAGATCAATTAAGGCATGATTATTATTAAATAAATGCTATAATATAGTATTTATTTCTGTAATCATGAATTTGTGCTAAAATGTAATATTCTATGATTTTCTTATTTTTAATAAAATAAATTTATTTTAGTTCTAGAAACTAAATAAGTTTATCATAATAGAATTAATAGCTTTGCCTTTTCCAAATGAAAAACTAATATCCTAATGTGATAATGCATGACACCATCTTTGGATTATTTCTGTTTGTAACTCTATTTCGTCTCTCCCTTTCTTTCCATATCTCTTCCAGGAGTGAAGGTCTGGCTGATCAGTCCAAGAAGGCATTGAAAAAACAACAGAAAGAGGCGGAAAAGGCAGCCAAGAAAGCTGCTTATAAACAACAAAACCAGTCCCAGCAGCAACAGCAGCAGCAGGTCAGTCTGGTGTGTTTCGCAGGGTTAGTACCATTTGGTACTAGTAGCAGTATTTATCGACTATGGTACAACTACTATTTGTAGCAGTTGGTTGGTGGGTAGCCATGAACAAAAAGAAATCTTGAAACTCACTGTATTTACATCCTACTGAATTTGGGCAGTACATACTAAGTCTGCGAATGATAGTAGTACTAGCTGTGACATGACATCATTGACTGTAACCATCCAGTTTTGAATGTAGGACTATTAGACAACCTGTGAATGGTACCCAACTGCTATACTGGTTTGCATTATAGTTAACAAGTTGTGCCAAAGCCATACCATCCAAGACCAGATACCATTCACCTTCAGACAAACATATCCACTTTATTTTAGTTCTTTAAAAAAAAAAATCTCATTGGTTCTTTTCCAATTTTTTTTTTTTTTTTAAATCAAAATAATTTTTATTTGTATCAAAATTATAGATGTTTTATTCAAAGTCAGCTTGGTTCAAGTCGATTGCAATAAATATTAACATTAAAATTAACTTTATTTGTAAAAAAAAAAAATACTACTACTAATATATATATATATATATATATATATATATATATATATATATAATGTGTGTGTGTATTTTTGAAAATACACTGACCTCTGTTTTTTTCTAAATCAGAGGAAGGTGACTTTATAAGTTATTGTTTTGGAGACTTTTTTGCAGGGAGAAGAGGGAGAGGGGATATTTTTGTCCCCCTCCCTCATTTTCTAATGTATGCAAATGTTTTAAAAATAGACGCCCTAAAAGTAAAAAAAGAAAAAAAAATTGATTCTCAAAGAAATACATGGACATTTCACATTTTCGTTTTTTTTTTTTTTTTCTATAAGTCTTTACTTCTCATAATGCACAAATAATGTAATGTGTGGGGAGTGTATATGTTCATTTAATGAAACCATAAACAGAAAATCTTGGTTAAATTGGACACGGCAGTTTTTTGTTTTTTTTTTGTTTTACCAACAATTCAACATTGCACTGTTCTAATTGTCATTGTTTACATATTAATCCTTGATGAAGAGGAAATAATTTTTATTGAGCAAATGTTTTGAAATTCATTTGATTCTAAATTCTGTTTAGTTTTAATTATTCGAAATTGTGATATTACACATGAGAAATACAACCTTATAACTTTTTAAACTAATAAAAAAAAGTATAATAAAAAAAATATTGTGAAATTTAATAAGAATTTAAAGATATATTTGTTAGTAATTTCAACTTTTCTTTTGAAATATTAATATATGTAAATTTGATTAAACTTTTTTTTTTTGTTCTAGCCAGAAAAAAAAAACGGCTTTCTTTTATCTTTGATATTTTTCCCCCTCAACTTTGCCTGTCATTTAATATTTGTGTGTGATTGGTTTATATATATATCATTAAAATATCTGACTCTTTTAGAAATCATTTGACAATGAATTCTGTCATCTATTAAATTGTAATGAAGATTATTGCATGACTAAGATCGGGGTGGGTGGGGTCACCAGGCCATACTTGGTCAAATACACTTAAATATATTTTAATTCATGAAGATTTTGTATTTGTTAGAGAGCCAATTCTTCTCTATTGAATATTATATTGTACCTAATATGTAGTACTGATTTCAAGATTAAAAAAAACAAACAAAATGACTTGGGTGCCATTAGCTAGAATTACAACCAAAACATTACTGCTCCAGTCACATTCCCCACCGTTTGAGCTATCAACAGATAGGTAAGATTTAAAATTAAACCACTTTAAGGTGTTAATGAATTTGCACATGCGCAAAAGTAATAGAAATATGTTGGCAAGTTGAAATGAACATTTTGCATTTCAACTTGCCGACATATTTCTGTACGTGATATTATTCATCCGTCCAAACAAAAATTTAACTCATTCTAAACTATCCTTGGTGTATAATTACTATTTCCTGTTAATTTCAGTGTTACATGATCAGTAGTTTAAGAGTTTACTGGTTAAATATTTACACGCAGACAGACATCTGCATCTACTGTTTTATTTATATAGATTTTTTATTTATTCATTTTTTTAGGGAGTGTCTAACACCATGAAATAGTCACTTATACATAGGGAATAAATTGGATTTATTTTTTTCCTTGTGTCTGTGAGAATTTTCTTTTTCATTTGTATCACAAGAGTTCCATAGGTGCTTTTCACCTACAGCATTGAATAATTTTCTTATTGAAAACTTTCATGCTGGGGAAACTTTGTCTTGATATTGCGAAAACAAACAAATGTAATCTTTGTCTCTTCATTGTCTATTCCTTTTGCTCATTTCTTTTTTGTTCTTTCACTCTCTCTCTCTTGCACAGTCACTCTCTCTAACCTGCTCTCGTCTTTCTCTAACCTGCTCTCGTCTCTCTCTATCTGTCTCTTTTCCGCCTCTGTCTCTTTTCCGCCTCTGTCTCTTTTCTGCCTCTGTCTCTTTTCCGCCTCTGTCTCTTTTCCGCCTCTGTCTCTTTTCCGGCTCTGTCTCTTTTCTTTTTACTATGAAAATAAACAATACTAATGCTGAGAAACAACACACGGACATTTACTAACTGATTTTTCTTTTCTCCAACTTAACAACATAGCAAGAAAGAAGAAAAAAATAAAATGTACAAAATTCTGAGGATGGAGTTTGACTTTGAAACAAATAAATACTTGTTTATTTTCGTAATATTGTGTTGTGATTTGGCTTTCATATGTTTCTTATGCATATTTCATTCAAATTAAATTCAACGCTTCTATCATGGAACTCACACCCCTGACGATAAAAAAATGTGTTTCATCAATGATTTACACCAAATATTGGCCCTATGGTTAATAGCATTAATTATTTTCAGTTTATTTCATCAATTTATTTATTTTTATATATTTAATCCTGATTAATATTTTACTAATCTTAAATAAAGCAAGTCAGAGGAATTCTTACCCTCACTCAGAAGCTCTGATACTGGGCACCCAAATCATTGAGTACTAATTTAATAACAATTTTTTATTGCCTTTGATTGATAGAAATTCAATTCCAAAGGGAGAAGAAAGAGTTTTGTTTGTTTTTAATAATGTCATTGTGAGTCGATCAGTTAGCGTATTGTTTTTAGATACAGAAGTTGTGGGTTCAAACCTCACTTGAGGCCTAATAATTGTTATCCTGATTTTGTCTAAAAATGAATTTAGACTTTTCAGATTACAATATTAAGTGGATATTTTATTTTTTCTGTAATCTAGATAATTTATGGAAATTAAAAACCAGGAGCAATGCCACAGCTAATATAAAATAAGATGTATCCATTTAATCTAGAGATTTTCTGATAAAACTGCTGTTTCAAGTAGAAGCATGATGAATTTACTAATGAACAAACTCTCATACAGATATGAGAAAACCCATCTAATGACTTAAATTGGTAATTTCATTTAAGATACAAAACAGAACAAATATAGATCATTAGATGGAAAAATATTTGATTTGTGTTTGTGATGGAAATCAATAAATTTGCCATCAATTGAATAATAAAAATAAATGTAATATCAAAAGAAAAAATATAAATAATTACCAACTATGTTTCTTTTATATCGTCTCAAAGGTTTTCATCTCCCGGTACAAAATATTTAGATAGTAGATAAACAATTCCCTAAAAGCAATGACCAATTTTGATATTCAATAGGACTGGCATTAAACTTATAATCTGCATAGAAAATATCCAATCAATAATAAATGAAAATAATAGTAGCAATGCTAATGCTGTTAGTGTTAATAATACAGATTTTTAATTTTTATATTTCTAGTTTCTTGCTTTCAAATTTAAATTTGGTTATTTATATTTTGTTAAGGGCATATGAAGCGCTCTTAAGCAATCACCTAGAAATGTGTGGAAAGCCAGTGGAATAATCAGCTGATTAGTATGTCTGTTGTAAGGAAATGGTGGCAAGCAAACTCAGACCTATTTGAGTATTAGGTAAGGGCGATTGTATGCCTTCAGTATAATAATCACTGAGGTATCTTGAAAGATGTGTTTCATTATGGAGAGAACGTTGGTTGTGTTTGCCGGATCAGTAATCTCATTTCACCAACAACAGCGATGGTGTATGCTCATAATATCAGCAGTAGCAATGGTAATTCCTTTCGCCAATATGAGAAATAAGCAACACCTGTCAAGACGTATGCAAACAAGGTGGCATCCAAAATAAAACCATTTTTCAATATGGTGTCTTCATAAAAGTACTCATCCCTATCATTACACCAGGTTGGCACCCAGAAGCGCATTTTAGTCTATTAAAAAAGTTTTGCCTCAAGTAAGGAAAAGACTTTGATTTCAGATTATCGAGTTTGAATGACCTGACCAGAGATAAATTAGTTTGGAAGTCAATTTCTAAAAGCCATCCAACACATACGAGCATGTAAAACTGACATTAAACTGATGATGATGCATCTTTCACTGTGTGTGCTTCTTGAACAATGGTTTATTTATTTTAGGTATTACATATGTTTTTTGATGATGTGATATATTTTTTACTTGTTGGAATAATTACTTTGTATCCAATGTAATAATCTGAATAATAATTATGCCTCAACTTTTTCTTGGCATAATCTTTCATGCTTGCATTATTTATTAGTACTGAGCTTTCAGTATCAGAAGAATATATCTATATATATATATATATATATATAAAAGACAAAACGTGCGCACGAGTTTTTGTATGTCCAAGAAAGGCTTTTTTTTCGGGGTTCTTGGGGGGGGGGTTACTATCGCTTAGAACTTCTTATATACCCTGTAGATCATATGTACAAATTTATTTACATCGAGTCTTACACAATCCTTGCTATTTCGGCCCCTCTTGTGTTGATTTGGCTTTTTTGTATAAAAGCGAAACTAGTGAAACTAAGGCACGGTTCTCGACCTATATCAGACAATTGCTTTCATTTGGACACTACCTTAATAAACGGGGGAGCTGGTTTATCCCAACAAATTGGGGGAAAAAAACAAAGTTGGGTAAAAAAAAAAAAAAAAAAACTATCCTGCAGTAAAATTAAGTGCAGGTTTGATCTCATTAAACACGCACTTAAAAACTGTCTCGAAAGCGTGATGTTTAACCTCAATTTGAACTTCTTCACTTTTTAATCGTTAAATTTAACATCTTACATTGGTTCCGTCGCCGTAGTGCAGGTGTATGTCGTCAGCCTATTGGCCTTAAGGCTCCGGGTTCAAGCCTACCTGCTGCCAACCTCGCTTTTTTCTTTTACACCTACAAAAGATTTTTTTTCCCATTTATAAAAGAAATCGCTGTTTTTTTTTTTTTTTTTTTTTTTTAACAAGTTTAACATCTTTTTTTTTATATTTAAACAGGGCTAAGTTTCCTTTTTGTTCTGCTTTACCCCCCCCCCCCCCCCCCAACATACACACCTACAAACACCCGGGCAACGCCGGGTACCCCACCTAGTATATAATAAATCTGAGGAGATTTGCAACACTAATCTCGGAGACAATTTGAGATAGCTTCAGGAGTTTAATATTTACCCAGAAAGTAAATTGAATTCTTAAAACAAAAAATCTAATAATCTACTTATATTTTTTAAAACTCTTAAATCTGTCACATTATTATTTATTTATTGTTTTTAATGCAAGAAAAAATTTAATATTGGTAATCCTAAATAATAAAAAAGAAAAATGTCAAATTATGCGTTTGCAAATATCTGCTTCAATGATATTCATACTAATCATATTTTTTAAATTCAATATTATTGCCTTAAAATTGTATTTGTTAATTTTCAATTGTTTATTTTACGTTTTGTTTACAATTGAAAAAACTCTTCTATTTTTTAAATCTCACCTGTCTGTTTAAATGTATGTTTGTATGTCTCACAAAAACTTTCGACAGAGGTGATGGCTTTTCACAAGATCAGTATCGTTTTGAAGCTCGACCCTTCAGACGACAAATATCGAAAAATTGGCCAAAAACATTCATTCTTTCACCCTCAACTGGGCACTTTTCTACAGGGAGGGGGGTCGCTTTTTTTGTCGATATTTGCGAAATTCATTCTCTCTTTTCGATTGTCTAGCCTTAATTTAAACCTACATCACTTCCGGTTTGGCGATGGGCGCAGCAGCAAACACAATATAATTTTGAAAATGAAATGAACCATTCTACATTTCTGACCTTTTGAGGTAAGGATTGGTTATTTGAATTCTTCGAACTACTGTTCTCATCTTATCATTTGACACTTAAGTGTCGTGAAGTAAATAAAGGATTCTGTTCGAAATTCCATCTAGATTTCCAGAGTTTGACATAAACATTCTGGAGTTCGACAAGCTACGCCTGAAAAAGGTCAGAGGTTACATCGACCGAAATGTGAAAATAACACTCGATGAGGACAGTAGTCTAAAGAATCCAAATAATACGAATGAACTATTCTAATTGAACATATTCTCAAGTTATCTCGATCCCAATTCAGCATTTAACCTTATGGAGAAAACTGTTGAAATATTTCCAAGTTACTTCTTTAGCTGTTCCAGACCATACCAAAACTTTTCCCACTGATGGCAGATCATTCTACTTTGAAGTTTTATGGTCGCTCTCGCTCATAAACTTACTTTCTCTTACTGACAGACTCCATTCATGTAATTTTTTTTTCTCATAAAATAACTGGAATCCTCATTGCACTGTTTTCTCTTGCCATATTGAAATAAGAGACCAAGAATTTCTTTTACTGCCTTAATATATGCATTGCTAGAACTCATGAGTTTCTCAAATAATGATTGACTCGTGGTAATGTTGCAATATACAACTGTAAACATTACTTCTTGGCATCTTTCTCTTTCTTTAAACAAAAATGGATCTGTTCTTAAAATCTATCTATGATGAGGGGGTAGGCAGTATTAATGATATGCGTTCTCCATTATAATTTAAGTTGGTTGTGATAGAAAGTCCATATAACTCCATAGGTGAATAAAATAGACAACAGATAACAATAAAGGTTAATAGAAATACCTTTTATTTTGGGTTGTGCTGAAAATGAATTAAAAACAATCGTCTTTACGAAAGGTGCCATGCACCTTAATATAGTTATCATAATTCTTCATTCAATGTTAGGTAACACCATATAGCCCTACAAGTGATCTATTATATAAAGAGCAAATGTTTGTATGTCCAGCTAAAACTTGAAAAATTTACAACAAACACCCATAAAGGATATTTAAAAAAATTTTTTTTTATTAATCAACCAAACCCTGAATGTAATATCTAAAATAACGATTTATTATTTTGTGGTCAAATGATCATTTTTATCATCAAGATGTACACAGATCTTACTTTGATTTTTTTTTTTCTCGGTTATTTCTGATATGCTGACTTGAGTTACATGTGTGTATGGGCGAAAAAGAGAGAGATCGAAGTTATGTGATACTTTTGCCTTAGGCAATGCCGGGTAGCACTGCTAATTAGTAATAAGAAAAAAAAGAAAGAGTAATTAGTAATATGGAAAAACAAAAATGAATGAGATTAGCTTATTTTGTTTTAAAAAACAAAACACCTTTTGTTAACTATCAGAGTAATGGCAATATGGCAGCTTTTACTGGTCCCCCGACAAAAGGAGGGTGGACCTTTAAATTAACCCTTTTCCGTTCGTCTGTCCGCACTTTTCTCAATAACTGCCTTCGAATTTTTGGAAATTTTGCACAAACAAGTAAAGAAGTAACAGAACGTATTTTCAGGGAAAACTCTGGTTGCCCCCGTTGGGGTGCCTTTTGGGTTAAAATGGCTAAAATTGACACTTTTGTGCTTATTAAAAAAAGTTGATGCCTTGGGTTTTTATAAAACTTTGAAAAGTTGTAACTGATTAATTTCTATATAATTTTGTTTGTCTATACTTCACGATAACTCTTGGGTGTGCCTCAGGTGCTCTTTTAGGACTAATAAAAACACTCCATTTTTGGGACTATTTTACCATATTTGTCCAAAATTTTCTCTGTATGTCTATTTAGCAGTTTTGCATGGTGCTGATCTCCAATTTAAATCTGTTAAGGCTTTGGGGACTTTTGTGGCTAAATGGGGGTGGGGCAAATGATGGACTTGGTCATTTCTTTTTTTTTTTTTGCATGGTGCAAAACTCAAATTTACATATGTTAAGGCCTAAAACTGCACCATTTGTTCATTTTCACCAAGATTTGACGTCCCCAGGGGACTTTTGAGACTTAATTGGGGTCGGGGGGGGGGGTCAGACCCTGAACTTAGTTGTTTTTTTTTTTTATGCCTTGTTCACTGTGCAATCATGGGGGACCAAGCATGCTTCACTAGTTTTATGTAGTATTTGCTTCAAAATATTGCTTTTTCTGTTGGAAGTTTTTTATATTCTTTTATATTTAAGTTTACTGTTTTCGCTTAATTTGTCAAAAAAAATGATCTGTTTAAATTTCTATTGAAATGTCTCCTTTATTTGCTATTTCCCTGTACAATTCATCTACAGATGATGTAATGCTAGTTATTGAGGCTGATAACACAACGGAAAAATTGAATTGAAAGTGTTTGCATTCACTTAGCACTAATACTATTGTATGTGTCTTAGAAATGCATTGCTCCTCATCATAGCCTTCGATTAAATAGTAGGGTAGCCTTAGTTGTGTTGCATAAAGAAGAGAGGAGAGTGTTAAATCTACCAGAGACAGTCATTGGTTGATAAGATCACATATTAGGAAATGGATAATTGTTTGAAATAGTTTTTTTTTTCTTTTTCTTATTACAAAGTACAAAGAGGTCATTACTTATCAAGGCCCAGAAACTACTTGAGGATAAGGTTAGTCATTGGGACAATAGCGTATTAATGGTTAGTATGCTTGGATTATTTAAGAGGATGGTTCAACAAGAACTTGTTTATGTTGGACTTGAAGATGACATTATTTTAGTCAGCTGGAAAGCAAACCTACGGAATAGTTCCACAGGCAAGTAGTTTTAGAAAATAAGTTTTGTTCATGGAATCCACATGTAGGTTTAGGCACCGATAAAGAGTGGGGGGGGGATTATTGATGGTGGTTTTGGTTAGATGAGTATTTTTGTGAAAGATGGCAAGGAGGGGGGGCATAGATCGGAGCTCAGACGAGCACTTGCGATAAAAATAATGATAGAGCAGAGACAAGCTTGTAACATAGCTTTCTGTGGAAAAGAGGTTGCAGAGAACAGAAAAGGACATCACCTACTAGGTAACTAAGTTGGTTTTGAACTTTTAGAATTGATCATCACTAGTGGCATAATACAAAGGTTTTTCTGCGATTTTGGTTTTCATGACCAACCTAGAAGAGAGTTGTTAAATTTCTAGAAGGCTATTCTTTGACTGATAATCCAGCCATGGAAATTGGAGGTTGTGACAAATAAAATTACCAGCTTCAAATAATATATTTCAAGATGACTGTATGGTCCACATGAAGGCCCACATGGAAGTCACTGGATATTCGCAAAGGTTTATCAAATAATTATTAACGAGTTCAGAGAAAATCTACTCTGAATTTAAATCTAGTTTGGTTTTAAACATGTGAGTTTCCATCGTGGAGTTAGTTGGGGCAATTAGATAAGGACTTTGACATTGTGAGTGTGATCTGCATTTTAATTGTAATTATACCAAAATCCATCTTGCCAAGCAATTGTTTAATCCTGCACTGTGAAAACGTTACAATTAAAATTGAAGAGATTTTAAATAGAAATATAAAAACTTTGTTATGAAAAAATCCATTAAGTTCTGTATTTTTAGTATTTGGCAGAAAAGCTTTACTAAAAAAATTATTTTTAATACTTTAATTCATTCCAGACAAGGCACATTGCCACTGAAACTAAGAATTAGGTGTTAGAATTATAAGGGGGAGGCCATAAATAAGTAGTTGAGCAGCAAGATGTTTGTTTACATTTCATTTAAGTATCTGCATATCAGTACATGCAAGGAAGCAGGTAACAGGGAGGGAGTTCAAAGGCTGGGAGCTTGTGAAAAGAAGCTATTAGAGTAGAAAGCTCTTCGCTATCTGGAGACCTTCAGTAAGTGGATGGGATTTAACTGTCTGGTAAGTCAGGTGTATTTACATCGATTGTGCACCAGAGCAGCATATTCATTGGAGCACTTGTCAAATAAGTACATAGATACAGCATTGCAGAGATGGAACTATAATGTGGTAGATAGTGAGGAACCTATTAGAGACTCCTTCTTGGATCCTGTCTAAGAGAGAGATTAGTGAATGGTGTACCAGCCCAGATGTGGTAAAAATATTCATAGTGAATGGTGACTTAAAATTAAAAAAATACATTTCAAATATTTTTTTTTTTGTTGGCAAAAATCTTAAATTTTCTTTCTTTCTTTATTTATTTATTTTTGCAACATTATTGGAAGGATTTGAGAAATTCCGAGAATTGAGTAGTATTGTAGTCAGAAACAGCTTGTTTTCCATTTTGAGACAGAAAAGGGGATTTTTTTTTTTTTTTCATTGATTGTATTAAATTTTTTTTAACCTAAAATGTTCATTCCATTGCCCTTGGTGTCTTACAGTATTTGCTGGATTTTTTATTTATTTATTTTTAGTACTTCAATATTTCTTATCCATCTGTTTTATACATATTCTTCCCATTGTCAAATCTGTTGATTTTTACTCCTCAAATTGTTGTTGCAATCATTTTACCAAAAAGTAAAACCTTTTACAAACTTTTCTTTCAAACAAACCTTTTGTTTCTTTTAATATAAAGTATTTTTCTTTTTTGTCTCTTAATTTAAGTGCCTGTTTTGCTGGTATTTTTTATTTTCTCATCTTTGTATTTATAAAACTATGTGGAAAGAATGTGTGTGTGTGTCTTGCTTACATATAACTTAGATAAATACACATTATTTTTTTTATATTATTACTATATTTACTATTAATCAAATATTTATGGGAATCAAGAATAAAATAAACATCTTTGAATGTCCTCAGAGCTGGCAGCTCATCGGAGATCCAGAATTTGAAAATTCAATGAATGAAGTGGAACTGGAAACGTGGAAGACATTTGTTCTGGTAGTGAAGAACTTTCTTAAGTAATAAGTTTAGAAACTCTGCAGAACTTGTCACCAACATGCTGGATGCTTTTAGAGACTCGAGCTGCAACACAAGTGTTGAGATGCACCACCTATTTTCATAGATGGACTGGTTTCCTGAGAACCTGGATTCAATGAATAATGAGCAGGGGAATAGATTTCATCAGGAACTGAAAGAGATGGAAACCAGGTATCAAGGCCGCTGGAATGCAGTCATGATGGCTGACTACTGTGAGAATCTGAAGAGTGACCTCCTTGCTGCTGCTGATCATTTCAGGAGTTCAAGTTCAAGTCCTGAAGTTTGAATAATAGTAAAGTAACATGCAATTTACATGTATTTAGCTTTATCAATGCTCACCATTTAGTTTACAGTAATCAATGTTTCTATCAGGTAATCAATATATTGCTGGAAAAACACTTTTTTTTCTTAAAAAATATTTAGGATGATATGTGTTAAAAAAAAATCAGTTGATAATGTCACAAAAACATAATTGATTTCGTCACAAGATTAGATTTTTTTTTTCTTCTAAATCAATTAGCACAAAAACCTGACCTGATGGAGAGAAACGGAAGCCATTTCCTGATTCAGCAGTGCAAAAATACTCTAAATTAGTTATAGAAAGCTAAACAACATTCAAAAAGTAAAAAAAAAATTTGCCCAGTGTTATTAATTTATTTGCAACTCAACTTTTGCATCCTAAATCTGAAGCTTTATATACATATTGCCTTCCTTTTCGTTAGGTTGTATTTGATTGGCTCATCTACCAGCATGAAATCATTGTTATGCATATTAGTCAGATAGTGCTATTTTGGTTGACGAGTTACCTCTCTACGCGTGCATCTGTCTAATATGATGAATGTATGATGGAAGTCTTAAATATAGGCTATTAGAGTACAGAGTGGAGCAGGTTCTAGTGCGATTGCAATAATTAGAAGTGGATGGATAAAGTTCAGGAAACTTCTACCATAACTGGCCAGCAGAGCGTTACTACTGTCAACGAAGAGAAGTCGATCAGGCAGGTGTACACAATGTGATGCAATATGAAAGTGAAACCTGGCCAGTGAAGGTCGAGGACATGTGTTGCATGGATAGAAATATGAGAATGATACAATGGATATGTAATGTGAGTGTTAATGATATTACCTCAGAGATTAAATCTGGAGAGTATAGGAAGATTTATGCAGTAGTCTTTGATGGTATGGCCATGTTGAAAAAAAATGAATGAGATTTTTGGTTAGTAGATGCAGAATAGTTAAGGTAGCAGGTTCAATTCAGAGGGGAAAACTAAGGAAAATATAGGAAGTGATAAAAATAGACTTGAAAAAAGGGATGGATAAAGACCTAGCCAGAAATAGATTAGTTTGGATGTCAATTTCTGAAAACTGTCCAATGCATGTCCGCATGTAAAAGGGATGTTAAACGAAATATGATGATGGTATGAGATCTCATAGGAATTGTATAGCCAATTCCAAGTCCATGATGGTATCCATTAGGGCAAGCACAAATCCACAGTGCATTTTGGGAACTTCTTTTATCTGTTATTTTAGGTTTTATTTTTTAGTTAAATGTCTAAATAATAAAGTAAAGTCAGTTCTTTTGTAGATTTTTGTCATCAATAGCTTTCGTCTTACAAAATCAATCATTTATTTTACTTCATTGTTTTTTTGTGCAATCTTGTTACATGTTCATCGCAAAAAAAAATGTAATTTGATTTATTTAGTTTGGGAAAGTATTTTATCCAACAGACTAATTTTCAAAATGACTCCTTGAGAAAAAGATAAAGAATAGTAAAATTCTGTATTCATGAATACAGAGTTATTTCCTTTTGTTTGTATTTAGTTTTCCTAAACTGGGAAGTAACTCTATTTTGAATACTACACGGTTATTTCTCTTTGTCTAGTCTATTCTTTTCTTGTTTTTGAAAAGGGGTACAAAATTTACTTCATGTTTCAGTCAGGTAAATTATTAATTAAAGTAAAAATAATACTGGGAATGCCAGATGGAAGTAGCTAGTATATATGTATGTAATTATTTTTATACCTACAGATATTAGTGTTTAATGCTTTTACAATCATCAATATTCAGGAAGTGACGATTGCTATTGGTTTGTAGATTTGAACCGATCTACAAAGCTATCTTTTGACTTCATTTGCTAGGATGTTACTTCCAGACCACAATAAATCGCTACAAGAATTAAGAGAAATTTAACAACTTAAGACAGTCAGTGTTCTAACCACTGGAAATCATAAATACATACATACACACAAACATGTACTGCTTAACAGTTTTTGTTTTTTTTACTAGTTTTATTGTAATCACTTTTAAGCTGAAAATAATAGTCTCGTTCTCTTGGCCGTTAAGAATTGATGAGCTATTAGTTGATTAAGCCAAATTGCAGCTTTGTCCTTTCTCTTCTATCTCACTCTTGAATTGTTGCTTAGTAACCATGGCTTAACTGTAGTCTGGCTCAGGTGTCAAGTTGCTTTTTTAAACTTCTGTGCATTTCTCTTTTCTAAAACTCGCCGCCACAGTAAATCTATCTCTGCACCTGCGCTATGAAATTGTGGTGATAGCTGGATATCAGGCATGCAGAGTTGTGCAACCATATCTTCTTTCTCCGCCTCCTCAAAAATATTTCTCAAACTGCTCATCCAAATGCTCTTTGTAGCCATTCACTCGGAGCAAACGAGTGCTTGACTGTTGGACCAATCGAACATCGTTTTCACTCAGACAGGAAATTCTGAATAGCAATGGAGGTGGTCACAGTCACTCCATCTCTCTTCTTAGTGAATTTGCCAAGAACACTGTTTATTTGTTGATTATTTTCTTTTCAAATTAACATTCAATATTGATAAGATGATGTCATTTTCCCTATAGGTCATCAGAAAATTGTAATTTTGTAAAGACTGGTTATCTTATTTGTGAATAATATAGCAATATTTGTAATATTAAATTGATATATACACATCAAATATTATCATACAAAAAACAACAAAAATTAATCAATTTGGTTTTGAATGTTCCTTTCCTTTGGCATCTTTTTATATGGACTTTTCTCTTTTTTTTTTGCTTATTTTTATCGGAGCGTTTTTTTTTTTTTTTTTTTTTTTTTTTTTGATATTTTTATATGGACGTTTTTCTCTTTTTGGCATATTTTTATATGCACGTTTTTTCTTTTTGGCATATTTTTATCTGGACGTTTTTCTCTTTTTGGCATATTTTTATATGGACGTTTTTCTCTTTTTGGCATATTTTTATATGGACGTTTTTTCCTTTTGGCATCTTTTTATATGGGCTTTTCTCTTTTTTTTTTTTTTTGCATATTATCGTTTTTCTCTTTTTTCGGCATCTTTTTATGTGGACGTTCTTTCCTTTGGGCATCTTTTTATGTGGACTTTTTTTGCATATTTTTATATGGATGTTCTTTCCTTTTGGCATCTTTTTATATGGACGTCTCCCCTCGCCTGTTTGGCATATATATGCACATTCCCTTTTGGCATCTTTTCCTATGAATGTCTCGCCTCCCCCTCCTCCCCCGGCATCTTTTTCTATGCACATTCCTTCTCTTTTAGCATCTTTTTTTTTTTATTGACCTCCACCCTTTTGGCATCTTTTTATATGGCCATTCTGAACTTTTTAGCATGTTTTTAAATTCTTTAATTTTGATTTAAATTAAGAAAAACCTCTTATTTAATTTTTAACCTTTCCAAGCAAAATCTAAGAATATTTTAATGTAATATTCTTGTGATTTTCGTTGGACTTGCAGATGTTTCATAGATAAAGATTACACTTATTTCTCTTTAGTATGAGGCATACGTCCCAATCTTACTTTAATTGCATAATTGCCACGCCTTTTATAGTTATTGCTTTTTGTAAAATTTATTTAAAATGCAACTTTTTTTAATGCTTTAATAGGAAATTTAAAAAAAATTTTGTTTTTGTAGTCTGCATAATTTTTTGGTTCTTATGCAGTTTATGAAATGTTATTTTTTAGTGGGAATTTCAAGTTAAATTCAATTTTTACACTATCTTTTTTATTTAAAGTACAGAATAGTTACCAAAGACACCTCCCTCCCCATCCCAATGTTAAGAATGGGTTCCTAAATGTTATTATTTCAGCATGGTCTGTATTTTTGCAGAGGTACTAATTTTATTTGTTACATCAATCGTTATTTGGTCAGAATGAACATTCATGAACTTTGGGATTTGACTAAAGATTGCCAGTAACTTAAAAAAAAAACAACAACAACAGAACAAAGTGTGTTTTGTCAGATTGATTTATATTTAAATAGTGTTTTATTCTGTTTGAATGGACTTGCTATAAAATAAGCAAATATGGGCACACTTGTTCGATAAAATGAGTAAAGAGAAAAGAAATCTACAGACCTATGGAATCATTAATAAAATTCACAATCCTTTCTAGAATCCAACCATATACAAATAAACTTGTCTGCCAGCTTTCAGTCATGTTTTCATTTTATCAGCATTTAATGCTATGCTACAAATGTGCATGTTTTTCAAGCACACCTTCATGCAACTGATGTTGGTTATAGTGACCCTTTTCCATTCAGAAATAGTCTGGAGATTGTTTTCATAGGTCTTATCTTTGAGTTGATTTTGAAGAAAAAAGTATCTAATGAGTTATTGTTTGATGAGTGTGAAACATTCAGGATCATGATTTCTACTGATGAGATGATCACCAAAGTGTCCCTACATATTGAATGGTGATAAACAATACAAAGACTGTTGGGTATTCCTGACTGAGAGTTGATAAACAAGTTAGGTATCAACTGAAGTTTATGCTAAATAGGATTGGATTGCAGAAAGATTTGTGTATTTTATTAAGATGTAATTTTCAAGAATTGAAGTATCTTTCCTAGGGAAAGTTGGTGCTACCAGATCAGACTATCTGAAGATCTTGGCTTCCTGACCTAAAATGCACCAAACATTGATGTTATTGTTTTTTTTGTTTTTTTTCGCCTTTCCCTCTGCAAAAAAACAGAAACAATTTTCTTCTGCAAAGTAATCAAACCAAACATTATGAATAAATATTTAAAGATATAAAGAACTTAAGCATAAAATATACTTTCCAAAATTATTGGATTTGGCATTACATAACTCTGAAAGGCTGGATATGCCATAAAAAAAAACAAAAACAACGAAACCAACCCTAAAGAAAATTTAATCTCTATTACAAATCTAGTTTTTTATATTGAGCCTATTTCCATCATCGTAAATTATGTGTGAGTATGCAAGTAATTTTGTGTGTATATAGTTAACAAGCAAATTTAAATTGCTTGATTTTTTGTTTTTACTTAATTTCATTATTGCTATTAATTTCTACTTTTTGATTTTGCTGACTCGTTTCGTCTTCATCATCTACATTGATATTTTCACTATATCCAAATACTAGCATGATTAGATGGCATTGTCTTTAGATCATGCACACCAAAATAGAAGAATTTAAAACGTGTGCGTACCATCTTCATTTTATAACTTCTCTTTCTATTCTCCATCCTTCCTTATCTTCTTTTTCTAAGCCAAAAAGGATTTCTCCTCCTTGTTAAACGAGTGTATTTCTTACTACCTCTCAGCTAAACAGTGTTTTAAGGAAAGTTGATTGCAGTTGAAGCTCTAAGCATTTATTCTTGTTTTTAAGATAAGAAACACTAATTTTTCAAAAAACAAATATAATAAATTAGTGGTAGTAAACACTTTGATATTGAAATTCAAAATATGACAATTAAATGACAAGTGGAGAATTTTTAAATATATTTAAAATTAAAATTTTTGACTCCTGTTCACGTGACCGAGCACCTACACACTGACTTGGACATTTAAAACCTTGATCTTGTCAACATTGTAAGACCATATCATTAACATAATGGCATGTAAGAAAAAAACATTGGTACCTCGGCACTTTACTACCCGTTTTTCTGTGAGTCTCACTTGGCCACGCCCGGTGGACGGCGGAAACCGCCGGATTATACCAAGCGAATGGAAGTCAATAAAAAAAAAAAACGAACAAAAAAGAAAGAAAAGGAACCTACCGTAATAATTTCACAAACTTTACTGTTCTATTTATTTATTTATTTACTTTTTGGAGGGGAGGAGGTAATAAATTTTGTTTCTTTGAATTAGTGAACAAATCTTTTTTTTTTTTTTTTTTTTTTTTTTTTTTTTTTTGCTTGTGTTATGTTGATTAATCGGGCTATTCTCATCTTGGGTGTTATTAGCACAACGGTTCAGTCGCTACAACCTGTGACTTTCTTGGGGTGTTGAAAACATGCTTCTTTTTCGCTACTAACAAAAAGAGGGTTGGCTATACATTACAAGAATTCGAATTGTGTGTTCGATCAACATAACACAAGCATTCACACCTCATCTCAAAAATTCAGAATTGCAAATATTTTTTTTGTTTTGTTTGTGTATGAAAAGTTATTTACACATTTTTTGTTTTGTGGGTATATAGATATTTTTCGTTAAATCTTTTTTTTTTTTTTTTTTTTTTTTTTTCCAAGATTATTTCCTTAAGGATTGTATTTTCTACTGGTTGAAGTAAAGCAGCCGACTATGGCAAAGTAGGCTGAGAAAGGTTGTTAGAGAATGTAGAAGGAGGAAGTTTCTGAATTGGGTAACTTTCTATTATATGCATTATGATAGACAAAAAGATTCTTTCCAAATTTTTGTCTCCATAAATTCACTAAAATAACTGTCAAGCAGATCACGGTTGGTTCCACAGTCTTTTATTTCGTTATTTTGCTTCCTTTCACATCCTCTCCACATGATTTGTGGTAGCCCTAACTGTAGGGTCCACGAAATTATGGGTGTGGTTAACTGTAAGATGTTTTAAACTCTTTCATTTCCTTTTTTTTTTTTCTTCTAATTTTTACCGTCTGCTCGCTCGCATCTTTTTGCTAACTCTGTATAATCCTGCGGTTTGCGTCATTCGCCAGGTTTTGCCAAGTAAAACTCACAAAAAAACTAGCACTAAAGGGCAGAAGTACCAAAATATTGTTTGAATTTCCTGATGAAGAGTCTTTTATGAGTCGAAAACTTGTAATTTTGAATAAATAAATGCTTATTTAAAAAATATACACTTGTCTAGTCTTTTGACTGTTATATTTTGAATACTAATTTTTCAATCAGTGAATGGTTGAAGAGTACTGGCTTACACCTTCAAAAACTTTTGTCTTTTTGTTATTGTGTAAAAGTAAAAATATGGGGGGGGGTGGACTTTAGATTTTTAAATTGAAGTTTTTGATCTTCCTGATCTGATTTAAAATTAAAATAAATAAAAATTAAATTGTTCATTTTGATTAGCGATTTTTTTTTTTTTCTCCAAAATGGAATTGCTTATGAATTCCATATTTTGAGTTTTGTTTCAATTTAAAAAAAAAAAAAAAATATATATATATATATATATATATATATATATATGCAAGATGAACCTTTTTTTTTTTTTTTTTTTTTTTTTTTTTTTAATTTATTTTTCTTTGAAGTTTTGAGGTAAAGAGATAAGATGATTCCAATATTTTTCCTGAGTCTGATAATATCGATTCTGATTCCAATTATTTAAAAATCTCTAAATCTATATAATTATATAACTCAAATAAGCTTGCTTGCATTGGCGTTTAAACTGTCCATCCGGTTTCTGACTTCCGGTTTCAAAAAATTTGTCTGCCTACCTATTTCATGGCCACTCTGATATTAAAAGCCACTGATGCTGTTCAAAGCATACATAAGTCAACAAAATATATATTTTTTTAAAAATTTATTTTAACCTGCTTTCCTTACAAATAAATATAATTTAATTCTGTTGTTAAAAAAAAAAAATGATTTAAATATACAATATATAATTATAATCATATTTATAACCATACTAGCATGGGTGCCCGGCATTGCCCTGGTGTTTGGAGGTGTGTGTTGAGCAAAAAAAAAAAGTGGTAGTAGGAAGGCAGGCTTGAACCTGTACCGCGAAGAAGGAAAAGAATGGGGAAAAAAACGTGACATCTTTGCTGTTACGACCACCACTAAACCAGTTTAAATTAAGGCTAGACAATCAAAAAGAGGGGATGACTTTCGACAATATTAGCGAAAAAAGCGAGCCCTTCCTGTAGAAAAGTGCCCAGTTAAAGGTGAAGAAATTAATGTTTTTAGCCAATTTTTCTATATTTGTCGTCTGAAAGGTCGAGTTTAAAAACGATACTGATCTTGTGAAAATCCGTCGCCTCTGTCAAAAGTTTTAGGCAGACATGCATACATACATGCATACATTTATATATTTATAGCTCAAATTTTCGACCCAAACCGATTAAAAAGCTTGCTCTATATCTGAATACCCTTTATGTAAAATTTCAAATGTTTAGACCAGAAATTGTCTGAGTAATTTGGTAGACCGCAGAGGTCAATTTTTTAAAAACGTTGACCCCTATTATCACCTCTTAAGATTTCTTGTTTTGGGCTCAAATCAAGTTATTAAGTTAGATCCATGTCCAAGGAACCTATATCTAAAATTTCAATTGTTTTCACCCAAAATTGACTAAGGAGTTTGGTAGAGTTCTCAAAGGTCAAATTGTTGAGTTTTGACCCCTTAACAGCCAAATTTCTGTCCGAAAACCGATTACAAAGATTTTCCCAAATCTCAGTACCCTGTATTTCAAATTTCGAGTCTGTAGACTGAAGATTGATAGAGATATTGTGTAGGGAAATGTATACACACACACACACTTTCACTTTTATAGATATACTAGCGGGGGTTACCCGGCGATGCCCGGATGTCTTGAGGTAAATCAAAACTCGGGGGGGGGGGGTTTAAATAATAATAAAAAAAATGTTTTGGTAGGTGAGTGTATGAGGATCGAACCCGTACCCTTGAGTTGGAAATTAATGTGTGAAAAAAAAAAAAAAAACCCCGTGCTATGTTAACCATTGAGCCACGGCGACAGACAACGTTAAGCAGGTTTGAATTTATTTATTTTAAGAAGGTCAAATAGAAGTCACGCAGCGTTTGGATTTGTTTACCCAAATTTGACTGTTTCTTCCCCCAACAGATGTTGGGGAGGGGAAAGCAGCTCCCAATTGTCCAGATTGAATAGCAACTGTCTGATATACAAGATTGATCAAAGCTGATTGCTTCTGGACGTTTTTCCCAGCGCAATGCCGAGAAGACGTCGTTTGAGTTTAGTTTCACTTTATTTATACTAAAAAGCCCAATCAACATGCGAGAAGCCAAAATAGCAATAATTTTGTAAAAATCGACGTAAATAAATCTATATGCTAGGCGCTTTCCTAATTCCTAGATATTATTATATAGAACCTATATACACAGTTGTAAGCGATAGTAATGAACCCGGGACCGTGTGCGAGAAAAGCCTTTGCCAGACATACACGAAATAGTCACACACATTTTGCCTTTTATATATATAGATAGATTTACTACTTTTAATAGCGCTCCTGTGAATTCTGTCAATTTATTTATTTTATTTATTTTTTTTTTTCAGGCTTTACTTAAAAAATATTTTCTTTTCAAGCCATAACTTTAATTAGAGCTTGCAACTGGAGGCTTTCTGAGTTTTATTTTTTTCACTCATCACTTAAAAAAATGTTTTCTCAAGACAATAAAAGATAATATAATCTCAAAATCACTTTTTATTTTGAACATTTTTCATCTTACACTTTAAGGGCCAATGGATAGACTAGTATTTAACTATAGATTTATTTTTCTCGTATATCATAAAAATACATGTTAAAAATGCAGACGTTATCAAATGCAAAATTACATTTGTAGAACGTGATCTATAGATATTACTTTTACTGGTAATTTCAAATTAGTAAATATTTATTGTGTCATTACTTATTACCAGCTGTGGAAGATTTTGCTTTAAACAAAATCAAATAAAGAGACAAAAAATCGTTTTTGGCATCAGAAAATAGGCACAATTATTTCAGATTCTGATACCCCAAAAGTGCTGATTTTTCCTTTTTCAGATTCAGATTAATTGTCCCAACACTAATATATTATACTAATGAGTCAACTTACTGACGCCCAAAGGCGACTCAAGGATAAGGGTCAATAATTGTTAGTGTGACAAGGAACAACACCCTAAAACGGCTTGAAAATAATGAGTGAAATGGACAGAATTTAATTAGGAAGACAGTTTAACAATTTTTTAGACTTGAAAATGACCCTGGAGCCACTCCATGGATGGTGTTCCTAATAGGAAGTTTTAGGAAAGAAACTTTGTTCATGGAAGTTTTTAGTTTTAGGTATAAAGAGAAAAGGGTAAATTCTTTACAGTGATTGTAGTGAGGCGAATTTTGGCTGTGAATGTTTTACGAGTGGAAAGCAGAAATTAGAACTCGATTGAACACTTACCATGAGTATAATGATAAAGTAAAAAAGACTAGCAAATTCAATAGTTTAAGATTTTACCAAGCTCATGCATATTATTGCATATTATGCATATGCTTACATGTACACCAAACATTTTAAATATGTATTACTTAATAGAATTCCAAATTTGATGTAGAGCAATTCTTTTTCTCTACATTGCTGTATGTAACGTATTTTAAAAGTTTTTATGTATGAGTGTGAAAGTTTGGATGGCCACATTGTTTGGATGGTAAAGTTTGCAAAACATAATGTGTCCACCATGTTGCTGAGAATATTTATTCTGAAATTCTTAATTATCGATCAGAATTTTTTAAACATCTTTCTATATATGCACCCCTAACGGCTATCATTTATATGTGCTCATATTACTTACTCTATTTTCTACAATATATGTGTGTGTGTGTGTGTGTGTGTGTGTATCTCTCTCAAAATTCATAATATGTTCATTAGTATAGGAAATTTCTGTGTCTATAATTTCTCTTAGTCTGTCTGTCCATTATAATTTTTTGGAAACTACTGGGCCGATATGGCTGAAATTTTTGGGGATCTTTGATAAGATGCAATAAACCAAGTAATCGAGTATCTGTTTATGTACAGTTAAAGAATTTTAGGCAATAATATGTAATGCAAAAATGATCACAAATATATTAAACCATTCATTTGGCATAAAGCTTTCACTGTAACATAACTTTTGTTCATTTAAATGAACTAAAAAGTCTTTATATGAATATATTAGTGTTGGGTGATTAATTGGAATTGAAAAAATTTGTGCATATTTTTCGATGGCAAAAACAATTCTTTCAATTGTTTTTTTATTTGATTTTGTTTAAAATAACTTTGTAGTAAAATATTTAGAGATTTATAAAAAATCGGAATTGGGAATTTAGTATTGAACCGCGAATTATATCAAAATCGAGAATAATATTGGAATTGTCTCATCACTAATATATACATATATCCATATCCACTTCCTAAATGTATTGTTTATAGACAGTCACAATGCAAATTAAAAAAAAAAAAAAATATATATATATATATATATATATATATATATATATATCAATTTATATTAATTCCAAATTTGTAACTATATTTATACATGCATACGGGAGCACACACTGCTGGAATTGGACATAAAAGACCGTGGCTAAGTAACTGCACGCCATGTTAAAAAAAAATCGTCTGTATTCTCCTGTCAAAGACTCTTTCATGGATCTAAACTTAAAATGTAAATAAATAGATATATTTGTTTATAAAATATGAATAACTATTTTTGTAAAAAAAACAAAAAACAGTATTTTGACTAGTCTATAAACTAACATTGTGTGTATAAATGTGTAAATAAATTCATACCTAACTTGTGTGTATGTATGTATATGTGTGTGCATATATATATATATATATATATATATATATATATATATATACATACACTATTAGAGGAACTGTCTAGTTTAATTTTGTTTGTTATTGTCAGTTTAATGACATATCAAATCTTAATGCTTGATCATGATATCTACTCTAAACAATGTTCTATTTTATCCATTAAAAGATTACATGATTATTATTCATCATATTTTATTCATAAATAAATGGAGAGATTTTAGGGGTTCATACATTTCCCAAATGATATTAGTACATAAATGTAAGTAATAAGTTTGATTGGATTTGAACTTGGCTTGCTGATTCCATAATCCATGTTCGTATCCATTAAGTCACCTGCATTCTCATAAAGAGTCATTACTTTCCATCTCCATACAGGTCATGTTTAAAGATAAAGCAAAAATACACGTTATGTAATGAGATGTGACACAAAAATTTACAACTCTGACCAACAAATGTGTTGCCAGCTGTTCAGCATAATTTGTGACATATGCACCTGTGATGAATAATAATGTTATCTTTTTATGGTTTTTTATGCAAGTTTGTTTTTAACTCACTAAGAATTCTTTTCATTTTATCTGAAAAAAAAAATTAAGCCTTATTTTGATGTAATACTAACTTCATGTATAACATGGCTACAATACCCATCCCAATACTGATTCATAATAACGAGATACTTGAAAACTGATAATTTTTTTGGAAGAGTTAGTGACAAAGAAAAATTAACCCACTGAAGTTATAGATGTTGAAAATTTTGTTTTTATGGTCATATTTCATCTATGGGGACACTGTGTGTGTGTGTATATATATGTGCGTGTGTGTGTTTTTGTTTTAAACATTTTAAAATCCGATCAGATGACTTTCAGGTTTTAATTCAAATGGTTTTCATTTTCTTTTTTTTTTTTTTCCAATATGAACACCTAAATGAAAAGACAGACTTTCCACTTGAGATCTGTAGTTATTAATAACTACAGATCGAAAAACTGTCATGCCAGTGTAGTGGAGCTTGTACATGTTTGTATAAATAAATATTAATGTGTGTGTGTGTGTGTGTGTGTGTGTGTGTGTGTTGGGACAATTAATTGGAATCAAGAATTGGAAAAATTAACACTTTTTGGAGTATCAGAATCGGAAAAAAATTGTGACTTTTTTATTTGATATTCTTTAAAAGAAAATTTTTCACCATTGGTAGTAATAAATATTTATTGATTTAAACTACCAGTATAAATAAATTTATAAATCTTCACCTAACAACCATGTTTTTACGTTGGAGAAAATATATGTACATTTAAGGTCAGTTTTTATGGTAATCTGGACAAAACAATCTTTTTGTAGTTAAATATTTAGACATTTATAAAGAATAGGAATTCGTAATTGTATCGGAATTGAAAATTTAGTACAGAATCTAATTGGAATTGGAAAAAATGTTGGAATCGTCCCATCACTAATATATATATATATATATATATATATATATATATATATATACTCTATAATATAAAGCTCTGTGTGTGTGTCACGAGTAGGCTCCTATATGGTTGACTATTTTAAAAAACTGATTCCATATAATGATAGAAGATGTATCGAGACACAGGAATGGTATGTTTGATCTGGTGGTTCATTAAAATTGTGGGGTCTGTGTTCGCGCCTGGTCCACGCCTGGAAATAAAAAATAAAAAAAAAACGTTTACAAGTGTTTTTGATATAGATGTACATAAGAATACTTTGATAAGTATGTTTTAACTTAAATAGGGATGGTATAATAAAATTGTGGGGTCTGCGGTCACGCCTGGCCTTCATAGAATGGAAATAGGCACAAACTTTTATAAAGACTTTTCATATCTATCTGCGTAAGTATACTTTGATAATTATGTTTCAGTTTGAAGAAGTATGGTATAATAAAATTATGGGGTGTTCGTTCGCACCTGACCTCTATAGAATGGAAATATGTCACAAAGTTTAACAAGTTTTTTTAATATAGATCCACAAAATATTGTGATAAGTGTTTCAGTGTGAACAGGTATGGTATAATAAATTATGGAGTTTATCTATTTTATTTTTACTTTCATCATATTTTGCTTTGGTTTTGATACCCCCAAATTCAACCCAAATTTACAACCCTTCGTTTTCATAACCTATCATACGTTCATAAATCAGAATCCATTTTCTGTAAGCTGTTTTAAAACCCAGTCAACAATGGGTACTTGTGCTAGTAATATATATATATATATATATATATATATATATTTATTTACTACAATAATTATTAAATACTTACAGACACAGGTGTTTCATCCTTTCTGGAATCATTAATGCAGAGTGTCACTATTAACACCAGTCGATACATTCGAACCTGGCAACAGAAGCCATCTCTGGCTTCATTAGCAAGGACCAGATCCATTCGGCTACCGTTAACCGCGAGAAATATTGTTGAAATTTAAGCGCTTTTTTAAAAATGCTTTTTAACGTCTGTCAGAGTGATCTAATCATTATATGATAATCTGCACACGCACATATATATAAAGGTTAAATTCCAGTCAAATTTTTATTAATTTCTAAAAAGATAATTCTAACGTATTCTTTCATTAATAGTTAGACAACCAGAATACAGAGTTATGTTAGTTTTTTTTTTTTTTTTTTATTTTAATGAGTGTAACTCTTCATCAGAAGAAAGGACAAAAAATGTGTTAAAAAACGGCAGGAAATAAAAATATGAATAAAAAGTATATGCATATATTAGGTATTTTTTACATTTATACAAGCATTATTTGGCTACACATTTGCAGATATGTTCAAGTCAGAGCTATTGTCAGACTTCTCTGGGGCCAAACCCTTTCACTGTGGGTGGAGGAGATGGAATCGAACATGAAATTAACTCGTACAAAAACAATTGAAATAGCATGAATTATGTTATCTTTCATTCACCTTTAAATTAGTATATATTATTAATAAAAATTTTTTATTATAATTTTAAAATCATGATGTCATCCATCAAAATGGAGTTATCTTGATCAAGGGTTATGGGTCGTCTACTAAATACACTGTCTAAACTCTTTGGAATCTAGTATACTACTAAAACTCTGAATAATGTCAGATATGATGATGTATCAAATGTATGACATCATCCATTAAAACAGGACAAAGGTGACCTGTGGCATGGAGTCATGGATTGTCTGTGAACAGTAACTTTATACAAAATGTTTTGCAGCAAAATCCGGCACTTAAAAAAATGTTAGCGATCTACTAGGTGTTGTTCAGTGTGGTGAAGCCGTAGATGGAGGAGATTGATCTCAAATACTCTGGTGTCTCTCAGCAGAGTTCCTTTCCTGCACATGATCAAGACAACCCAGATATGACCACTGAACAATTTTCTTCACCACTGGTCCCACATGAGGGCATGATTGAGGCCAAGACCAACAAGTACACCCACAACGCTGTTAACTCTCTGAAGTCTGGAATTATGGGGTTGTTTGTTGCAACAAATATGTTCACCAAAGTGTGTGACTCATTTAATACCTGTTAAAATGGCAGCAGCTATCAGGTTAACAAAAAAGTTCTTGTGGTTTTTAACTTTTAAATTCAAATGAACACATCTCAGCTGAAACAAAAATATATTGATCGAAATAAGCACCATCAGAATTAACATTTTTTGCCAATTCAAAACAAGTGTATCTATGCTAGTAACCTAAAAATCTTGCGTTCTGGTGGTGATGAAGTTGCTGCAGGCGTTTTTGATAATGCTTAGGTTGTTGAAGCATTTCTCACACAGAAAGTTGGTGAGATGCTTGAAAAAGTAGTAGTCGGTTGGTGAGAGGTATGGAGAGTATAGCGGATGAGGCAGTTTCGTTGCCTAATTTGTTCAACTTCTGCAGGGTTGGTTTAGCAACGTATGATCAGGCATTATCATGGAGGAGAATTGGGCTTTTTCTGTTGACTAATACTGGGAGTTGTTGTCAAAGTTTCTGATGCATTTCATCCATTTGTTGACAGTACTTCTCTGCTATATTGGCTTCACCTGCATTCAAAAACTTAACAGACAAAAAAAACAGTCAACATGACCATCTTTTGGTGCAACTCTGACTTCGGGAAGTGTCATGGAACTTCATCAACATCTAACCACTGAGCTGAGCATTGCTGGTTGTCGTAAAGAACCCACTTTTCATTGCAAGTTATAACCTGGTCAAGAAACGGAGTGTTCTTGTGTAAAAGAAGGAAAGATGGAATAACGTTTCTTTATTGCCATTCAATTCATGAGGCACCCAGTTTTTTTTTTTTTTTTTTTTTTTTTGTCTTTCCAATATCGCAAGTGGTTGGAAATCATTGTATACATTATGTCTAATTCAGAAGCAAGTTCTCGATCAGTTGTGCATTTATTGGCTTCACCTACGGCTCTAAAGTGATTGTTATCAACATCCGATTGCTGACCACTATGCTCATCATCTTCAAGACTCGTTGCCGCCACAAAAGTTCTTATATCACCATTGTGCTGTGCGTTCAGGAGTGGATCCTGGGCCAAATGCTTTGTTGATATCACGAGCTGTTTCAGCAGCTTTTTGGCCTAGCTTGAATTAAGAAAATTGTACAAATTTGCTTTTTTTCCATCTTATATTCAATGTTTTAAAAATAAGATATAATTGTTTTAAAACGATTGTAATTTAAACGATTAGATAGTGAAAAACGCTCTTTAAAATAATATATAAAGATATTATAATAAAAACTTCGAAAATACATCATTTTAAATTAAAATAAAAAATTCTGCAAGAACCTTCTTCTCAATCTAATATATTGAAAAATAATGTATGTAACTCTTAACTGTTAAATGAACTGTCAGATCTCGAAAATGGTTTCTTTTTGTCAAGTGTCGGATTTTTCTGCAACATCGTATGCGCGTGTGTGTGTGTGTGTGTGTGTGTATATATATATATATATATATATATATATATATATATATATATATATATACACACACATCATTCAAACAGTGTTTGAATATATGGTTAAGTGGCAGTTTTAGTCATTTAGAACTGCTTTAAAGCTTCACCGCTCACTCATTTTTTTTTTTTACCAAATTTCGAACGATTATTGCAGTTTAAAGATCACGTTTTCAATTTTCGTTCAGTAAAACAAAAGTTATGATGAATTTACTGGTGTTCAAAATCGTTAAAAAAAAATGTAAAGAGGTAAGCAACGCTTTTTATGACTGGTTTCCATAGCAACCACGTCGCTTCAGTGACTACTGTTGCTACTAATTCACTACTGTCTCGAAAAGAGAAGTAACAAGTGATTCAAAGAGAATGAAAGCATAAAAGGGAGATAATTAGTGTTTAATGAAAGGAGACGAGTGCTGTACATTATTACCTATGGTTTATGGGAGCAAAAAAAATAAGATTGAAATTAAACAAAGAACAAGTCACTTTATTGGAAGCTTGGAAAAATCATGGATTACAATAGAAAAATGCGAGCATGAAAAGTAATATGGTTAACTTAAACATGGAAAAGTAAAGGACTAGTTGTTAAAATTGGAAAAGGACAAGATATTCTAGTAAAAAATATAATAAATTTATAACTTAAAATATTGCAGCATTAATAATTTTTTTAAATTCAATTTATAACATTATATAATCAATTCTTAATGTTTTAAGTTGTAAATTTATTATATTTTGTACTAGAATATCTTGTCCTTTTCTTTTCCAGTTTTAACAACTAGTTCTTTACTTTTCCATGTTTAATCTTAACCATGTTACTTTTCATGCTCACACTTTTCTATTGTAATATATATATATATATATATATATATATATATATGTATATATATATATATACTTGCACTGCTGATTGCAGAAACATGAAACACTAGTGTCTGTAGGTATAAAAATAATTATAATTATTAGCTTCTTAAAGAAGAAAGCTCTTAAAGTTGAGCACTGTTTGTGTCAGCTGGCCTTGTGCGAGATCATGATTTCTGGTTTGATCACTATTGAGTCTTAACAGTGTGCCTGTATTTAGCATTTATAGTTAATTTCACTTAATTCTCATCGCAGTTGATGGTGGCCTGGAATCAAAGGTGATCTCCTCATCAGTAGCAATTGTCATTTCCTGCACTGATGATTGCATAAGCAAGAAACATTAGTGTCTGTAGGTATAAAAGTAATTATATACACTAGACGAACTGTCTAGGTTTGGGAAATCTAGTATATTACTCAAATTCTGAAAATGTTTATCTTGTAGAATACTAAAATTTTGAACTGTGACTGTGTTAAATGGTGAGAGGAAGGAAGATTGATGTAAATAAACAGTGGCGATAAGCAAACTAGATTGATATAATTAGAGAAGAGAAAGAGGAGAGAAAGAGAGAGAGTAGGGAGAGTCCATTATGACTTCATAATGTATTTATTTATTTTATTTATTTTTTTTACATAGGCATCACCACTTATCAAGGCCGAGAGGTCACTCAAGGATAAGGGTTAAAGAATGAAAAAATAGTCAAAAGACAATATAGTAATCGATAGTAATGGAAGTTCGGTAAATATGTTAACTTAAGTGTAATGGCTCATCAGAAACTTGTTCACGTTGGGCTTGAAGACAACCATATTATACAGCTGGAAAGCATGAAAACTGAAGACAATTCCACAGGCGTGCAATTCTAAGAAAAAAAAACTTTGATCATGGAATCTACGTTTAAGTTTAGGCACAGATAAAGAGTGGGGGTAATTATTGATAGTGTTTTCAGCTAGACAAGTGTTTCTTGTAAAAGTTTGGCGAGGGGGCACCATAGATTGAAGCTCAGTCAAACACTTTCCTTTTAACTTTGAAAATTTGACATGTATCTGATTTTGTTAAAGCTACTTAAAACGTTGACACTGTTGAATCTTACTTTTTTACTCTTTTTTTTTATCTATTTGTCCAATGTATAATGTACCAACATTAGCACTACAAATCAAATGTATAAATTAAACTTATGTTTGCTCAATAACAATTTCAGTAATTGGTTTATTTATCCCCGTTTTTTTTTTTTTTTGCTATTTAAAACAAATTATTCTTTAATAAATAAGAATGATCCCATGGTCATAATTTGTCTTCATGTTGCTTTTAATTACTTTATTATTTATTTTGAATGTTTTTTCTTAATTTTATTGTTTTCTTTTTACACAAATAATAACCTAATTGAAGTAATTCTTTTTAATTTTTAATGTTTTTTTTTATCACTCTTATTTTAGTTTTCATATC
The DNA here is from genome assembly GCF_053919585.1 of Euprymna scolopes. NCBI lineage: Eukaryota > Metazoa > Mollusca > Cephalopoda > Sepiida > Sepiolidae > Euprymna > Euprymna scolopes. Next base: position 59,343,104 of record NC_136499.1, on the reverse strand, counting down.
TGTATATATTGTATTTTTTTTATACAAACCTAAGGATATTTGATCTGAAATAAAGTCACAGCTTAAACATATGTGCATATATGTAGTTAATGATGCTTGTATGAATAAAATTGTATTATAATACAGCTCTATTGAGCATTATCTTATAAACAGTTTTATTGGATTAACAACTAAGAAACAACAACCATACAAGTATTACATTTTTTTAGTACATTTTTACTTTTCGAATAAATGAGTGTACAATTTTGAAAATGGTCAATTTTGAGTACATTTTCTATATGTGAACAATAGAAATTCTAATTTATATTTGTTTCTTCTTGAATAAAAAACCCTTTGAGCATTAATGATATTAATAATCATTATTTTTTTTAAGGATGAAACTACAGATATTTCTGCGGGTCGTTATGGAAACTTACCAATTATTAAGTCCACTGAGAAGCCCGATCGACAACTCTTGGATGTCAAACAACTGACCTCTGCTTTTGCTGACCAAAAGGTGTGGGTTCGGGCAAGACTGCAGACTAGCCGCAGCAAAGGTAATCACTCTTCATTCTTTGAGCTCCATTACAATCGAGAGAAACAAAGCTAATCAATAATTTGGGGGGGAGGGGAAAACTAAAGATAAAACGTGGTGGCCAACTGCTATTTCTCACTTGCCTCTCGATTCCCAATCATTTTGTACAGCTTTTAGAAAAAACTTACCCTTTTTTTTTTTTTTTTTTTTATTATTAATGCGTTTGCATATATATATATATATATATATATATATATATATATATATATATATATATCAGTGAGTCAATCTATCTGAAAATTTGAAATAACATTTTCAGCACTAAATAAATTTTTAATTTTTATTACATATGTCCATACATCTCCAAGAGAGGCTCGGGCTGTGTATAAGTCATGCTTTGGTTTGATATAGTGTTTTCATTTTTCAGAATTTTTTAAATAATGATGTATAATTTGAATTATCTGGATCTTTTTGACTAATGTTCTCATCTTGGATGCTGTTTTCAAGGTTTCAGTCGATATAACCTCTGCACTTTAAGTGCATCTTGGGAATTTTTCTGGTGGATTCGGGATTCTGTATGAAATTTAAAATGGAAACCTTTATTTAATCCATCTGAGTAACTTGCTCTCGAAAGTGAAAAAATTGGTTTCAAAATATGAAATATTTGTAAATAGACTATTTCTGAGGATATATTTAATTTTTAAGTGTTATGAAGTGAATACATGTGTCTATTAATAAAAGATTTGTCAGCCTTGTTTTCTTTTTTTCTGACCCTTCAAATTCAAAAGTAATTTTGAAGCCTTTAAACTGACAAATAGCAAATAATTTCTGTCTTAAATATCCATGGCAAAGATCAAGTATTTTTGTTCATTTGTTATAAATTAATGGAAAACCTGAATTTTCTTATGCACCTTTCACACATCAAGGAACCAACAGAAAGAAAAGGACCATTAGAATCCTGGTCATATTAGGCAATTCCAGCAGGGGAATACAAATGATTTTTAATTTATATAAAGGAGATTGTGTCAAGGGCAAGTGTTGTGGAACTCTCTATTTTTTTTCTTGGTGATTCTTCAGATAATATTCTTGAAAAGTTTTAAGACATTGTTTCTGAATTTTTGAGATGAGGATTGATAATTCATATTTTGATTCTTTGGACTACTGATCTCATCTTGAAGTGTTATTTTCATAATGATTCCCAACTTTGACATGGTACACATAAAGGTCAGAGGTTACATGACTGAAATGTGAAAATGATGGTCAAACTGAGAACAGTAGCCTGAATAATCCAAATGTTATGAAGTTATAAGAATTATTCTTTTGTGAATCTAAATTGTCTGGATAAACAAAATCCTTGCCTCTTTGATAGATTGACATATTTTGTCCTATCCATGTTTCTTATATGAAGAATAATTATGATAGGAGTACATGTACAGATATGCATGCACATGTGTGTCTCTTGTATTAGATTTATATATCCACATTTACAAAATTCTAAAGGAAAATGGTAAAGTTTAGAAATTCTGCTAAAGATTTTGTGTATTTCATGAATTGTCCACCTTGAAATTTTTTATTTCCATTCAAAAGTCAAAACAAGGATGCATTGCATATTAGGGACCCTATGTCAGTACCGATTAAGTTTAGCTAGTGTGAATTTTGACAAGGGTACATTAATACATGTCAAGATAACCTAAATTTACAAACAGAATCATACCTACATACAGGTGATGTAGGAACAAGGCAGGGGCAAAATACAGTAGACAAAACAGTCGAGTAATGATGATGTCACATTTTTGAAGAGAGAAAACTGAGGTTTTCAAGTCTACTCTTCGGAAAGAAAGACACTGTAATGTAGAATAATCAAAGGTGAATGTCATTCGATGTCTGTTTGTGCCACTCATTTCTCCAGTTAAAAAGTTAAGTTTAAGAAATAAATAGCTACGATACCTTTGGTTTCTCTTTCTTTCTTTTTTTCCTTTCTCTCCTAAATACATTCTCTCAAATAAAACCTTGAAGAAACCTCGGCAAACATCCCCCATTCTGTCTTTCATGCATGGAAAGTTTTATTCATTCTTAAATAGATAATCGCTGACTACTAGACGAAACAGTCACTCATAAAACATGGAGAAGAGAAACCGTATCTGGCAAGGCGATAAAAACCAGCACATATAAATGTATAAACATGCGCATATATAGGACATTTATTTGGTTTATTGATATCTCAGTAATGAAAATGTACAGATGCATCCAGATGATGTGTTTTCAAAGTGATAAGGATGTTTCAAATATGAGATTGAATCTGCTTTTAAAATTGCCGGCTTAAAATGAAGGCAGGCGTTTACATTCATTTTACTTTGTTTTTTATTTGATTTCAATAACTAATATTATGTTACCAATTTTTTGAGACGAAGATTGGTTATTCATATTATTTGGAATTTTCGCACTACTGTTCTCATCTTGGGTGTTATTTTCACAATGTTTTGGTCAATGTAACCTCCAACCTTCTTCAGGTGTATCTTGAGGAACTCTGGAATTTGGACGTAATTATGAATGAAACTCTTTATTTACTTCATGGGGGTAGCATGCTCTCATTTCGTCAGCCATGATTGGATAGAGATCCTAAGTAATTTGCAATTGTATTTTGTTCGGTCGTCCGCACTGAGAATTGAACCTTCAACCTTCAGGAGAATATCACTTTTACAATTGATTTTTCCAAGTACTCTAAACACTGCGCCATGGCTGACAGAAGGAGAGCATGCTATCCCTGTGAAGTAAATAAAATTCCCGAGTTCGACAAGATACACCTGAAGAAGGTCGGAGGTTACATAGACCGAAAAATTGTTAAAATAATGCTCAAGATGAGAACAGTCGTCCTAATATTCCAAATAATACAAATTCAATAACTAAGTTTTCAGAAATCAAGGTGCTCCTGCCTGAGACTAACACTTGATTTCTATATGAGATACATAGATGTGTGAGTGTTCAATCAAGATTATCCTCTATCCCTCAAACGTTGAATTAGTAAAAGAAAAAGTGAAGAACATTTATTTTCTTCTCTCCAATTGATCAGTTGAATGTTTTAATTGTATAATAGGTTAAGTAGTTTGCTTGAAGCATTGTTTAATGTGTATAAAAAAATAATTTAGGGTTATAGAAAACAGAACAATGTAGAGACGTAACTGATAAACTACTCAAACTGAAGCAAGTTAAGATATAATGGTGGAACCAGCTATTCAGTTTTAGATCCACCATGCACATTTTAAAGTCAAACGCATGCCTGACAAAGGGAAGACATCCTGAAATATAGCATCATGGATATGCCACCTGACTACTTGAGGCAAGTAAGAACATATTACATGTAAAATATTAGTGTTGGGATGATTAATCGGGAATCGAAAAAAATCGGAACTTTTTGGGGAATCAGAATCTGAAAAATTTGTGCCTATTTTCCAATGCCAAAAACAATTCTTTTCATTGTTTTTATTTGTTTGTTTTTAATTAAAACTTAATTTTGCATGGCTCATATTGATGATGAAATGATAAATATTTATTGATTTTAAACTACGAGTAAAACTAAAATCTATAGATCCTCTCCATAAATGTATTTCTACATTTAGGAAATTATATGTACATATTTCATGGTTTTTGCAATAACTCTCCCAAAAACAACTCGATATTTAGAAATTTAAAAGAATCGAAATTTGTAATTGTATCAGAATTGAGACAATGTTGGACTCGTCCCACTACTAGCACACATGTGTGTATTGAAGCAATAAAGTGAAACTGCATAGCTGGAGCTGGTTCCACAATTATATCTTTAGTTTCTTCAATTTGAGTCTCTGTTGCATCTTTGCATTATTCTGCCTTTTATAAACCTAAATTTCTTTTATATTTTATTGTATATTTTTCTTTCAGTGTCTTGTTCTTACTAGATTCCAGAACCAGAATTCATCTGGCATAGTGGAATATCCAGCTAAGTGTTATTACTTGAGGTAACATCACTAGGAGAAGGTGCATCATTCCTTATATGAAGCAGTATATACAACCATGTTGACGGGATCTTATTTGAGCTTCGAATACTGTTGTTTTTAATATTTGATTAGGGTTTAGTTGTTGGGAAGGGCATCCTTATGTCAAATTTTCATTACTATAAGCAGTAGATTTTGCTTTAAATAAAATCAAATAAAAAAAAAAAAGACAAAAGAATCATTTTTTTTTTTTTATTAGAAAATAGGCACAATTTTTTTCTGGTTCCAGTACCTCCAAATGTTTCAATTTTTCCAATTTTCGATTCCAATTAATCCCATCCCAACACTAAAACCTGCACAAAAATGCAGATCAATCGAATGCTGGTTTATTATGTCTAGAAAGAATGGTGGAAAGGAGCAGAAAAACGTGAAAATGATAGTGTGATAACATATGTTCCTGGATTTTTGGATAAATTAGTCAGCAAAGAAATGAGACACAGACAGAAAGTCTTGGAGACAAATATATAGAGTAGTCTGTATGCAGACATTTAATAATAATGATCAAGAAGCAATATCAGTAAAGCAAAAATCTTTCAAGTCACTTTTTTTATTTTCTCTATCTATCTATCTATCTATGGTGTGAGTCACATGCACGTACCATGACAATATAGCATTGAAATGTGGTAAACACTTGTCACGTTTCTATGTGTCTACAGTATGCGACCTAATTATTGCCTGTGCTTGGCCCAAAATGCTTTGCCTACCCCCACCCATCCACATCTCACCACACATATGCATGACTGTTTATAAGAATGCTGGGCGACTAGTAAAATGAAATCACCTGTTAGCAAGTCTGTGCTGGTTTTCTGATTCATAAGACTTTCACATGGTCCGTCCTCGCTATCATGCCTTTTATTTTTCTTAGAGCAACACACCAAGATATTTTTCTATTTTTTGTTTGTTTTATACCAACCAAAGTCTCTATGCCATCTCCAGTTTGCTTGGAAACAAACCATTACTTAAGTTGGGGTAGGGGTAGTTGATCACATTGATACTGTTTCAGACTATTGCATCAGCTATGCTTAGTTCAAATCCTATAAAATCTTATGTTCAATTACATGCTAATACTGTTGGAAAAGGTACGAACCTTCACCCCACCCCTTCACTCTAGGTAACATGCCTAGTTGTTTTCATATGACTTTATAATTCTTATATAAAATTACATCCAAAATTAAAAATAGACAACTTTTCTCTCTTTACTTTTACAAAATTGTGCAGAAACTTTGAGAAATTTGTCAACTTTAGAAAAAACAAATGTTTTTCAGTAAAATAAAAATTAAAAAAAAAAGCGTTTGTTAGCATCATCCACCAGCAACTGACACATAGCAACATGTTGTTGTGTGGGCGTTTGGGTGAGTGGTTGGATCAGTTTTCTCTTTTAATTCTATAGTCAGCAGAGAAAGATGAACTCCACCCAGTCTGTCAGTTTGGCCCACGTTTGTTACATATTACTTGGGGTGGGGAGAGAGAGTTTAACATACTTTTAGAGTTAAGTGTAGAATATAGTTATTAGGTATGATTAATAAGGGGTTGACCCCAGGGTTGCCTATCATTCAGTATAGTTGATTGATTGGGTTCAGTTATGTGATCTAGTGGTACCAGATTAAGCTATCTAAAGATATCCTAAATATTCCTGACTTAGATTGCACCAAACATTGATGTTATTGTTTTTTGTCATTTTCCTTTTGCTAAACTCCATGTTCTGCAAAACCAAAAATAATTTTCATCTGCAAAACAACCAAACAAAACACCATAAGTGCTTGAAGATATAAAGAACTTTCAAGCCTAAAAACTTTTACGAAAATGACTGGATTTGGCATTAAATAATCTGATAAAAGTTGATGTCCTAAAACAAAACAAGCAAATCACTTATGTGACATGATAGAAACGATCTGAGGTGATATTAGCAGGTATAGTTTGCGTTTTAACGAGTTTTGTTCTGGATTAACTTTGATTATAAAGTCAAATGAAAATTTTAATGAAAAATGATGTTTAAATTATTTTTTTGTTTACTTTTGGGGTGAAATTACAATATGGTATTAAATATAATGATAATCTAAAAATAATTCAATTAAATAATGTTCTTTTCTTCATTGAAATCAATCTTAACTAGTATATTAATGCAAAGCCCTGCTAGAGAGAGGTGCTTATAAACCTCGTATTCCTTCTACAGGTGATTAAAAAAAAATGTTCTTTGTCTCCAGTTACTATCCAAAAGAAAGACTTTCACTGAAGAGATTGTCAATCATGACCCTTAGAAGCAAAGAACAGTCATAAAAAATTGTCTTAACTGAATGTATAAAGTTAAAAAAATATTCTGTGCTTCAAAGTATACAAAATTCCAAATTCTATTTCTGTATTAATGGAAATTGCATCCCACATGTTGGCCACTTAAGCAGGACATGTTTTAACTTAAAAATATTTCTTAATAAAATAAAGACATGTGGAGAACTCTAAAAAGAAGCGACTTTTATGTCGTCAGTATCGTAAAATTTGTAAACAAATCAGAAAATATTAATTAGAGAAAAATAATTTTCTCTCTTTCTGTAGTGGTTTTGTTAGCTCAGGTGGCAGACCTGATTGGAAGTGGTATTCAGGTCTTGAATCTGAGTTGATATGTTTACTATATCTAGCTACACTGATAAGTCATCAAAAAATATGTGGTTACCCACCAATAATAATAATATAGCATACATAAAAATAAACGAAAACTTATATTTTTAATTGAACATACATATATAAATGCTTTAATGTGAGTTTCATTTTTAAAAAATTTTTCTAATGTTTTGAGCACAATTTTTCACCTTTTCTTCTGATGAGTTCTATTCATAGAAAAATGAAGATATGTAACTGTATTTTGGCCGTCTAAATGTTAGCAAAATGATCCGTCAAAAAAATGGTCTTTTTAGAAGTTAGCATAGTTACTGGAATCTAACTTTCTTTCAGAAAGTATAAAATGAAATAATTTTGAGGATTTAACTAAATTTCCCTTATATTAAAAAAAAATCCAATGTTTTGGGTAGGGGTGGGAGTAGAAAATAAGGTGGGAGTGAAAATCAAAGTTACCTTCTTTCGAATTTTCTAATTGGGAGGAAAGTCTGAAAAAAATAAGAATTATTGACCGAAGAAGAAATAAATGCATAATTTCTGGGAGCTGGCATGAGGGTCTAGGTTTATTTTGCAAAACAGCTTATTAGGTTTTGGTTATTATCCTATTATGTCTAAATGTCTATTGGGGAAAAAAAAATGACATTTTAGTGCATTATAGAGATTAGAATACCCAGCAACTCATTTGGGTCACAGATTATGAAAAAGATGTTATAAAATAATGTTTATTGAAATGAAATCCCAAATGGGATAAACAGATAAAATACAGTTATAAAAAGTTTATTTTATATAAATTGCTGAGATTATTAAAGAATTTTGAAGAAAAATATTTAAAAAAAAATCAGGTAAGGGTAACAAAATGAATGAATTAAAGATTTAAAGCAATGTTGTTTGCAATACAAATTCTGATTGTGGGATAATTTTTACTACATAATTTCTATACTTGATTCTAAAAAATAGTACCAGAAAAAACGAATGCCAACACCTGAATAAAACTCAGTGATACAAGAATGTGACGATTATCTTACATATTATCTCAAGGTAGTAGTCTCTTTCTGCTGTCTGAGAGATGCCAAGTGCAGGTGGTCGATGTGAACTCTGTACAGCCAGGAGAGTAAATGCAGCCTGAGCAAAATTTCCTCTGATAACATGAAAAGTTATCTCTCTCTACATCCATTATAGTTTTAAAGCAGCAGTGTCGGGAATGTTATGATGCATAGCAGTGAATGCTGAGCCCTTGTCTAGTCCTCTTTTGCCAGTCTGCAACGCAATGACAAATCCATTATCAAATGTATCTGCAATGTGAAATCTGGCTAAACCAAACACATCAGGATTTGCTGAAAGCATCACACTTGCCCAGCGTGGAGGTTATCCTCAGGATGAACTGATTATGCTGGATGGTCACATGAATTGTTCATCCTTCTGCATTAACTGTTAAAAAAGCATGAATGTCCTAAATCGCAGGGAGATTGGCCAGCCGAGAAAACTTGGATGCAAATGATTGGACAAAACTGTACCGAGTGGAATTTGTTGATCCAAGTGGAGAATGAGCTTGCATAATATCAGAAAACATCTGATCCCTGAAAAGTGATGTTAAATGAATAAAAAAAATTTTTATTTTGTAATTTAAATAACTTAATACAAGATACATATTTAAGTTTCATATTGTTAGGTATTATTTGTTTATATCTGGATTGTAATCTTATTCTTTCTTACTAAAAATTATTCGTACATTGTAAATGAAGACAGAAACCACAGAATTCAAGTAAACATATTAATTTTTAAAAAAATTATTCACCTAACATATAAAGTTATTTTGTTAAATTTTCAAAGTCAGAACCAAATAGCAATTCATCTGACAAAATACATAATTTGGAGTAGTCTACTTTTTTCTCTCCTTCCACAATGATTTTGCCACGGATATATTTTGTTTTGTTTTTTTGAAAATACTTATTCTGGTTAGAAAACTTTTAGAGTAGAGATAATTTTCCACTTGATGAATATTATTAAAGGAAAGTAATCTAGCAATGAGTAATTTCCTTATTTTTTGTTAAAGTTAATATAAAAAAAAATTACTTCACATTAACTACATATATATTTTTTTGCCATTAAGCGATTAAAATGAACTTTAAAAATGCTCAAAACAATTTGATTATGGTATTGAAATTAACTTTCATTTCTTTATCAATAAAAATTCAGTCATTTCTTTTACTCCTGGCAATGCTGGTTAGGTTCAGCTAGTTTAGATAATGCAAATTAAAAAAAAAATGTAAATTATTTTAATTAAGAATAATTATTGAATCAAATTATTCAATTTTTTGAAATACTAAAAACACACAAAAAGTTAAATATATTGACTTTTATATATATGTTCATGATCACTTAAGCACAAGTTATTTAAAGTATTTGTGGAACTTGAGAAACTTATTTCAGCTTGCATATTTACTGAAAAGCATACACAAATAAAATGCTTAAATATTTTAATAAAAAAAACGAATATATTTCAAAACTTATTTGAACTTGTATTTCTGAAAGAACACTATACAGAAATAAATGTTAAATAATTGTCTTGATAAACTTCCAATAATCAATCGATTCTCAAATATGTCACTGCGAATTAAATATTTAATGCCATGCTTTACATATATATTATAGTTTACTGAAAATTTTTCTTTTTTGTATCTTTTAACTGGTAGGAAACAAAATCTTATTGACATCTCTGTTAATTTGATCTGATACACGGGTTATTTTATTTAATTAAATGAATTGTGACGAATAGTGTTTACTTATCCTCAATGTATAAATTTTTTATATAATGCAACTCGAAATATTACCTGTTATAGGACAGTATAAGTAATATGCATAGCACTGGTTTTTCATTTTATAAGAGGTAGGCTGTGGTTTCAGGGTAACACTATCTAAATTGTAAAGTTTATTGAAAAAAGAAAAATTGGTGTTAATTGTACAATCTGGAAGTCAGTAATTGTGCATATTACAAGCTGGATTTTTCATAAATGTCTGCTCGGGCTCAGCCAGCACTTGACGTTGCCACCGGAATATGCTAAGCATCGTTAAACATGCTCGGAAACCTGTTCAAATTATTGTTTATTTTTTTATTTATTTTTTTTAAATAGTATTTTTAAGTTAAATTCAATTTTTATGATTTTTTTTGTTTATTAAATTGTTAGGTGAAGTTATAGGACAGTTACAAAACACCTTCCATTCACCATGTTAATGACTTTCTGAATATTATTTCAGCATGAGAACATAGGTGTACAAGTACCCACCATTGTTAACCAGACCGGACATTTACGAGAAATCTAGTTTGTAATTTGTGACAGTAGCAACAAATTATATGCAATGTTATGTTCATTAGTTTAGGAGTTTATCTTGCACATACATATTTTTTGATGATCACGTGTATGCATTAGTGCAATTAAAATTTGATGACAATGTAATTGGAGTTTGATGTAAAAACAATTTCTTTTATATTAACTTTTTTGTATCTTGCTTTTTTAAAGTTTTTTTTTTTGTGTGTGGGGTGGGTTGGTGAGAGCCCTTAAATGGCAAAGTTTACAAAACAAATAATGTGCCCACATTACTCATCGTATTGCCTAGAATACATATTTCATTTAATGATTGTACTTAGAAATATGTAAACATATACACATGCCTAATGTTTTTGTGTGTGTGTATATATAACTACTTCATTTACTCACATAAATTAATATACAAAAGTATAAATTTATCCGTAAACTTGAAGTATTTACTTCAAAAGTGCTCAATATGTAGGTAGAGCTAGTTTGTAATTTATTTATAAAATGTATATGCCGATTAAGCTACAGAGAGAGAGATAATGTTGGGTAGCCCTGCTAGTAGCAGATATGGAAGAACGCCATTAATCTAATTCCATTAATCATTTCTTGTGAAATTGATCCTAACTGGGTGTTCTATAAGTTTGGATGTTTCCCAGCCTGAGCTAAGCTTTAGTTAAGTGCCTCCCACTCGTCAGAACATGGTGACTCATTTACAATCCTTGGATGATATTGTTAGTATAGACATAATCTATTGATGCGATTTTTAACTTTATACAATCTTAGACTGTCTTGCCACCACTACTACCACTAGAGTTTTGCAAAATATTTTTGATGAAAAACTTTTACAAAGGAATGTAAATCTGAAGAAACAACTATTCTTGTTAAAGAACTTTAAATAATGAAATCACTATAACAATTTGTAATAGATTAACTTTTTAGAATTATATAAAATTGTCAAAAACACATGATGTTGCTCGGGTTTGAATGAGGATCACTACTGTGCACCTTGTCAGTATGCATATAACACCATATTACTTTGTTTTTTACTGCATTTCTCCTCTAATTTCTTCCCCAAGTTAGAAAAAGCTGAAATGTCTTCCATAGATCACTTAGAGGTGGAGGCGCATTGATATTCAGCACACCTAGTTAAGCAAAGAGACTCGAGTTCACTCCCCAGGAAATTTTATAAGATTTAAATTTCATAAAAATGATATATTTGAAGTTTTATGAAAGCTATGAAGGCATAACCCCTTTTTCAGGGTGGTAAGCTTTCATGGGTGTACTTAGACTTGGGAACACTTCCATTGTCTTCCCTGGTGAATTTTACATAAGAATACACTTTTAGATCTGATGTAGATTCTCTAATCTTTGAGTTTTATATATATAGATATTTATGAAAAAAAAAAAAAAATGAATCAACTGATTTAATACATCATAATAAATTCTATTTTATTAACATTAGACTTTGTTTCTTATGAAATTAACATGCCAGAAAGAAATTAGATATGCAAGATTAATGTAGTTTGCTTGAAGCATTGTTTGATGTGTATATATAAAAATGATTTATAGAATGCAATACAATGCAGAGGTTTAATGGGTGAACACAAATTGAAACGTGTAGCAGTGGAATGAGCTATGCAGTTTCCACCTTTTTATTGATGCAATATATATTATATTACCATCTTATTTGTGTTGGTGTGGTCTGATGAAAGTTTTGTATAAAATACTTTGGAAATGTTCTTCATCAAATGTGTGTTCAACCTTAATTCAAACATGCATAGCTGTTAAAAATTTTCACTTGGCTGTAATTTTTTTCGCCCCCCCCCCAATATGGGTTATCTGTTTACAAATAAAACAAAATGTATTATGGTGGATTTAATTTTGTATTTAAATATTTTAATTTTTTATACTTTTGCATTTTTTATTTCCATAAATAATCAAAAGTAAATAAGAAATAACGCAAGCAAATAAAAAGTAATTGTACAATTTTATTAATATAGATTATTTCATTCTGTGTTGGTCCTGCTCAGATCACTTGTTGTTCCCTTCTTAAGAGTACAAATTAACTTTGCAATCTAGTGGAGAAATTATATTAAGTTTCTCTCTGCTATATCATTTCCATGATGCTAGACTGAGCTTTAATCTCTCCCTGTTCTTCCTTGCAAGACGCATCAAGAACTCATCTCAATGAAAAAAGAATTCCCTTTTATGTTCGTAGTATTAAACAGGATTTTCATGGACAAAGTTTCTTTGCAAAAAAACTTCCTATATGTGGAGCACATTACTGTGGAACTGCTTCTCTGCAAATTACAACGCAGTCACTTCAAATATATTCTCAACAAATAGTTGTCAGAAACCATTCCATAAGTAATCAAACAGTTCATTTTAGTGATTAATTTTAACATCCCCATATAGTGTTCACTATCTTTTGACTAAAAATCATTCCATCCCAGTAAATCTTATCCTCAAGTGGCTTTTCGCCTTTATAACAAATTTGTAATATATTGAGTTTAAAACTTTTTTTTCAAGCATTTAGTCCAACATATACCGGCATGTACAACTAACATTAAACGATGTTAACGTTCGTAATTAAAATCATGTTTAAAAATATGATCATATAAATCACAAGGAAATTAATTCGTTTAATAATTTTTAAATAAACATTGAGGAGGAGGTAGGGGTTTAAAAATATTAGTTGAATTTGCTGACAACGAAGGGGAAGTAACTCTTTGGTAACAATTAAATGCCAGTGTTTCATAGTAGACAAAAAGTATAACTTGTAAGCTTGAAAATTAGTCTTTCTAATTTAATTGGTGAATATCTAAGAAATAGACATATTTATTTAGTCAAGCACATGGGTAAGATAGCGTTGTACCTATTTTAAAATCTAAGAAGTTATTTTTACAATCAAAATATTGTGTAAGTACTAACTTCTAGCTAAAGTTGTAAATGTTTCTCTCTGGCACACAATCAGATTAGTGATTGTGTGCATGAAATGCTATAGGTTCACTATGATGTTAAAAACTGTTATGATGTTTTTATGTTAAGACATTTCTCCAGCTTAAGAAAACATGAAATGAACCTTGTAAAATTTGAACTTATTGTGTGCATATGGATGATATATATATATATATATATATATTTTTTTTTTTTGAAACAAAGGATGGGGCACCTTACTGAATGCTAGGCATTCACCGGCTATCTCATATATCCCAACTGAGAGATCTTTTTAAGATTCTAAATGTCCCTTTAAGTGCAATTGTTTGAATCTCTCTTGCACTTCATTCACTAGGTATATTTACCATTTGCCAGATAGGTTTTGAAATTCTTTTTCACAAGTCTAGTTACTCCTATAATAATGTATGTGAGAAACAGTGTGCAATAGTAAACCAAGGATTGCAGAATCACCAAATACAGCTCTCCTGAACAGATATTGCTTCAGTCTATTGGCAAGCAGAAGTTCAGGGTGACTGAAAACAGTATCTACTATTATATAAAAAGAACTTTGTGTGTGTGTGTGTCAGTTCTCGATGAACTCGAAAACGGCTAGGCTGATTTTTATGAAATTTCATATGAAGGTAATTTATGTGTCTGGATAGGTTTTGTATCCGAATGTCTTCAATAAGTATCGATAATCGAAATAATCTGATGAAAGGAAGTATATGTTCAAATCTATTGAGAACATGAACTTTAAACTAATATTTTTCTGAAAGTGCTCAATACAAAATAGAGCTTTTATAAATAAAATTATAATAACCAAGTTATTTTCCTTCATAAAGTTGACAGCATCTTAAATGTGTTGGGATAAATAGGATGGGCTGTCTACTCGTAGGAGCAATCATTGGGATGTTTAATGAGGTTAATTTTCAATTTGTCAATTTTGTTGTCTTATTTCTTTTTTAACTTTGACCACTTAACATTTATTGTTTTGGGCTCAAATCAAATTAAAAAGTTTAATCAATGTCCAAGTAACCGACCTCCTAAAATTTCAAGTGTTTAAACCCCAAATTGACAGGAGTTTGGTAGAGTTTTCAAAGGTCAAATCGTTGAACATTTACTCCTTGACAGCCAAATTTCTGTCCGAAAACCAATTAAAAGGATTTTCCCAAATCTCAATACAACCTATGTCAAATCTCGAGTTTGTAGACTGAAAATTGACAGAGTAGCTTGGTAGAGAAATGTACAGACACAGACAATTTCATTTATATAGTTCTCAAATGGGACAAGAATGCAATTTTGATGATCGAGTCTACCATGAAACTGCACTGAAGTGTTAAGATAAATTTCCTTTAATTATTATTACATTGGGTTAAGTATATTGACAAGAAATTTTTTTTTTATTTATAAGCAGATCCAGTGTCAATCTTGATCTGCAGACTTTCTACATTGATAGGTACAATTCTTTTTTTATGCAACTTAGATTCATATCAGTGCAGATATATATATATATATATATATATATATATATATATATTTTTTTTTTAAATGAAACCTTTTAATTATTCAACTTGCTTTTGTAGTCATTTCCTTTATTGTTAATCTTATTCCTTATAACTGGTAAAATATTTTTCACTGCATGTGGATTCTCATACATTACATTCCTATCCAAGTTAGCTATTTGTAAAGTGAAATATATATATAAGGACAGTTTAGTTCTCTTTTTTTTTTTTTGTTTTGACAAGGGATCAAGGGAAATAACTCTGATCTTAATATTTTGAATAAAAAAAAAAAGGAAAATCCTTTCAACTGTACATTTGTTCTTGGATTTAGGAACATCTGTAGGTACTTGATAGGATATTCCCCTCTAATTAGTATATCAACTTCTCCCACAGCAAATATGAACATCTTTTTTCTTTTTTTTTTCATTAATCTCTATTGATTGCATTGTGGTACTATGTCATTGATTGAACTTCTATTTTTCTTTTTCTTATTAATCTGTGTCAAGTTAACAATCAATTTTGCATGAGATGATAAATCAATATTCCTTAACAAATAGCATCAGTCAACCATATATATATATATATATATATATATATATATATATGGCTGAGTGAATAATTATATTTTAAAAACAATATATACAAGTTGGTAAAATGGAAAATTATTCCCAATTCGCATTTATGTAAAAATGCACTTAAGTATAAATAATTGAATTCATTCAAAAGTATCGCAAACAAAAACAAATAACATCCATATGGTTGACCGATATGTATGTGTACCTGTATTCCATTCTGAACTTGCATGTGTACATTTATTATTTCTGTGTATGATGTGTCTACTCTTATGTCTTCTCATTGATCAATATTTGGATTTTATTCAGATTGAAGTACTTATAATTTCTATATGTAAAACATGTACTTATAAACTCCAAATATTTTGTTAGTCCAACAAGAAAATTTCAATCCATACTATGTTCCTTGGCAAACATTAAATTCAAGTTGTTTATGTAAAAAAAAAAAAAAATGGTGTGTTGTGTGTCGCTATACGACTGCTTGAAAAATATTGAAGACACTTTCTTTCCTTGTTAAAACCATGAATTGACAAATTTTAATATTTTCTGAATTGATAGCTTGAGATTTGGAAGTCTCTAGTAGGAAGAGGAGAGATTGCGTAGCGTGGTTCTGTGATTGATCCTCGTGATAGTTTCTTAGGAGTGGGAAGTGAGATCTGCCATGTGTGAAGCTAGCCAAATACTACACAACATTTTGAATTTGAACTTCAAAAATATTAATCATAAAGTATAGAATTCTGAAGCAATCTGTTTGAACATGTCAAATTACAAATAATCATAATGGTTAAGAATCTAATTGTCTTAAAACATGATCATTAATTAATCTTTAGCTTGACTTTGCAGCTTTTTAAAAAATATTTTAATATTGGTCCCCCCGATTTATCGGAGAGGAACCTATGTTTTCATTCTGTGTTTCCGTGTGTCCATTAGTATGGACTATTGCCAGATTACCGTCCATTAGTTTTTCCTGAAATTTTGCCACAAATTGTATTTCATTAAATAGATGTACACAGTAAAAAACAATATTTTAGAAAAATTCCCGTTGTGCTCCCAGGGACTCAAAACAGGTCAAAAATGCCCCAAAATGGCCCCAAATTATACATTTTGCCCCATAATTTTTGATCCATCCATTAGATTTTTTTAAAACTTGGCCAAAATGTGGAACCCATTGTTTTTAATAGAAATCCAGTATGGATAACCCTGGCAAAATTCTGATTTTTGTCCCCGGGGACTTTTCGTACTAAAAACGCCTCTTTTTGTAGCTCTTTTTTCATATTTCTCAACAAAAAACTTAATATGTCTGACTATATAGTGGATTTTCACGGTGATCAACTCAAATATACATGTGTTAACTTGATATGTATGTCTATATAGTAGTTTTCCATGGTGTTGAATTCAAATACACGTGTTTTAAGGCATGAAACTGCATCATTTGTCCATTTTCACTGGGATTCGGCATTCCCAGGAGCTCAAAAGGGGTCACAAATGCCCCAAATTTAAAAAAAATGACACTTTTTACCCTATAACTTTTATCCCATCTATTAGTTTTCTGAAACTTGGCAAAAATGTGAAGGCAATGTTGGCCTTTCACACTGCTCACATTCATCATTTGTTCATTGTGTTGAGTCATCTCACATGCAGCACAAGAGGGAGACTACGCACACACGGCTTGTTTAGCCTTAATCTCTCATGCAAATTAACGCTAGCTGTAAAAGAGCTAGAACCATGCATGATGGCTCCAAATGAGCAGGTTAAACATTGTCGTCTCCTAGTCTTTGGTAAGTCTGAGTTTCTTCATCCCTCACCATACAGAGCTTTGATTTTGGGATAAAAAAAAAAGCATAGCTTGTCACTTCTGATGCTGGAAAGAATACTGTCTTTGGGTGTCACATTGTGCCAGACATTGCACCTTTGTGCAGTTGTCTTTATTGTTCTGTGACATCTCCATGATTCCATTTCTGCCAGATGTGTAGCACACCAGTCTTTCAGGAAGTTTGTGAAGTTCCTGCAAGTGATGGTAGTGTCGTTCTTATTAAGAATTTTGTTCTGATATCATTTATGAGCTACCATATTGTTAATTAGAGAGGTCTACAGTTTCAATCGGTGTTCATACCCAGTTTTCCCTTCCTCTGTGCAGATTGATTGATTTTCATTCTATGTATTATTTAACATTGATTTTACAACTGCCTTGGTCAAAGATAAACTAGTCTCACAAAATCAGTTGTTGGCTTTATCTCAGCTTACCTGCTTTACTGGTGGATATCTAATATCTAGCTCCATCTTAAAACAATAGTGAAAAACCTTCAGTGTTATCTCTACCCCTTTTATAGTTTTGACGCTTTTCCATGGCACTCTCGTAAGTTATTCAGTAAGATTCTATCACTTCTGATGTCATGTCAACATATTTTTTACTTTTACTGCGAGAATGTTTGAAGCCTTTTTTTTTTTATCAACATTTCTCCAGCTGTCATGGTGTTCACTTTTATTATGCCAGTCTCTTGAGCCAATATGTATACAGTGAATTAAGTTGTTCAATGAAATTTTGAATTGTCATTAATGAGCCAGATCGATGCTCTACAGTATCAAAACTAGCTCAATTTGATAAGCTGGGATTCATTGGCATGCATCCTTACTTACTGCATTGTTTTCTTTGGGTGATTGTCCAATCACAAAAGGACCTTACATTTGCATACAAATTAATTTCTTGATTGCTGGCATATCATTCTCCTATTATGGAATTGCTTTGTCTTACCTGCTAATTGCTTCCCATATCATGATCTTTAAAAAAAAAACGTTAGTTAATTTTACTTCCACATCATGGGAGAAATTGCATTCACCCAGCATTTGATGTATTCAGTAGCCACCCATTAATATCTTAAGGTTTGACAGTATTGCTAACTTCTTCTATTCAGGTGCTCTGGATTGTTACTATTGAGTCTGAAGAAAGACAAATCATATGTTGCTGACACATTATTATTGACAAATATATATAGGCAGATGTTGCTTTCTATAGATTGTCGTTCTAAGATAGTTTTCATGACCATCAGTGCCACGTTGAAACCAGGGTGGTATCTTCCTCGGATGACTACTGTTTGATATGACCATAGTGATTCGTCACTGGGAAACTGAATGTATAACTTGCTCAAATACAATAGCAATACATTTGCATCTTTTTTGCTTTGTTCTCTCAACTTGACTACACAGTTGTCGACCTCAACATCAACAGTAAATTTATCATGTTCTTTGTAATCCATAACTGAATGCACTTTTTGTTGGGATGAATTAAAACCATTAAAGATGAGTCCTTCAGAATGACTGAAGTTTTCTTTGCATTGGAGAGGCAATCATTTTTGTATCCAACTCTGCCATTCAAACTTGTAGCTTTCCATTACATATTTGGGGATGCAGTACCCCCATGTCAGTGCACTGACCACCTCGCGCTTCTCCTCTTGAGCATTTCTACTTGACAGTCTAACAATTTTTTATTTGGTAAAATAAACTCGGACTTCTCAAGACAATTTACTGGGCATATGGTCGCCTTCATTCAGGCAAAGTTTATTGCTTTGATTGACATAGTGGTAATGACACCAATTGACCTTATGGTGCAAATCTCAAATTTAAAGAGTAGTTGTCTGTGTGTGTGTGTGTGTGTGTATATATGTTTAGCTAAAAGTCCAAAACTACAAAACAAATGCTCACAAACTTGGTATATTTTTGATCAGTGTTGCCCTGGATAAATAATATCTAAAATTAAAAAATACAAGGCCGATAGTCATTAGTCGCGTGCTCTCGTGTAATGAATGAATGCGTGACTGTAGGATTGACATGAAATTCTTAAAGATAAACTAAAATGACCAAAAAATGGGCTGAAATGACTTAAATAAATAAAAAGTAAATGACTTAGAATGACTTTAATGAACTTAAGGATGAATTGAATGACCTTAACAATGACTTGAATGCTTAAAAAATAACTGGAATTCTTCAAAAACAACTCAAATGATCTGGAGAATGATTTGAATGGCTTTGAGACTGACTGGTTGTAAAGTGGGTGATCATTTTATATTAAATAAAAAAATTTTTCTTTTTTTTTTCATGGTTGTGTTTTTTTGGGGTTTTTTTTGTAAAGAAGCTGTGAATATCTTTTGTGATAAGATGCCTTGTTGCAGGGCTCTATGGACACATTTATTTTTAATTGACGTTTGACAACTAAATATTTTTGTTTACTAGCCAAATAGAAAAGTTACTAACCAAACCCATGTGATTTTTGGAATATGACATCTTCGTTCCTTGACAAGTCCATACATCATGTATTAAGTTTAATTCTAAATTTTATGTTAAGATTTGAAGGCCTAAACATACAAATTTTTCGGATGTTTTTTAAAACAGTCGTTAAACAAAGTGTATATTGTTCTATTAAACATTTTATTGTTTAAATAATTTTAATTTGCTCAATTTATTAAAAATCAAATAAAGGTTGGAAAGAACATTTTTCACTCGGTAATGAGCTTCAGAAGATAGTCGATGAAATAAAACACAATCACCAGAAGATAAGCATTTTATTATTTCTATTCACCATTCACAACATAAAGCCCTGTGTTGCTATTAGTAGCAAGTAATAAAAGGGACTTACCTGACATTTCTAATTTCTAGATGAGTTTGTCTAGCATGTGAGCAAACAAAAAGAAAAGCAAAATGGCAGGTGGGTCTTGCGAAGTAACATGGAATCTTGTTCAAATAATAATTCAAAATAAGGTGGTGCCAGCTTGAATAAAAGCCCTATCTTCACAGGAGAGTGATTTTAAGAGTCATGAGTTTCGACTGCATCTTGTGTACATACAGTAGTAAGGCATGATGATTTAAACCGCAAAACACAAAAACACATTTATTAAAATCTTTTTAATCACAATAAATCTGTCATATTTTTCTCGATGTAGAATATATATTTTTTTTTTTTCAGGCAAGCAATGCTTCTTTGTTTTGCGTCAACGTTATTGGACTGTTCAAGCTCTTGTTGCTGTTGGTGATGATGCAAGTAAGCAGATGGTCAAGTTTACTGCTGGGTGAGTCCTCATCACATTTTATGAGATGTTAGAATTCTTTTATACTAAAACAACATTTTTTCAACACCATTTTATAATAAAGCAACTTTTCTGCAACATTTCATACTAAAGCAACTTTTCTGCAACAATATTTTATTATAAGCAACTTTTCTGCAACAATATTTTATTATAAGCAACTTTTCTGCAACAATATTTTATTATAAGCAACTTTTCTGCAACAATATTTTATTATAAGCAACTTTTCTGCAACAACATTTTATTATAAGCAACTTTTCTGCAACATTTTATTGTAAGCAACTTTTCTGCAATGCCAGTTTATTGTAAGCAACTTTTCTGCACCACCATTTTATAGGAAGCAACTTTTCGGCAATGCCATTTTATAGGAAGCAACTTTTCGGCAATGCCATTTTATAGGAAGCAACTTTTCGGCAATGCCATTTTATAGGAAGCAACTTTTCTGCACCACCATTTTATAGTAAGCAACTTTTCTGCACCACCATTTTATAGTAAGCAACTTTTCTGCACCGCCATTTTATAGTAAGCAACTTTTCTGCACCGCCATTTTATAGTAAGCAACTTTTCTGCACCGCCATTTTATAGTAAGCAACTTTTCTGCACCGCCATTTTATAGTAAGCAACTTTTCTGCACCACTTGGCAAATCATGACAGTCATGGGAAAAATCTTTATATATATTTGATTTCTTTTGTTTCGTTTCAGGATCAGCAAAGAATCCATTATTGATATCGAAGCTTATGTCCGAACAGTACCGCAGAAAGTTGAAGCCTGTACCCAACAAGATGTGGAACTTCATGTCCTTCAGGTCAGTGGTTTTTCTTTTTGATAATTTTGTATAAATGATAATTTTTATTCTGATTATCAATCTACAGGTAATGCCCAACTGTTTTGGCCAGAGTACTCTTCCTCTAGATGTTTGTTTCAAGTCCCATCTTATGTCATATCTTAATAAAAAAATATCCATTTAATAACTGTTTTATTAGATTAAGAAAATATAAAATTTTTTGAAATGTAATAAATTGTATTTTAGCATGCAGTATTTTCAAATGAAAAATTAAATGTAAATATGGAAACTAAATCTTTAAAAAAAAAATTAGAATTGTTTTTTTTCTGAATGAGTAATATATTTTTCCAACAAATTATACAACCAAATTTATCACTTGTGTAAAATATTTCAAAAATAAACTCGATAAATTCAGAAATAATTATGAAAGAATCAATTAAAATTTTTGAATATTTCTGATGAAATATGAAAGTGAATTTGATCTATATAATCAGAATATAGAAAGTATCTCATTTTTGATGCAATCCTCCACCTGTATAAGATCCAGATCCGTCCTAATATGTAGTACTGTTGTCATATCTGGGAAGGTTCCACTCCCAGCACTGTTTCTTGGTTTGACAGGATACAAAACCTACTTCACAATCTAGTGAGAGATGATGTGTTCTCTTTTTTACAGCCTCTTTTGCACAAAAGAAATGTTGTAAGCTTCTCTACTGTGTCAACCAAGCTCCAGCTTACTCCCACTCATAAATATTCATAGTAAGAACCAGCATATATATATATATATATATATATAATATATATATATATATATTGCTTACCTCCTTCTCATACCAGGAAGATGTAGATCAAAAAGTGAGATTTGAAACTCTTGTTCTACAGGAGGAGCACTCTGACCAAAAATAATTGCCTGGGCAGCCCCATCAGCATTCCTTGGTAAGGGTTCCCCAGATTATGAGTAATAAACTAACCCCTCTTTTGAAAGAGTGAGAAAGTAAAGCCTGGGAAGGTGGAACTTCCAGGACACTGACACTGACAAAACCAGACATCCTCAAAAATGGCCTCAATTCGGATGGTTTGATTTTGGTATGAACTAACAATGTTTGCATTTCTGGTGTACAAGTGAAATTGGTAAACCGCATTATGTATTAATGATGAGTTGTCTGAAGAAGTCTGCAAATCTTAGGAAGAATATAAATGTATCATCAAAAAGTTAGGGATCACAAAAAGAGCAATGTAATTTGATTCTGTAATCTTTTTTTTCTGCATTAATCTTAATCTATAGGGAGATATTTCCTACAGAAGAGATATTGCTAGCTTGTCTCTGCTCTATTGGTATTTTCATGGCAAGTACTCGTCTGAGCTTAAATCTATGCATTCCCGCCCTTTGTTAAGCTTTTACAAAAAACACTCCTCTAGCTAAAACTACTATCAACATTTCCCTCAGTCTATCTGTGGCTTAACCCATACATGAATTCCATGAACTAAGCTTATTTCCTAGGAATGCCCGCCTGTGGAACTCTGTTCTGCTGGCCTGCTTCCCAGTTGACTATAATATAGTTGTCTTCAAGTCCAACATAACAGGTTCTTGTTGAGCCATACCCTTAAGCAATCAAATTATACCAACTACTACTAACCATTACTATGCTATTGTCCCGTACACTCATTAACCTTATCGAGTCACAGTGAGGATTTTTAGCAACTTCCTCAAATTATTATGAAACCTATATTTGAATAGTTCAGAGTCTGCAGTTGCAAGAAATAGGTTCATTTGTCTTCTAACTGCAATTATTTCTCAAGATATGCCTGTTTGAAGTTCCCAAATTTCGAATTTTTGTGAAATTGTAACTACAGCGATTTTTACCAAGGAGTAAATTTGGGTGCACTTGAAGAATTGCTCAAAATTTCTTCCAGAAACCTCTAAATATGTCCTATAAGCCCCTTAGATAATGCCAGATTCCCTAAATTTACTTCATTATAAAAAATGGAACATATGAACAAGTTTTTTTTACCTGTTTTTTTTTTTTTAATTTTTCACAAAATTTACCATAAAAATGAGTGTTTTTTTTCCATAAAAAAAGCCCAAAATTTGCCCCTGGCTAGTATATTTTAGCAAAAGATTGCAAAAAAAGCTCGGAGATGAAATTTCTCATGCTTCACAAATAAAAATCTAGACAGAAAAAGCTATCATAATCCAATTGGGTGAAAAAATTCGCTCTCGGGAACCATTTTAATTCTAACATGTTGAAAAAATTTGAACTTATCCATTTTTCTGTAATTTTGGACAACCCACAATGACTGTTTAAACCATAAATCCAGATAATTCTTGTCATTCTTGCTCAAATTTCATCATCCAGACCATTTTCCGGTGTTTTTTAGGGTATAGAATCCAAATCTGGCATCAGAAAACCATGGAAGTACATTGTTTCTGGAAAATCCTAATTTTTACCTTTTTAAGCTATTTTCAGTTAAATATTGTCTATAAACCAGAAAAAAATTCTTGATTTTTTTTTTTTTTTTTTCAAAATTTATCCATTATAATTGAATATTTCCATTTTTCTCATTTTCAACATCTCATATTTTCTTTTCTTTTCGATACACAATCATAATAACATGACAAACATTGCTCTCATTGAGATTTTCAAGAACTGCAAGAGATTTCGATTTGACAAAGAGCCAGACTTCGATGAAGTTGTGAAACAGGTCTCCTCCAAGCTAGTGGTCCCATCTAGTGATAAACTTCTATCTAACATCAAAGTTATGTTCAAAGATTTTCAGTAGCAACAAAACAAGAATCGTTCAGTGCTCAATTCATTCAGGTCATTTGATGAGAAGGTAGTGCTCCAACGTCACACCTATGTACTGAAGGCAAAGCGTTCCCTGGAGGAAGTCAGTGACTGTCGACAACGCCAATGACTGAATGACTATACGGATTCGACCAAAGCTGCTGCTCAAGCACAGAACACTTCCCCCACCAAAATGTTTGCCTTTTGTCTGAAGAACAAATACCTTCAAAACAAAGAGGTTGCTCAAGTGGGATACTCTATCCTATGCAATGAGTCCATCCCAAACCGATACGTTTCATTGGATGTTGTATTTGCCATCTACGAGAGTGGCAAAATGACTACAGGATTTACACAGGCATTCGTTTACTCCTGAAAGATGCTGCAGCTGATGTTCTTCCATCGTACGACAAACTGTTGAAATTTAAGGAGTGGAGATAAACAGTACAAAAACTTGCAACTCCATACAGTGGTGTGAAGTACCATTGCCTCCAGTGCTTGCAACTTGCGTTTGCCCAATTGTTTGCATCACTTCAGTTGCCCAACCTCAACGAGATCCAACCGAAAACTGCTCACTCAAGGAATCGATAGTAGTGAATTAAGAGTCAAGATTGATCAACTGGTACTGCACATAGCTGTCATTTTAACCATCATTAACTCAGATAGGAAAGTGAAAATTGATGACTTCAAAGAATTTTGTCACGCTACATATCTCCATGTTGGTTCAATTCCATGGATTGATATCACTCCAAGTGCTGAGTTGATTGCAGAAAATGGTAACATTAGTCTGCTCAACTATACAGTATCTGGCATTGAGACAAATAAGTTCCTATATCAGTATCAGATAAACAAGTCTGGAAAGACAGACCAATTTGACAATTTAACAGACTCTGGGACAAGAGTGATCACATTGTTATGAAGACAAGAGAGCTTAAACTGCAGACATTGCAAGTTATTAGGTCATAGCATTAGAAGTTGTGAGCAGCTTAAAACTGCAGTTCATGGTTGCAACAGTGAATATGAGTCTTTGTTATACTTTTTGACTGATGATGATGCATGATCAATTATCTGATACACTGAATTAATAAACTAATTTTTTTTATTGTGTAACCTGTTAGTAGTGTATTTTCTTATTCTAACTGAATATCTGAAAAGCTTGTTTCATACAGTATCAAATAAAGGTCTCATTTGTCTTAGCTTGAATAGTTTTAAAGATACAGGCATTTAAAGTTTGTCCATAAATGCCTAAATTTTGTCTGTCAGCAAATTTATGATGTTTTGGTCTGTGGACTCTTAAAAAGAACGATTTTTATGTTGAACATCAGCTTTCCAACATCCTACCATGGTATACCACCCTACTTGATGTCAAAAATTAACTGAAAGAGCTAAAAAAGCATAACCACTTACATTATCGGTATACATAGGTAAATGTCTGCTTGACCCCCTCATTAAGCCCACTGTGCGAGTGGCCTCCAGGCCTTGATAAGAGGTGACTCCTTTGTACCTATTTACAATGCCTCCCCATGGGACAGTTAGACACCAGGGTCGTTTTTTAAAGTGGAGAAAAGGTACAAAAATAAAAAATTGTCTCCGCCGAAAGAGAACAAGAAATGGAAGTGCAGCATCTGAAGAACAGATACCTTGACCAAAAGGCCAAGCAAAGGGTGATTCTTATTACTTTTGCTTTTTAGGTATGGGTAGTGAGTGCAGCCGCATCGCAACTTCCAATGTTAGTTGAAGATGCAGCCCGTCCAGAAACTGATGTGAGTTGATTATTTTCCTCTTCAAATTTTTTATTCACAACCTTTCTTTCTATTTTTTGTCTCCCTCACTCTCAAACATTCTTTGTTTTTATAATCTCTTTTTTATAATGTTTAATCCATGCCTTTCTTCCTTCTATGTTTTTCTCTCCCTTCTCTCTTATTCTAGTTTAACTCTTCCTTATTTTGTACCTTTCTTTCCCATTTTTTATTCCTTCCCATTTCTTCATCCTTCCCTCTCTTTTCTCTGACATCTTTTATCGAAATATATTTGTATTTTTGATACCTTCAAGTTTTTTTGTTTTTTTTTTCAAAATAATGATTAAATCTGAAATACTTCAACTTAATTTGTTACAAAATATTTTGCATAACTTATTTACTCATTTATAAACCAATTAATGAAACGAGTAAAAAGAATATATATCTGCTTACTAAAATACTGCATTTGTTATGAATGTTCAAATTAAGTTGTCAATAACCCATGTTATACAAAACCCTAATTTCAAATTAACCTAATGTTTTGATCCCCGTTTTTTCTTTTTTTCCAAAGTATTTTTTATCTCATTTATGTTTCCTGTTGCATTTCATAGGAATTAGCTAAAGTGAATCAAGATACACGACTTGATAATCGAGTACTTGATTTGCGTACTACAACCAGTCAAGCAATATTCAAACTACAGGCGGGCATTTGTTATCTATTCAGAAAATTCCTCACACAAGAAGGATTTGTTGAAATACACACACCCAAAATTATTTCTGGTGAGTTCTTTGGACCCTTTGTTTTTATTTATTTATTTATTTATTTTCCTTGGCTCAAAATTATTATGAAGTTATCTCGTTTGGATTTGATCCAAACTAACTCCCCTAGACATTACTAGACAGACGGAGAATACATTATCCTATTTATAAAAATAAAAAATATCAAATTCCCCTTGTATGCAAATTTAAATTAGATTCATTCATTTTTAGTTGGGCATCCAATCAATTGAATCTAGTCTGATGGACTGCCAGTCATGGTCCAAAATTTTTCAATTCGATTGCTTCTGGTCAATATTAGATAAGACTCCCAGAATAGCTTGCCATTTTTGTATGTCCTTTCTTTCTGGTCGGATCACGAAGCTTCCAGAATATAAGCAACAAAAGAAGTCATATTTATTTGTACATTATTCATTGCATATCTGTCTCTTTCTCTGTTTACCCTAACAACATGTGAAATTCAATTGTATTAGGAAAATTATGTGACCTTTTCTTGAATAAGTTGTTAGTGATTTTAACTCCTTTTTCTATCCAGTTTAGTATATCCTTATATTTGTTCTTAACAAAATAAATTTATATGTAAATTCAACCATTTCATAATTATTCCCTCTTTTGTCATTCTTTATTTCGAACCTCATGTGTACACAGCATACAAAACAGCAATTATTTCAAAAGAAACTAAACATGTGGTCGCATGTAGAAATAAAATATCAATTATTTCAACTTTTCACCTTTTAATTTTTGATAATCGATGAGAAAATTTTTTTTTGTCAGTTATTCCATTTTTAACTGCATCAATGTTTTTGATTTAAAATTGTTGTCTGATTGCTATGTTTGCAAATCTTTAAAAATTTTGACAATTAAAAATCAAACAGTTTTGATCTTTAAATTTTGAATTGACTTTAGGATCTGATTTTTTTTTTTTTGTTTTTGTTTAAATTAGGCCTGTTGAATAAGTATGGGATCGAAGAAGACAATGAATATTTTTTTTGAAACTGACTAAAGTCGTTAATTTATTTTGATAGTAAAATTACAAATGATAAAGGCAAAACAAAAAAACTTAAAGGTTGGCACATTTGCGTAAATTGTTAGTAAAGAATAGGAGTTATTTCCCTTTAAGAAGCTGACTTCAAATGGTTTGCTTGTGGATCAAAAGTGTTTGCTTAGCTATTTTTATCTTAAGGCAAACGCTTATTCTTTATTAATGTTGTTAATTAATAATCGTAAAATACAGGACTATTTAGCTGCAGATAATTTTTTTTTTTAATTAAAAGAAAAAAAAATGCTGGTATAACAGATTTTCCGACAATGATCACAATGTCACTGCTGCCAGAATAGTTTATAGAGTAACTATGTGGCATCAATTTGTTGATTTGCGCTGAACCTATTGATGTTGCTGGTGTTATCTCCCTTTATTTGAGATTATATCTAATTTTACTGGAATTTAACCATAGTCTTTTTGTTTTTTGTTTTTTATAAAGGAATCATTTCTTATAATATCCAAAGATCACTCAAGGTTTATTGAGTTTGACAGGTAAATGTGAAAAACTGAGGGAATTAGTAACTAATGATGGCTTCATAAGCACATTCAAGTGAGTGTTGGTGTATTAAACATACACACCCATCCATTTTCATAAAAAAAAAAGTTGATGTATAATTAGTGGATTATGGTTCTATTAATGAATTATTATTAAGGTGAAATCTGATGGTCGGATAAAAAGGTTAATATGTCTCTTAAACCAACAGTGCTAGAAAATCAGTGTTACACTTGTGCTAATATAAAAACATTATTGATGAAGTGATTTTAAGATCCTCTTCCAAGTTTCATCATAGAATTTAGTTCACTTTTTTGTTTGGCACTGCTTATTTAACACATTAATTTAAATTAGCAAAATGAATTCCAATTAAATCATATTTCTTATTAATCTTATCTAGCAGGGATTATCTGGATGTTAAATACATTGAACATTACCCCATTCAATACGGAAAAACTTCTAAAATATCCCTTTAAAATAAATCAATATAATGAGATGCTAATGAAGTATAGAACAGAAACATTTTTGAGAATAGGAAGTTTTTGTTTTATAACTACCAGATCAGGCTATCAGAAGATATTAACTTCCTGACCTAAAATGCACACTATATATTAATGTTATTGTTTTTTTTTCTTCCGTTCCATGTGCAAAACTTAATTATGTTCTGCAAAGACAAAAATAACAATTTCCTTTACAAAACAAGCAAACCAAATATCACGGATAAATATTTAAAAATATAAAGAATTTGAAGCATAAAATCTTTCACCGAAATGACCAAATGCTGTATTAAATAACTCAAAAAAAGGTTGATATACCGTAAAACAAAACAATTAACATGCCACCGGTTAATTTTTGAAGAGGAGAATTTAAATTGAAAATATTTTTACATTTTTATGAAATTTCAATTTTTATATTAAGGGATTTAGATTAAACTAAAAATTTAAACAGAAAATAAAACTATTTATAGAATGAAAATTGTATAAAACTTTTTTGTTTGTTTGTTTTTTTTAATACTTTATGGACGACATTTTAAATATGGTTATACTTTTTGTGATCCATTGATTGGCAAATTGTTTAAATGAATAATAGCCGTTTTGCAATTCAATTCCAATAGAAATTGATTCACTAAAGGTCTCTCCATTTTGTCATTAAAATTAATTGAACTTAGAAAGCTTCAAGAAATTTGAGCCTATAGAAGGATTCCCCAATTGACATGCACTGTATAAAAATAATTGCTGATGTTGATAATCATTGTCTAAGGTACCTCAGCATTTTTGACACATTCTACAACATAAATATCTAACATTTTCAAAAGTTAACTTTTAAAAACAAGTTCAATGCATATAATATATATCACTAACTTAAAAAAAAATTTTTTTTTTAAATAAATAGAAAAGAGGCTTGCCTTTTTTCTGTTCTTGGCCTTCAGGCCGGGATCAAAGTGTAGTATCTGTTCTGTAGATGCTGCGCTTAAGATAATTTGTACCAGTCAATGGAGGGGAAATCCTCTATACTGGGGACAATTATTATTTTTGGTAACCAGAGTGCCCTCTTTTTGCCTACTTTTAGGGGAGCTGGTTTTTACCCCACATTAAAAACGGCCTTGTACCTAATTTGCTTTGGTGGGGAAGCAAATAAATACAATAAATATCACTAACTTAAGATTTCAATTACATACAATTTACTAAAAAAGAATAAACTTATAAAAATGCCATTAAAAATCTAATAAAAAATATTTCTGTGTTGTGAAAGTTATCTCCCTTGGACCGTCATGGTATGGATAGAGAAAACAAAAAACGAATCTTTGACGAAAGAAATTTAATTTTATCTATATTCTGCTAAAAGTTTGTATCCTGCTTGTTACCATGCACATTAGATGACTTCACAAAAAGGGTAATTAGTGAGAACAAGCAAATAATATAAATTGGAAAGGGGAAAATGTGGAAGAGATGGAGAAAGACTTCGATAACATCATAAAGCTAGTATTCATCCTTTGATATCAGCCATTGTTTTTGTCGTTAACTCCAAAAACTCATTCCTAAACCCGATTAATTCAAATGTATTTCATTGATGTTAAACGCAATAGTCATTTAAGAATGGATATGAATAGAATAGTGAAAGTACAAATGGTTTTCATAAATATGTTATAATATTAAAACTGAGTTAATCAACGTGTCTTTTTCTAGGACTTTCCTCGCATATATATATATATATATATATATAAATTGGACAAAATACATGTTAAAATATTCCTTGGTTTGGTTTAGTTTTCATCTAACACATGAGAACATGTAAAACAGACATTAAGCTAAATATAAATAATGATTAGCTTTGGGATTGAGTCATTTTTTTTTTTTTACTTATTAGGCTTTGCTCATCAAGGCCTAAAGACCATTCGATGAGTTGTTTGGTAGATGGTGAGACAAACACCTTGAGGATTGCAGACCTTGGTTGGATCTGGGCTGAAATTGATAACTTAATAGAATGGTTCAACAAGAATTTGTTAACATTGGACTTGAAAAACACCCATGTTGTATTGCATTCCACAGGTGAACAGATATTGGAAAAAAAAAAAACTTGGTTCATGGAAGTTTTATTTAGTTTTAGGTACATAGAGGAAGAAAGTAAGATTATTTGCAGTGGTTGTTTGCTGTGAATGTTTTACTGAGGGAGACGAGAGATTAGAGCTCAATTTCATGAATATAACAATAGACAAAGACTAACAATATTTCTTCGGTGAGAAAGAGATTGCAGGGAAGAGGATACACACACCCACACACTAAATTCTGGTTTTGTTCTGTCAAGGTAGGAGAGAGTTTTCTGAGCAACATCTCTCCAAATGTGTCATTTTCGAACACATTTGATTCTTATACAGGTGAAGGATTGCATCAGGAATGAGACATTGTTTAAAAAAATTCCATCTTAATTGCTCTAATTTAGCCGTAATTTGCAATTAACTCACCAAGTGATCCATCTGCCAGTAATTTTCTCTATTCTCACTGATTTCTTTTGTATAGTGTCTATTGCCCTTGCTTCCAATGCTCTCTCTGTTAAGAACCAAATGTAATAGAACTTTCTTCTCCCCTTTTCTTTCTATATTGATGAATATAGAAATAATTCATTATTAGCAAAACATCACAAGCAGTACTACTGTTTAACCTATAGAAAAGAAACAGATGGATTGATTTTGTCTTATTTTTTTTTTTTAAGCTTAACTGTTTTTGCAAGCTCACTTTTGCATTATTCAAATATTTTGATCCAAACTCAATGAATGACCCAATGGATCACTTTATTTTTTTTTTCTAATATATATATGACAAATACTGACTCAGTGGGTCACAGGCTGTCTGTATGTATAAAATAGAAAAATATTAAAGAATTGAAACGTAATTATGCTGTTTATGTTCTTTTTGTTTAAATTTGTTAAAATTGAAAAAACTGTACTCTGATTAGAGTTAAATATATTTTCATTTTTATTAAACCATTATATATTAAAGATATACATTTTAATCAAAGTTTACCTAATTAAATTATAAAATCTATTTTTATATTCTAACACTTTTTTCCCTCTAATTTTTCAGCTGCTTCTGAAGGTGGAGCTAACGTATTCGAAGTTACTTACTTCAAAACCTCAGCCTACTTGGCACAGTCTCCACAACTTTACAAGCAAATGGCAATTTGTTCGGACTTTGATAAAGTCTTCACTGTTGGAGCAGGTGAGAAAGTTGTTTGTGCTTAATTTTATTCTACACCTGATGCTGTAGTCTTTTTTGTAAAGACCCATCTTGTAGAAATAACATGTTTATCTTTTGGGAGAGGCACTACCGTATAGGTATCATTTTCGGTAAGGCATCTATTTATTTTTTCATGGCAATTTTCCATTCATCACAATGTTCTGAATTAATTGCTTCGTTAAATCTTTTTGGCACATTTTCCATTGGATAGCAATAGTCGATTTGATAATCTTTTATATTGTCAACCACAAAAAAAATCTGGTCGCCTTCTATTTCTTTTCGGATATCTTTATCATCATCATCATCATGGATACTCTTGTCTCCATCATTTTTATTGTCTTCGTTTGTTTTAATTATTTGAGGGAATATAATTTCATCTTCTTCATATGGCGGGTTTTCGTCTGTAAAATTAAGCATGTCTGTGAATTTTACACATCGGATTCTTTTTATTTTATTTTTTTCTGGAAAAAATACTAAATTGGTTGGACTGTTTTTATCGTGTCCAAGAAATATACCTCTGTCGGCTTTAATATTCAATTTACTCTTTTTATCTATATATGCGAAGCAAGTTGAACCAAATATATGCATTCTGCTTAATTTGTTTTTTTACCACAGAAAGATTCATATGGAGTTTTAGATAGTGTTTTGTTAAAGCACCTGTTGCGTATATAGGCTGCCGCCATAAGTGGGTACGTCCAGAAGTTTTTAGGGAGTTTTGATTCAATGAGTAGGCATCTTGCCATTTCAAAAAGTGTCCGCCAAGCACGTTCAGCAGTCCCGTTTTGGTGTGGCGATCTAGGAGCTGATTTTTCATGCCTGATATGATGGTTAATTAGTAAAAGTTCAAAGTCTTTATTGGTGAATTCCGTACTGTTGTCAGAGTGAATACACTTGATTTCACCGTAGGGAGCCATGTCGGCTAGATATTTTTTAGTTACTAGCAGGATATTAGATTTGCTCTTTAAAAAGTAAACCATAATTAAACCTGAATGGTCTTCTATGAAATTCAACACATGTCTATAATGTTCTCTGGCCATCGGTTCCATGGGACCGTTCAAGTTACAATGCACCATTGATAGGATTTTTTTGGCTTTCTTGTCTGGTATCTTGCTTTGATAGTTTGTCATTTTCCCTTGCATACAGACGTCGCAGTTGAAGTTTTTTGATGTTTGTATTTTCAATCCATCAACTACAGTCGGCAACTTTTTGATATCAGGAATATTGCAGTGTCCAAGAATTTTATGCCATGTCTGTAGATCATAGGTAGGCAGTTGTTATTCCTGGCATGGGTATAATTTAATTTTGGTGTTTTTATGTGTGTATTTTTAAATTTCATGATATTTGTAGATTCGTTTTTTGTCTGTGATCATTTTTTCAGTTTTTTCCTGAGTGCTACCTTGAATTGGCTAAGAGTCATGAGTTTTTCTTTCTGGGTTATCATGGTGGTAAATGGCTTGAAATCACTCTGTAATCCCTTAAGGACCATGGAAATTAACAGCCTGTCACTTATAACTTCACTAGACATTTTTAAAGAATTTGCAGTCGTTTTGGCTCTTATAATATAATCAGTAATAGTTTTGGCTACCATTCGTTTAAGAGAGGTCAGTTCAGTGTATAAAGAAATAATTTTGGGTTTTCCTTTCGATAAATAATGCTCTCTCAATACGGTCAATGCTTTGCAGCCATCGTCCAGGGCTTCTCTCATTACCAGTGATAGACTTCAGTCATCTAAACACTGTATTAATTCTGCAAAGACAGTTGCGTTCTTTTCAATGAAGTCGGGGTCGTTTCTGTTTTCAGGTTGTTTGAAGTATTTTGTGTAGCTTTTGGATTCGTAGATATCCTAGAAATTTAACTTGCCACAATTCGAATTTTGATTCGGATCCATCGAAATAAAGGCACACGCTGGGCTCATAACCTCTAGAAGTGTAAGCCATGTTTAGTTTCAGAACAGTTTCCGATGGTTCGTTGTTACACACAAGTCCTGAGAGGTGACTGGTTTGCAGTAGACAGTTTCACAGATTAAAATATTCTTACCGTGTCGAGATAGAAAAACATGCGAAATTGCTACAGAAAAGGTTTAATATTTATGGAGCAATTCTGGTTTCTGATTGGTTGGTAGCAGAATGTGAATTAATTCGATTTGTCAGTTCCTAGCAGAATCGTTTATAAATAGAATCATCCGACTGTGTGGGATCATACCCCATTACACATCCAAAATATTGCAACAGAAGCCTTCTTTCCAGAGAAGGAAAAGTGGAGAGTTGAATGTTTGACAGATGCAGTTGATTTTCCTGAGAGTTGTTAAGCAGTTAGACCAGTGTACCTCTCTAGGCAGGTTGTTTCTCTTGAGGCTCTTGGTTAAAGGACTGTAAATGGGACTTGTGTATTTCAGCTTATCAAACAAAATTCTCATTCTACAAGTTTGTCAATCAACCTTGGGAAAGCGAGTACCATTTGTGATGTCCTCAAGAAATAATTTGTTTATAAACTGGGTTTGTGGATTTTGTTTTATGGAAAGAATTCCTTTTTTATAGCGTAAACAACTTTGGACAGCCACAATGAGTGAGACTATTATGGCCATTGCAGTGAACACACCGGGGGTGGGAATGTTCATAGATATAGAAATATCAAATTACTTAATTGTTTAATTTCTAATATGATTTTCTGGAAAGGATTTTATTTCCCCCAAATATTTATTTTGTTTAATTAATTTTTTTTTTTAGTTTGTTTTAGAAACTAATATTTCATATTCTTGCAATGTTATTGATTTTACAAATTTAGAAACAAAATTAAAAGGTACCAAAAGATATTTTTATGATGTTTGAACTAAAATTGTTGGATTGTTTAAAAGAGCTAATTTAAGCATTTCAAGTAAAATAATGATTTTAGTTTTTGGAATTGTATTGGAATTTTTAAGTTTATCCTGTATTGGTCAGTATGGTTGTCTTCCCTTGCCATTTTATAAGGTTGGTGTGGATTGGTCAATAAACTCAGAGACCATTTAAACTGTCACAATTTAAGTTGATTATTTGTTGACCACATTACAACACAAGCCTCTATTATTGGAGTTTAAGCATGCATATCTGTTAACAGAACACTTTTCATATGAGATAAGTTCATGCAGATGCATTTAATTGCAAACCTTCATTTATATGCACAGTTGTTGTTCCTTTTCTTCAGAAGCTGTCACTCTCAATACAACTTTCAACATTTAACTGGGATTATAATTCTTATTTTATCTTGAGCAAAAAATAAACTTTGCTTCTAAGTATTAAAATCCCTACATTAGTTGGTAATTTGTTTTACAAAAATTATTCCTCTTTAAACTTTAATTTAGGAAAAGTTGAAAGTCTGAATGCAATGTCTTGAGATTTTGAATATGTAACGTCTAAATTTCTTAAGCAGATCTGAGGTCCCACTCCTTTCTCTTCAATTTTGGTTACAATCTCCAAATTAGTAGAATGGATTACTGAAGTACACAAGTGCTCTATCAAATCTCTACTGATGAACAAAATTTAAAAAAAAAAAAAAAATTTGGAAATAATTTACCTGATTTATTCAACAAATTAAACTTTCAATTACAGTTAAAATTACATACACTAAAAACTAACATTCAAAAGCAAGAACTTAATCAAAATGGGGAAATGTTCAACTTTTTAGAAATGTAATGACAAACATTTATAGTTAACTAAAAAACAAAAAATTGATGAGTAAAATGAGGTAGAGGGTTAAATAATGATGAATTAATAAAATGACCTTTCCCGAAACCAACATGCAAGTATCAGAAAGTTTCATTGGATGTTCTGCTGTCTTGGAAGGCTGAAAGCAGGCTCAATATTTTTCCATGAATAGTGGTGATGGAGATGCACTCATAAAGCCAAGTCAATTCACATGAGTGTACTGCATCGTTAATAATATCAGGCTATTGAGGTAGTTGTGCGTGGTGGGGCCATATCGCTTCACTTGTCCCCTTGGTAGTCAGTTGAAGCACAAATCTGTTGGAGACAAGCATATTTTGAGTGAACAAATTGATTCTAGCTTTAAAAATAAAATGAATTATTCATCACAGAAAATCTGTTTTTAATAAAAGAAAACAAATAGTAAAATACCTTTTTTTTATTATTTAACTGTTAAAAAATACCAATGTTTTTGTTTCTATCAATTTCTACCGTCAAAGGAAATTTGTATAAATCAGCATGATATGTTTTTTGCCCAACATAATTCTGTTTTTGGCATTAGTTTCCCCGATTCATTCTACTTACTAGATTTGTAAAAAAAAAAAAAAAAAAAAAAATCTCCACACTAACTTACTGTACTTGCAATAACCCTTATCCCTGAGTGGCTTCCGGGCCTTGATAAGTGGTGACCACCATGTAAAAAAAAAAAAATGGCCACTAATGGTTATCAATATATATAAAAATGATGCTATGGAATCAACTAGATTTGAACTTGACACACTCTGGTTGTTAGTCCGTGCCATTATCTACTTCACCATTGTAACCTTTTTTAATCAGTAATCTATTATTGTAATCAAACATTTTTTAAATTATTCCAAAAATTAATTTTCTTATAATTAAATCAAAGAAAACATTTTTTTTTATACTTTCTAAAATCTACTTTATTTATTTTTAGTCTTTCGTGCTGAAGATTCCAATACACATCGTCATTTAACGGAGTTTGTTGGTCTTGATTTGGAGATGGCCTTCAAATACCATTATCATGAGGTAGTGGACACTATTGGTAACATGTTTGTATCTATCTTTAAAGGACTTCAAAATGAGTAAGTATTTGAATTAACTTTTTAACATATTCTTTATTATTCTAAATTCTTGCTATGCAATTTTACCCTTTTTTATTCAAACACATTCTCTGTCTGGCCATGTACTTAAATTGCATCTAGTTGTGGGGTCCAAAGTTTTTAACTTTGTGGAATGTGAAACGCCCACAAGTTATCACTACTCGTAAGTTGATCTTCACTGGAATCGTAGTACCTGGCAAGCATCATCCATGGATTGAATAGAAAATATTGTTTACAGATTATTCCTATACAAAACATACACCTAAGCAAATTAATCTACAAATCTATCCTATACAAGATATGTATGGTTTTAGCATAGAATCACTAAACGATGATTGATGTGCCATAAAATCCAGTAAGCAACCAACATTTGTATTAAATGATTGAGCAGATGTGTCAGTTTTGTTTGGGATTTTTACCTTTGCATTTTGAATGTGTAAATAAAAATATTTTATCTCACCATTTAAATAACAAAGCTAACATTATATATAGTCCAATAACCATCATTTTTCATGAAAACTCAAAAATGTTGGTGCTTGTTTATATTGCGATCTATCTGAAATGATACTTCCAAATAAAATAACAGGAAAAGTTGAAAATATTAGTGTACACCAAAAATTAATGAAAATTGAGTAAAATTTTATTAATTAATTTAGTATTCGGACTCTACGAACTCTGATGGACATTTGTGTAAAGCCAGCATGTTGTAGAAAATCTCCTTTCTATTATAAACTTGCCACGTGGTCTAGTGATTTGAAGTTTGTGGATTCTGAAAAGTAATTTTATTTTTTATAAAAACTCTACTCAATTGTTTTCCATAATTTTTGGTGTACACTAATATTTTTAACTGATAACTACAGAATGTCCCAATAAAATGCATACACTCTTTAAATGTCTATAAAATCAACATTTATTATGATAAAGAAAAGTTTCATATTGGACATTCCATGCCAAATCATTCAGGCCACTTCACCACCTCCCTCAGAATTTTTTATCCTTTTGACCCCTGTAAGATATGCATAAATTATGATGAACTGCCAAATTTCATATCCAGCAATCAATGAGAACCCTGTTTTTGAGTCCAACCAAAATAAGGCCAAGAGGCCAAAAAAAGACTGTCGCAATGCGGCTACCCATCGTTACAAAATTATAAATTTTTTGAAAAGTATTTAGTTTCTGGCCTAGAAAATTGCACCTACGAGGGTTTTTTTGAATGAGGAATCTGAAAATCAATTTTAGAAAGCCAAAAGAGTTCATCTTGTGGGACTTTTTTGCCCATTTATATGCTGAGATATTGGTGATATCTGTTTTAATATTTAGAAAGCCAAAAGATAGAACTTTCAGAATATATATAAGTTTATACTTGATATTTTATTCCTTCACATTGAAATTTAATGCCGAAAGTTCACAATTTTCAAAAAATCATAGCTGAAAGCACTCAATGTTAACCCCCAAAAAACAGGCCTAAGAAACGGGGCCTAATTAGAGTTGGGGCCCATTTTTTGGGTCACCCTGTATAAGTAAGTTTTATGGCTTCCTGAGTGTAATTTAGAGGTATATATGTGTTCATCTTATGATTTTATATTTCAGTGGTTAAATTCTCTTACTCTTAGATAAAATTTCGGTATTATTATACAAACACCGTGACAGCGTTAGGGTTAGGGTTACGGTTAGGGTTAGGGTTTAGGGTTAGGGTTAGCGTTAAGGTTAATTCGCTGTCACGGTGTTTGTATAGTTTTACCAAAATTTCAATGTTTTTCATTTTTATGACTGAATTGTAACGCCTGATTAAATTATGTGAAACCTTGTCCAAAAGATACAAAACAAGCTGCGCATTCATAGTCGCCCTTCATAAGGGTACACTGTTTTTTGAAAAATAATTAAGTTCAGGTTTGACATGCCTCAAAGCATAAATCCCCCTCAATAAATTGGGGGACTAACAAGTCTACTCCATATCTGGAAAAATGTTGTAAAGAATAATGGAATAAAATAATGAACACAAAAGAATAATGAACACGAAACTAAAATGTTACATATTTCTAAATGTATTATTTATATGGGTAAAATGGTTTTCATTTATCTTAAATTGTTGTTCAATATTTAATGTACAATCGGATGGGTCAATTTTCGTAATGAATTTTCCAAACAGTATCCATGCATTATACTCTCTACATGGCCAGTGAAAGTTATTGTTCTAGATTGGACCATGAATTTGTATGTGACGTCTTTCTTTTCCAAATTCATTTGATCAATAAGGACTATCCACCAGTACCCATTAAACAAGCTGCATAGTGGTTTGGTTAAAGGAACTTCTCCATATCCTCTGATGTAGGCATCGTCGAGAAAGTATGGTTCTTAATCATGCAGCTCTCGTCATCACTGAACTGTTTACCACTAATTGAAGTAGTTGATGCTGGCTCGGTGATGACAGCTTCGAGTACCTGACACTGTGTCTCCTTCAGCATATCGCTTTTCCATCCTCTCCTGAACAGCAACCATATCCATTTTGTAAATTGAAAGGAGACGATTACCTTCAGCTCCTCTTGACAGAACTTCTCCACTGCCTTGAATGTCAAGTTCTCATCATTAACAGGTCTCTGCAAACTGGTTCTCGCCATCTTCCGTTTGACTGTACCTCCTATGCCATCGCAAGGGGACTTCCCATGGCTAGTGGCAAAGAAGGACAACAAAGCTTGGAATCCAAAGTCAACATTGTGGTGGCAGAAGTTCATAAAGTTTTTGTGGTTCTTGTACTGACCTGCACAATCATCACTGATATGTGGAAAGTAGGATTAGTATTTGTGTTCGCAATTTGAATGGTTTGCAAGAATAATGATGAGTCTACTACAAAAAACTATCAAGATTAAGAAAATATTCCTTTTCTAGTGTTTTAGGCTCCGTAGCCCTTGTCTGGGCCCCATTGAATTCTTGTGTGCATTTCTTTATACATCAATCACAATCTGGGAATTTAGTTGGTGGAAACTGCGAGCTATATTCGAAGATTGCTGCAAAAGATTTGCTCTTGTGAATTTGCCACTTTGGCAGTTTCATCCATTTTCATATGCAGCTAAAATTGAAACAAATATTCATGTTATGGTAAAATTACTGACGAAAACATATATATATATATATATATATTGTTTGAAAATGAACCAAAAACATTCTTTTTATGTCATAGAATGCACCACATATTTTCCCATCATGACTTCTATGCTTTTCTTCAAACCAATCTGCTTGAGAAAGTCTTAAAATCAAAATGAAACATTGATGAATATTTGAACACGTTTTGGTTTTCCATTTTTCATGTGTATATATATATATATATATAAGTGCCTTCAATAAGTTTCCAGACTTTTTTCATACAGACAGTTTTAGTACAAACATGAAACTCTATTTTATGAATTGTGCAAAAAAAAAAAAAAAATCAAAATTTTGGTAAAACAATCTGCGATTATTGCCTGGTTTGAACAAAATTGTTGAAAATTTGACAATTTCCCTGCAAAAAACTGGTTTATTATTTATTTTTTAAGTAAATAAGTAAATGTTTGTCATTGACAAGCCTGAAAATAGACAAAGAGAATAACTTAAAATGATTTTTGGACACTTTTTTTCAGTTTTTATAAGGAAGGTACACGTTTGCTTATGTAAAAAGATGATCGGGGAAAAATTCATTAATTTCCACTGATTTTCCTGATTAAAAGTATCATAAAATTAAAAAAATTATTGAAATGGAGTACCCCCCACCAGAAATTTATTCTATATTCCAATTAAATGCTTAAGAACAATAAATAAAGACATTTTTCCAGATATGGTGTATACTTGCTTGATATATTTTGGACAAGGTTTCACATAAATTGCTCGTTCAACTTCAATCGAGCGTTCAAATACAGTCATGAAAATGAAGAAAAATCATTGAAATTTTGTCAAAGAGTAAGAGAATTTAACCACTGAAAAATAAAATCCTAAGATAAACACATATATACCTTTAAATTACATTCAGGAACGCATAAAATTTTCTTATATTTATCAACATTAGATGAAAATTGAGCGGTTTCAGCTATGATTTTTTGAAAATTGTGAACTTTCGGCATTAAATTTCAATGTGAAGGAATAAAATACCACGTATGAACCTATATATATTCTAAAAGTTCCATCTTTTGGCCTTTTAAATATTTAAACATATCACCTCTGAACCATAGTTATTTCTTGACCTTTTGGGAGTTCCCATTGAAGCTGTCTCAGCATATAAATAGATAAAAAAGACCTCAAGATAAACTCCCTTGGCTTTCTAAGATTAATTTTCAGAAAAATCCTCCTACATGCAATTTTCTAGACCAGAAATTAAATACTTTTCAAAAACATTTATAATTTTGTATCGATTGGTAGTCCCGTCATGACGTGTCACAACAGTCGTTTTTCGGCCTCTTGGCCTTATTTTGGCTGGGCTCAAAAACAGGGTTCCCATTGATTGCTGGATATGAAATTTGGCAGTTCATCATAACTTATGTATATCTTACAGGAGTCAAAAGGATAAAAAATTCTGAGGGTGTGTTTAAAATGCCTCCTCACCCTTCCAAAAAATCCATGGGGGTTAAATCTGCTGATTGTGTACAGTACTCTATACGTACTCTTTGTCCTACCCATCTGTTTGGCAGATGACCATAAAGATAGGCTGTTACATCATGATGATAGTGGCGATGTCGTCCATCCTACT
Source organism: Euprymna scolopes (assembly GCF_053919585.1). Taxonomy (NCBI): domain Eukaryota; kingdom Metazoa; phylum Mollusca; class Cephalopoda; order Sepiida; family Sepiolidae; genus Euprymna; species Euprymna scolopes. The sequence continues at coordinate 59,301,684 of NC_136499.1, read as the reverse complement.
GGAAGTACCATTCTTTCATCACTTTGAAACGTTGGATGGCATATTCATGTAGCAAGTTGAGATAATTTAAAGTGTATGCATTTTAATGGGACACTGTGTATCCATAAGTTTTCCTGTTATCTTATTTTTAACTATTTTGTATGTATCACAATATAATTAAGCACTAAATGTTTTTAGCATCTTTATTTCTAGTATTTTAATGCTTATATTCTTGTTGAATAGTAGGGGACATTTTTAAGAAATTACAAGAGTTCATATTGGGGGCACATATATAACGATGCATGTATAACGATGGTGATGATGAGGGAGAGAAGACATTTATATCTGACTGAGATGCTTCTTGGGATTTCATATTAATGCGAACTGAATGATGTACGATGCAAGTTCTTAACACAGGAGGGGAGATGCATAATCTTCAAAGGGTTTACAATGTTCATTATAAGATGATAAACACAATTATCTTTCGTTCGTGATGAAGGATGACACAAGACAACAGTTACAACATAAAGATGACTTCTTTATTCATCTGATCAGCCGGTCGATGACGTCAGGAATTCAACTGGTATGGCTACATTGGTTTAATTCTCTCCCCTCGCCTCCAAGGGGTTCTAACTCCAACTCATCAACTGACCAACTGACTGCCAACTGACTGCCTCTCTGACTCTCAACTGACTAACAAACTCTTAGATCCTATATTGAGAATCTCCCTTTGTCTATGACATCAGAAGTGTGTTTTCAAATGTGACTAATTTCACATGGCTTTTCATGTTTGTCCAACACACTCTTGACAAACAAAAGAATTCTCAACTCTAATCTAACCTAGTTTTAAAAAATACAATTTAATTTGCATTGTGCATTCTTTTAGCTGACATTTTTAATATTCCGATTTCTAAAAGAATGGACAGTCAACTCTTTTTCCGATATATAAACAATATTTAACTATTCTAATAGAATTTAACATTAGACTAAATTTCTAACATTCCATTTCTTAACCTTCCCTACATGTTTCGATTCTGAGATTATCCTAATCTCATTTTCACTTATCTAATATTCTTCTTTATTTACATGAAAAGGGGACAGCCTTTTTCCATGTAAGATTCTGAACACTTTCTTTTTTTTTTTTTTTAAATTAACAGATTTTTTAACTTCCGCTCATTAGATAATCACAAATATAAACAATAGCAGGTTCATGTTTTAATCTATATAATTATAAAACTGTGGACCATCTGAGCGTCCTTACTTGTTTGCTTGAATCTTGTCTTTGACGATTCAGCGATTTCGTCTTTTAAAAAAGGGATGACAGGTGAATTTTTATATATATATATACATACATATAAGTGTGTGTGTGTGTGTATATATCTATATATATAAAAATGTAAAGTTGGTTCGTTCTAAAGAAATAAAACCATGTTTATACGTTACCAATTTATTTGTAATTTTCAGACAACCAATTTTTAGAGTCGAGGTATGTTTTTATGTTATTAAAATAAATTTACCTAATTAAAATTAAAATATTAAATAAAATAAATATATTTATTTATCGGTTCTGCGAATCTGTTCTGTTGATAAAACTGAACTTCCGGTTCGATTCATTTCACAGCCACGATTTGATGAAAGGTTTAATTTTCTGTTAACTCGATAAGTAAAAAAAAAAAAACAAAAAAAAAAACATACTTCATTTGTTTATCTTCCAAATTTTTTAATTTACACATCTTTTCTTTATTATATAAGGCCAAAAAAAAAAAAAAGTTTGTTGCTTGCTTTTGAGTTTTTTTTTTTTTTTCTATATAAGATTACTCATGCAGAGAGTGATCCGTGCTGAAATAATGTTATTATTTAAAAAGTCACTCTTAACATGGGGAGGTAAGGATGTTTTGTACCTATTCTGTACTTTAACCTTACAATTGAATAAAAAAAAAAAAAAAAATCGTAAAACGTTATTTAAACGTGGAAATATGATTTAAAAAATAGCGCGGCTCTCTGCATTAGCACCATTTTTATTTATTGTTGTTGTTTCACGAATTTTCGGCCAACTATTCCTCTGGCCTTCATGAAAAGAAGTCCTTTTATAAATGTTCAGTAACTTTTTCCTTTTATTATTCTTAAAGAGTAAAACTTTTCTTATTCATGAAAGGAGTTAAGCCTACGTAAATAAATAAATGTTTGTACACGTGACAAATTATCAATAAATGGTTTAGTTACTTTTTTTAAAAAATGTTTGTAAAAGTGCGAAAGGTGACGTTACGTTGTACAAACATTACTCCCATGCTTTATGTCTATGCTTATAGGTTTTTGGAATTTTTTTTCACTGGATTATTATTGATTGGACACTAATTAAACAGATTATTAAAAAAAAAAAAAAATGTAAAAAAGAAATCATTATTTCGACATTTGAAAGTGGTGCTGTGCTCACTTTTTAGTTACAACGTTCTGATAAATCAGTCACCCATTTTGTAAGCAATAAAAACGCGGTATATCAAAACCATAGAAAGTAAAAATAATAAGTCTCTACCGCATTTGTAAGTCAGAAATATATTTGTTTCTCAAAGAAAAAAAAATAGAGAGAACAGGACTTTTTTTTAATTGTTTTCATGAAAATAAAGTTTCGAGATTTTTATTTATTTTTTTTTTTACTTATCATGACAAAAAAAACACACAGTTTGTGTGTGTGTGTTTTTTTTTAATTGTTTCTGTGAAAGGTGAGTTTTTTTTCAAAACTTTTGTTTTGTTTCTTTTTAATTTTTTAAAAGTATTATAAATTTCACTAACATGCTGGAGAAATGTTTAATAATTTGGTATTTTTTTAGATTAGGTCCACCTCCACAATTTTCCTTTCAATGACGACATTTATAGGTTTCCGAGTATGCTGAACACGCAAATTGCATTGAAATTTTGCGGAAATAAATAGTTGTATTATGCATTGTATTCTTCGGCGGCCATCTTTTTACGTGCACACGCGCCATAAACAAATACACACACGTAAAAAAGATGGCCGCCAAAGATTACAATGCATAATACAACTTTTTATATCTTGATAACTACTTATTTCTGCAAAATTTCGATGCGATTTTCGTATTCAGCATAGTCGAAAACCATTTCAAGTCGTCATTTAAAAGAAAATTGAGGAGGTGGAGTGGACCTAATCTAAAAATTTACCAATAATTTTTAATCCCGTACGCCTCCCGATACATTGCTTCGTCAACATGCGACCATTTTATATCTCCCGAAGACACTTCCGTATTTAGAAAAAAAAAAATAAATAAATAAATAAAAAGTGACCGATTTACCAGAACGTGGTAACTAAAAAGTGAGTATCCCTTTCAAATGTGGAAATGATTTTTTTTTTTTTTTTCAATTTTTTTCCATAATCTGGTTAGTGTTCAATCAATAATAATCCAGTGAAAAAATTTCAAAAAACCTATCAGTATAGAAACTCCACCACGTAAGTAAATAAATAAAAAATGTTACGTGCGCATGCGTAGCAGTATCAGAATTTTTGTAGGAATTTTTGACACCCCTAACACGAAACTGCGAATACAATATAAACATCTCGGAATTTCTCTGTTAAAAGTGGGTTATTTATTTTATTTATGGATTATACTTCCAAAATAAACTATTACAGTTGTTTTAAAAGTAATAGAAATATTTTTTTTTTTTTTTTAAAACATTAATGAATTTTCCGAACTCAATATTTTTCAATTTTTAAACTCAATATTTTTCAATTTTTAAATTTTAAAAATCTATCAAAATTTTCTATTGATTCTATTTTTACGATATTTTCAGGGTCAATGTGAAATTTTATGTTCTTTCCAATAAATCGAATATAATATTTTAGACAAACGTTTTTTTTTTTAAATTCACGAACCCCCCCCATACCAATTTTTAAGTGTCTATTAAAAAGTAAATACTTAATTTAGTAACCCGAAAGTAAATATTTAATTTACTCACAAATTGAAGAGAAAAGGTCAATACATAATATATTCAAATTTAAAAAAAAAAACATAGTGTTCTTTTAGAATTTTACCTGTAAAGTTTGAAGTTTAAAACCTTTTTTTTAAACCACGTTATTTGTTTTTTCTTTTTTTTTTTTTTAATGGAACCTTGGTCCTTGCTCCTTTAATTGACAAAAAAATTAGGGCTTGAATTACATTTTTCGAGGAGTTATAAGCTTGGAAAGACAGGGGGTCGAATAATTCACGCCTCCCATTTTGTAAATGTCTAATAATAATTAATTTAGAACCCGATAAGTACATAATTATTTACTCACAAATTGAAGAGAAAAGGTCAATACATAACATAATATATTCAAATTTAAAACAAAAAAAACATAGTGTTCTTTTAGAATTTTACCTGTAAAGTCCGAAGTTTAAAACCTTTTTAAAAAAAACACGTTTTTAAAAAATTTTTTTTTAATGAAATCTTGGTCCTTGCTCCTTTAATTGAAAAAAAAAATTAGGGCTTGAATTGCATTTTTCGAGGAGTTATAAGCTTGGAAAGATGGGGTGGAATTATTCGCTATTTTCACGAAATTTCTGACACTGCTACTAGGGGGTACTAAGGGAACGACCATTAAATAATTCTGCGGGTCGCCATGGAACTCAACGCCCAAGGAGTATCAAAATAGTTTTCATGATCTGAAGAAATTTTTTTTTCCGAAAAGTGGGTAATCACTTTTCCATCTAAATTTAACTTAAAATGAGCACCCACTTTCTGGCCACCTGAGGAAGGGGCATTTATTTTCGTGTTTATTGGCTTAAAGGTTTTTTTTACAAGGCAGTTTGGTACGCGAATGCATATTTAACAGTTTTCGTTTATGCTCACGCATAGCATAAACAAAGGCTACGTCTGTGAAATGGAAAATAGTCCCAGAGTTCAGGGGTTAATACCATGCAAAAGAAATCACACAGAAAGAAAAAAAAAATAGCATCTATTTTTTTTCTATCGAATTCATTTGCTGTTTTTATTGAAAACTATTTTCCCCCGGATTTTTTATATAATTTTCCATTAAGGGCTGTGTGTCTAACGTTCGTAAATAACAAAATTTTTTTTGTAGATTTTGGTGTGTTAAAAACGAATCTGCAAACCGTTTCTGTCACAAAAAAATAGTTTTTATGATATGAAGAAATTACTTTTTCGAAAAAGTGGCGATCACTTTTCCATGTAAATTTAACTTAAAATGAGCACCCACTTTCTAGCCACCTGAGAGAGGGGGGATTTTTTCCCATGTTTATTGGCTAAACAGCTTTCGTTTATGCTTACGCATAGCGTAAACGAAGGCTACGGCTGTTAAATGGAAAATAGTCCCAGAGTTCAGGGGTTATTACCATGCAAAAGAAATCAAACAAAAAACTTTTTAGCCAAGAAACAGAAAAATGCCCCTCTCTCAGGTGGCCAGAAAGTGGGTGCTCATTCTAAGTTAAATTTACATTGAAAAGTGATCACCCACTTTTCGAAAAAGTAATTTCATGAATGTCATGAAAACTTTTTTTTTGCTACGTAAACGGTTTGCAGATTCGTTTTTAGCACACCGAAATCTACAATAAAATATTTCGTTATATATGAACGTGAAACGGGCCTTAAAGTAAAATAATACCGGATTCTTTTGAGCAGATTTGCCGTTTAGTTGTACAAATATCCTCACACCAGGTAATCACTAAAAGGGATTTTTAAAAGTCGTCACCTGTATCGAGCAAAAGTTTAAAACCACCGATTATATGCCAGCCTACATCATGGTAACATATATTGAGTGAGTTCCTAACAGTATTTTTAGTTTAAACTCATTTTCCCAAAATTTCCCCAAACTTAACATGTTCGATACAGTCTGCCGCCATTTGTATTTTTCAGATATACCGATAAACATTGAATGTTTTTGAACCGATTATACATTACATAAAAACACTAAAATCTTATCCAGTTAGGTAGAACACTTACTTTTCTTGCCTTTGATAACATTTATTTGTTATATATTTATTTTTTGACAACTTCTTTGTATCTGTGTTTAGTAATATAAACCCTTTTCATTTAATGTAACGTTTAGTCGGCTCGAAAAACAGTGTTTATTGGTGTATTTGAAAGCTACAAATGGTGGTGGACACTGTTGATTACTTTAAGTTAGAGAAAGTGAGTTAAAACTAAAAAAACTATACAAAATACTGTCAGAAACCTATCCATTATGCCAGCCTATGTCATGGTAACATATGTTCGGTGAGTTTCAGACACTGTTTTGTATAGTTTTTAGTTTTCAACTTACTTTCCCAAACTTAACGTATTCAACAGAATTCGCGACCATTTCTGTTTTTTGAGCCAATTAAACATTTTACATTACATAAAAACACTAAACAATTATCCAATTAGGTAGAAACGTAAATTACCTTACCTTTGCTTTCATTTATTTGTTTTTGGACGACTTTTTCGAATCTGTGTATAGTAACCCCCCCTCCCCCCACCATCAACCAAATATTAATTACTAAATCACATTTTTTAAAACAAAAAAAAAAGCATTTAGCGTTTCAACATTTTTGCTACGTTCGGCTTCATCCACTGATTGTTGGTCAAGTCCAAAACATGAATGATTGACAGAAACTCTCGAGGATCCAGATCAAATTCTGCAAGAGCACCATTATTTTCAGTTTCGCCTTCTTTTTCACTTTTTGCAGTGGATTGCTGTACTAATATAAGAAATATGCATTTTCTCTTTTATTAAATTTTTCCATTACACCAAATTGAGCCACTGCAACGCGTGGCAGGGTACAGCTAGTATATATATATATATATATATATATATATATATATATATATAAAGAGTATGGGTGTTGCTTAGAAACTAAGGAATAGTTGTATGTTTTTGTTTCGATTCTAGCTGATGGAACCCAAGTCATATATATATATATATATATATACACATATATATACACATACACAACACACAAATTTTAGTTTACATCTTGCTGCTATATATTAGATTCAATATAATAATCAATAGAAAATTGTCTCTATAATAATAAATGCGTAATCTCCATGAATTAAGATATCATTTGATTGTATCCAATGACCGGGCAATGTTTGGCGACCTGCTAGTTATGTTTAAAAATAAAATCAAACCCTTAAGTATAGGTGCTCTATAAAAGTCTAATAATTTCAATTGTTTTTATTCAATTGAACCTAGAAGAAATTCTACAACAGCAGTCATAAAATTAAAAAAAAAAAAAAAAAAAATATCTATTGATCAAAACTAATAAAAATACTCTTTCAAATAAACATTTTTGTAATAAAACTCCAGTCACTTGAGAACTTTTCCTATGATTGTGATGTTTGCTTGTTTTAAATTAAGATTTTTGCTCAAGGTTTTCCTCTTTTGGATTTTCAGATTTGCTGAGGAAATTGCAACAATTCATAAACAATTTCCAGCTGAACCATTTAAATTTTTGGAACCAAGGTAAGATTTTTATTTCCTTTTGGGATCTTGAGAAAAATTTTGCTGATTCGTAGCAATTCTGTTTTTATATTTCTCTATCTTTGTAAATTCTCAACTTAGTTATAAAAAAAATCTTAAAATCTAGGAAAGGTGACAATTGTGTGCATTTGATTATGCACTGTTGGAAGGACTGAACTGAACATTTAGTTTTACTTTGGACATTCATGCAAATTTGAGCAAGAATCGATTAAATTTGCTTACATTCATGTATTCATGTGATAGTTGGTGGTTTGATTTGATCCACTTCAGAAAATGTATTTCCTACTTAGATGATAAATCCTATCTAAAGGTGTTTTTTTTTTGTGTGTCCAATTTAAAAATCGTTTGCTTCTGATTGTGAAAAAAAAAAAAAAAATGAATAGGAAAATAAAGTAAAAAATAGTTACACACTTTTTTAGAAGACATTTATTTTGAAAAGAATTTAAAAATATGTTAGAAAACTGTAAATGCCATGAAATGATAAAATCATTTTTAATTTACTTTGTTGGTGTTGAATTCCGATATTTTGCTAATAGGAAAATGTTTAATTATAACAGATACCCCCTTCCCCTCCTTTATAGGGGAGTTCTGCTTTTTAGTAAATCAGAAAAGATGAAATTCTGTTTTGTCTTTAAATTCAAAAAAAGTAATTTAAAAAAAAAAAAAAAAAAATTGTTTTCTGCCGAATCACTGGCGCTTTGTCTTATTTCTTTTGTTATTTAGCTCCTTTTATTTCTTTTTCTGTTTCTTTCTCCCTTAATTTATCTTTTCTTTTTATCACTCCCTTTTCCAACCTCGGCTTGATTTTTGTTTGCTCCATATTTTAAAACGATTCATGATATAGGTGTGGGAGGTAGAAAATTTTGTTTCATCAAAGAACACCCCCCCCCTCCTTTTACTGTGAATTTTTTTTTTTTTTTTTAACGGATTGCAATTATGTCACGTTAGTTTATATTTTGCATTGAATAATAAATGTGCGTGTCTTTATTCTTTCTAGTCTTCGTCTTGAATATCCGGAAGCTGTTCAGATGTTGCGTAACAATGGCGTTGAAATGGATGATGAAGAGGACCTTTCCACACCAAATGAGAAATTATTGGGAAGATTGGTTAAAGCTAAGGTAAGAGATTTGAAATGGCAAATTTATATAAAAATAAATGTAAAAAAAAAAAAATTATACTGTAAGAAAATAGAATTTACATAGTCATATATGGCCTTTTCTAAAACTATATTCTAAAATGTCTTTTGCTTTGATTTGCAGCAGATTGTCATTCATGTTTCAGAAAACTAAACTGATCAACCCAAATCTGATCAACCCATAATTTTTAAACAGATGCTATAACAAAATAAGATTGCATGTACTTTTATGGTTGATATTTGTGTTTTTAATGAATAAATGTTATATAGGAATAGGGAAATCATGATGTCATCATTTTTTTTTTTTTTTTTTTTTTTTTTTTAATTTAATCAACTTAAAATTACATCTTCATTGCTCATCACTGGCATTCTGTATATGTTCCAGATGCTCATCCTATAACTGAAAGGTCAAAAATTAAATTAATTTTTTTTTTAATGGAAATTCTCCCAGATAAGGCATGAAGCTGATTGCTGTTAGGATCTAACAAGAAACCCTCTTATGTAGTTACAATTTAATGTACCAAAGACTTATTTATTACTCTCCAAGAAAAAGTTACATTTTTATCTGTCCGTTTTTAGCTCGAATAAAAGTGTAGAATCTGTTCTGTTTCATGTCAGGAGGTCATCCTTCCAGGCATTACTTTCTCCCTCAGAAAAGGTGATGATTTTATTGGTAGTCACCTCAAGTGGCACTACTGAGCAATGCTGATGTGTTTGATGCAGCCTATTTTTGTAGATAATTTGTTCCTGGCCATAAGCACTCTTCTGGTGTATAACCCTTATCCCTGAGTGCCCTCCGGGCCTTGATAAGTGGTGACCTCCCTGTAAAAAAAACACAAAAAAACTCACTTTACACATTCGTTTCATTTTCTCCAGGCAATGCATGGTCTCAATCCTTGCTGTCCAGGTTTCACTTTCATGCATCATCACACTTCGTACACGTGCTGTACGAAGAAAAATCAAATTATGCAGATTTTTAGTTGTTGCAACTTATTTCAACAATATATTATTCTATTAGCAAACAAAGGCAATTATTTACTTTATCTAATCTTTTAAAGTTGCCTTGACAATAATAACCTTTTAGATTAAGGAAAAATATTTTTAAAAATGTCCACCATAGTTAGGAATGCCATTATTATGACTGTTTCAATGAATTGATCTTGTTTTTTTTTTTCTCGCTAGAAAAATAGTTAATTCTAATTTTTCAAAATCTCTTCCTTTAATTATATTCTCTTGATTAGTTTTGTCACTCTTCCTTCCAATTGAAACATTACATTCCAATATTCATGTGTAGATGTTGAAGCCCAAGCATAAGTGTAATACTCTATAATATGCCTTATTTAATCTTTTATAGCCACCTCAAATAGTATTCCCAGTTTAATACATAATTGGAGATATATTTTCATAGATTTCATAGAACTTGAATTTGGCAGAGCTGAGATGGTATCCATTACACCCCTACAAGCCACTCCTTCATGACTAAGACAATTTTTATGTTTGTTCCTTTTCTCCACATTAAAAAACGACCCTGGTGTCTAACTCTGCCCTCGTGGGGAAGCAAAGTAAATCGGAACAACTGGGATGATAAAGAATTTAACGAATATCTTGCTGTTTGTAACGTGCATGCTTTTAGTCTTCCTCTTTTCTCTCACAGTTGTTTCCCTTGATTTGTTTTTTCTTCTTCTGATGTCTATATACAAGATTAATTCAATTTCTATGCTTATTCTCTTTTGTGTTTTTCATCTGAATAAAAATAACACATTTTCTTTGTTTCTAGTATGACACAGATTTTTACATATTGGATAAATACCCACTTGCTATCCGACCATTCTATACAATGCCTGACCCCAACAACCCAGTGAGTAGCATTTATTTATTTGCATTTTTTTTAATGAAAATTGTGAATACTGAATTTTATCATCTAGTTTTATGCAAATAAAAAAAATTATAATTACAATAAAACTTTATGTACTTCTTAGATTAAAAAAGGGTTTACACCTAAATTTATAAAAAAAATATTCAATATTTTTGTTTTTATAAAACCAAATTAATTTTGATTGGTAAACATTTCTAGTCGGTATTATTCTGGTGATGATTTGAACTTGAATTTTCAAATTTGAATTATGTCCCTTGTCCATCAACAGTAATATAAGCAGAAAATGGGGAATGGAAGAGTTTGCTGTTGAAGTTTTTTTGTTTTTCTTGTTTAAAAAAAAAAAGATTCTTGATAAATTTTCATAATTTTTGGTGTATAGTCTTTTAACACAGAAGTACATAATTGTGTCATTTTGTTTTTCTTTTTATAAGTAGTATTTAAAATTGGAGTAAAACTTGATAAGTGCTGTCATCACTTAAATTTCAGAAATTTTTAGTTTTTTTTTTTTAAGTAGTTGAATAAATAGCATAATGAATACTGATACATATTAAGAGTCTAAGAATAGACGTTACTTAAAGTCTTTCACATGTTAAAAACAAATAATCTCATCTGTTTATAATTTATTCTTTTATTTACTTTCAACAATGGAATCCTCTTACTAAAAAATTTAGTAAGCAACCTCTGTCTCATAGAAGAGACATTGCTCTATTATTTTTTTATGGCAGGTCCTCGATTGAGCTTCACTATAATTTCACCGCCTTCCTCAGTAATTCTTTTGCGGCAAACACTTGACTATCAAAAATTTCCCTTACTCTCTATTTGTGCCTAAATCTAAGTGAAAATTCCATGAGCAGAGTTGTTTTTTTTTCCCCTACAATTGCTCATCTGTGGAACACAATACCATCGAGCTGCTTCCTGGATAACTATGACATGGTCATTTTCGTCCAATGTTAACAGGTTCTTGTAAAACCGTCCTCTAAAATAAATGGTCACATTTCCATTACAGAACCCAGTAATCCTTATCCTTGAGTGGCTCCTGGGTCTTGATGAATGGTGACTATATGATATTAAAAAAAGTCCTCATTTTAGTATGTAGGAAAATTAATTTTTTTTTTTAAATCTGATTTCAGTTTATTAATTCTTAAATTTTTCTTTCTCTTTTTTTCCCTTCAGAAATCCTCCAACTCATACGATATGTTCATGAGGGGTGAAGAAATTTTGTCTGGTGCTCAGAGGATCCACGATGCTGATCTCCTGACGGCTCGGGCTAAGGAACATGAAATTGGTAAGAGAAAGACTTCCTTTTAAATTTATCTTTTAGTCTCATGCTAGATGCAATAATTCTATTTTCTGTTTTGGTTTAAGGAGATTTGAATAAGTAATCGTCTTAGTTTATGAATTATTTGATTCAGAAATGGATGCACCAAAAAGTTTATGTTCGGACATTCGGTAAACAAACATTTGTTTGCACCACTAATAGTATGTTCACATTGACATATGGCCAAATGCTTATAAGCGTTGGAGTTCTAAGTGACAGTCTTCTGAATGTTAAAAGTTCAATCCTTACCACTGGTAATAATAAGAGGTTCGACAGTGTAAGCAGAATGTGATAAAATTTGTTTATAGGCAATAAAAATGATTCTATGCTTTTTCTTTTTTTTAATGCTATTAACTAGGAACCATTTAGAGTTAAAATATATTGTTTTGCATAAATTAAAAAAAGAAAAAATGTTTGAAATGTGTAAATATGCTAGAATAATCAAAATTTTAACAAAACGAAACCAGAACTAATGTATTTGGCCCATAACACCATATTTTTTGGTATTGCTCAAGACAAAAGAAAAATATTAAAACACCTTCTTTCCCTATTACTGCATAATACTATTCATTTTTACTCCAAAATGTTTCATGTCATAATTATGGCTAGGACAACAGCATATTTTTTTCATTGTTTTGACTCTCGAGTGTGTATCTGTTGATATCTTATATGCTTTTATATAGAGTGATATAGTTCTCAGTTGATTAACTGTGTCTTACTGTGTCAGATATATACTCGAGAGTCGAAACAATGAAAAGAATATGCTGTTGTCACAGCCCTAGTCATGATTTAAAAAAAAAAACACAACAACAAAAAAATACATTTCCAAAACAAACTCATATCTAATCCAATGCCACAATTGTCATCAAATATACTTTGGTGAAACTCAACAGGAATTGGAGAAAAGGAACATAGAAGATATGGAAAAAAAAAAAAAAAAAAAAAAACTTCTTGAATGCATTATTCTCTCATTCATTGCAGTATCTTTTAATTCCAAGCAAGCTAAACTTGTTAAATTCATTTTAGATAAATTTCAATGAAGGCTTCTTGAATTAGCACTAAAACACAATCAAACAACCTGGAGGTTTCAACTATTTATTTCCTTTAATCAGTCAACTTGTATAAAAAACATAATTTCAGACACAGGTTAACTTATTTACACTACAGAAAATGATATCTATAAAAATTATTATATATATCAATTAATAAATAATAATAAAAAATTCATTTCATTTCAATTACACATCCAACATTTTAATTATAATAGCTATATTCATTTAAAAAAAAAAAAAAAATTGCATCATTTTCTTTTCAAATTTCTAATTGCTATATGATGTCAAAACATCTCCCTCACTCTATTTCACAATGCTATGTACGCTTTGAATTGCTAACAGCCTTTTTCGTCCTGAAATAGAACAAAGACATCCTTTTCACTTCACAAACAGAACAAGTATAGCTTCAATATTGTACTAGTATTTTATCAGGTTCACAAGAAAGTTCTTGCGGTTTTTAACTTTTAAATTCAGATGAACAAATCTCAGCTCCCCCCAAAATTTATTGATTTAAATAAACACCATCAGAATCCGTATACTTTTAGCAATACAAAACAAGTGTATTTATGCCAGTAACAAACATCTTGTGTTCTACTGGTGAAGTTGCTGAAGACGTTTTTGATATCGCTTAGGTTTTTGAAACATTTCTCATGCAAAAAGTTGTCAAAATGCTTGAAAACGTGGTAGTTGGTAGGTGAAAAGTGACATAATTTATTATGTTAACTATATTATGTTCAGCTTTTGCAGGGTTAGTTTAGCAATGTGTGGTCAGGCATTGTCGTAGCAATACACATGAAAAAATTGAAATAATAAAATTTCAATAATGGCATACATAGAAAGAGCTTGATGAAGTAAGAATCTTTTTAAATTCGATTAAAATTAAGGAAGTTATGACTATTTTTGTTCCTAACATGTTTGGATATTTTCCCCTCTTTAAGCCCATATGCATTTCATCACATTTTTTACACTACTTTTTTAGTAAAAATGTTATATTTTTCTTAAAACAGAATATTAAGCAATGAAATTTGCCATATAAGTGTATTTTTGTGCACGGAATTAGAATATGCTACTGAAAACTTTTACAAAAGCTTACTGAAAACACTGTTTTATGATGCTCACATTTTTATTGCTTTATTTGCTTAAAACTCTTAAATATATAATGCATATTATTTATTAATTCATTTGAAAGTATATTTATTTACGAAAAAAAAAATGGTGCTATTTTGAAGACTTAAAGTATTTTGGTTTTTAAAATATGACGATTTTAGCAGAACCCCCTTGAAATTTTTGATTATCCAAAGCGTTTTCTCGTCTGTGTGTATTGCTAATTGTTGTAGAGGAGAATTGGCCATTTTCTATTGACTAATGCTGAGTGTTGTTGTTAAAGTTTCTGATGCATTTCATTCATTTGTTGACAATACTTCACTGCTGTAATGGTTTCACTTGCATTCAAAATAATATAATGGATAAGACCGGTCACAGACTGCCAAACAGTCAGCATGACCTTCTTTTAGTGCAACTCTGGCTTTGGGAAGTTTAGTAGTGCTTTGTTAGTGTCTAACCACGGAGCTGAGTGTCGCTGGTTGTCGTAGAGAACCTAGTTTTCATCACAAATCACAACCTAGTTGAGAAACGGGCACTTCTTGTTGCATAAAAGGGAACATGACATTTCATAACAGCATTTCTTTTGGTTATCATTCAATTCGTGAGGCACTCATTTATCAAGTTTCTTTTTGTATTTCCAATTTCTCAAGTGGTTGGAAATCATTATATACATTATGCCTAATTCAGAAGAAATTGTTTTAAAATGATTGTTATTTAAATGATTAGATGGAGCGAAAAACGCTCTTTAAAATGACATATAATGTACAGATATTATAACAAAAGCTTATTTGAAAATAAATCACTTGAAATCAAAATTTAAAATTTTATCAATCAAATATTTCTCCAAATTATTTATCCTAAGTAAGTTTTGAAATAAAGACGAAACGTTAATGAACATATAATTTGGTTTGTTTTTTTTCTTTTTTTTTTTCTTCTCCATATTACTTGGACAGTAATTTTATTCAAATTTTTAAAAGAAATTGTTTAGTCAAGCTTATTATTTACTGAATAGCATGAATGAAAAAAATTAAATCCAGCCGTAGTTGATGGAATGAGAACAATTTGATCCCATGGCAGTTTGATTATAAAATCTGTGCCAGTTCCTGAGAATCACATTTTCAAGTTTGACTAGGTATTAAAGATTTAAGACACACCTCACAAACCTCAGTAGTTACATCAGCTGCAATGCTATGAATATAACTTGGATGGTCTTCAGTGAGGCATTCTTTGTTGCCAATATCGGGTTCCACATCATATATGACTGTGATGTGTCAGGTTGCTTACTTGACATTGCAAAGTCAATCTTTTTCAAAGTAACAATCTACCTTTTCTTATAGAGATATGCTAGCAGGCATCAACTAATGAGAACAGTTCCTACTTCTCTCAGTCCTATGCCTTCCCTCTCTTTTGGGCTTCCTGACCTAAAATGCACAAAACATTAATGTGTTTTTTTTGTTTTGTTTTTTTTTTACAAAATTTAATCATGTTTTTTTTTTTTGTTTTTTTTTTTTAAAGCCAAAAACAAAAATAATTTCCTTTACAAAACAACCAAACCAAACACTATGAATAAATATTTTAAGGTATAAAGAACTGAAAGTAAAAAAAAACTTTAACAAAATGACTGGATTTTGTAATAATTTGAAAATTGATAAACAGCCAAGCCAATCCCACCCCTGTTTTGACTCCTTTTTTTCTATAGGTTTAGATAAATACTTAAAGATATCTTAAAAAAAAAAATGACTGTCTTTATTTTATTATCTCATAATGTAACAAGTTTTATTTAAAAGAAAACAACAAGATTCTAACCAAATGAATGCAAAGAAACTGCATATGAACTTCCCAGCAGAAATTTTTTATTTATTTATTTTTTTCATGGAATGGTCACTGTAAAAGTTAAAAAAAAAAATTCTTTAAACTTTTTTTTTAGATTTGGAAAAAATCAAATCCTATATTGATTCCTTCCGTTATGGAGCACCTCCTCATGCCGGAGGTGGAATTGGTGAGTCAACTTTTCTCGAAATATTCTATTTTTAGTCATTCATAAAAAACGCTTCTCAAACACTCAAATTTGTAAAGTTTTCCATTGGTTTCTTAAAATGTTTATTTTATCGTATTTAATGTTTTTATTTTTCTCTTTTTCAGGCTGTGAACGTGTAACCATGCTTTACTTAGGATTGGATAATGTTAGGAAAACCTCCCTCTTTCCCCGTGACCCCAAGAGGCTGACGCCTTAGATAAAGAGTAAAATTTGATGTTTTCACTAAAATTTGACTCCTGAAAATGACTATTTTTTAAACATTTTTTGTTTCAAAATTATTCTTTGAATATTTTTGTGCCAAGATTTTTAAAATAAATCAAATATGAAAAAAAAATGTCTCTTTGGACTAACTAAATTTCTGTTTATTTTATGACATTTTCCAAATTTTTATTCAACTGAGAACTTGAAAAATTAAATAAGACATTTTCTTTTTATCTAAAATCAAAACATTTTCAAAGTAAATCAACAAAAGAACATCTGAAACGATTAAAATATTAAAAAATAATTATATTTCTTCTGATTGGTTTTCAGAGGTTGTCATTTCAAGCCCCGGTTTTTTCTGTATGCTGATCTTAAGGTGCAAGCTTTAATGAGATTTTATTTTTCTCATTCAAATTATGGAAGTATACAAGAAAGTCGGTTAAATTTTTTATTTTTACAAAACAAAATGATTCAACTTGCATATTTTGATCGATGGCAATTTTTTTATTTTTCCTGTTTTGATCTGAAAAGAAATGGGACCCATTGCTAACCCATAACCATCCCCCTTCCAATTTTTCATTACAGAATGTTCCTTTTAGGAATAAAACAAATCGAGCGTGTCTTATTTTTTTCATAAAGATTATTTTATTGGTTGAAAGCTCAAATTCACTTATTTTTCTTTTCTTTTTTTTTAATTAAAAAGAATAAAAATGAATAAATCAGTCTTGTTTGTCTTTTTTGTTTGTTTTCTTTATTTTTAAGTTAATGTATATCTAAGATTTTGAAATGGAAATCCAGAATTTAGTTGGTGAATTGAATTTGTCCCACAAAAGGTGTATTGTAATGTCTACTTGTGTTACATAAGAGCTGTCTCCTTTTCATGTAAGTATAAAAAAAGAGAGATTTAGTTAAAATGAAATAGAATAGACGAAATTCGAACCTCGTAATTTAGGTTTAGAAATAGATTACGAGAGAGAATTAGCAAATGTAATGTAAAACAAACCATTGTTAAGCTTAGAGATAAAATAGTTTTAAGAAAAGAATGTGCATTGTCAATTCTGTTATGAAATTCAATTGAAGAATGCAACTAAAAGATAATTTAATAAACATGTTTTTAACATATTGGAAATATAGGTTACTGGGAATATAGGTTAAAATTCCTTTTGTAAACAAAGGAAAAAGTTTTGGATACGCATTTCCAGAACACGTGAAAGAAGACACATGTTTTAACATGTGTATGACGTCATGGAAAATGGGAAGTTCTCGATATAGTTAAAAACTTGAGAGTTAAGCAGAGAGAAACTGAAGGGAGAGTCGGAGAGAGAGTCTGAGGACGACAGTCCAGACATGGGATTCGAACGTCTAGAAGCGAGACGGTCACCTTTGAAACTTAGAATGTGAAACTTGAATTCTTGACTATGAAAACCACGACCGGTCGGGAGAAGAAAGAAACCCATCATGTGTTTTTATAAACGTCGTCTTTGTGTTGTAATTCTACCAAAAGGTAAAGTGAAAATTGTCATTATATGTCTTGTATATCATGTGGTTTAAAATGTCTTTACATACACCATGTTTCAACACTCAAAGAGCTTCTACACTTCTAAGTTTTTTTATTACGTTTTCACTCCAAACAAGGCACATTGCCACTTTGGTGTAGGGGGCTACTATCAGGGGAAACATCTACTGGGGTACTATGTAGGGATTAGGGCAGCGAGATGTTGGTTCACGTTGCACTTGAACTTATGCATGTCAGTACAGTTGGGGAAGCAGTGACCTGGAATGGAATTCCAAAGTCTAGCTGTTCTGGGGAAGAAACTACTGGAGTAGAAAGATCTTTTACATCTAGGGATCTCTACAGTGTGGGGGTGGGATTTTGCAGCTTGTCGGGTCTGTCGAGGGTGCTCACGTCGTGGGGGCACAAGTGCTTGCAGTTCTTCAGAGCATTCACCATTATAATACTTGTAGAACAGGCAGAGGGATGCAACGTTTCGACGATGGGACAGAGGCTGAAGTTTAGATGCCAGTTTAGGGCCTATCAGATTTGCGACTCTCTTTTGAACCCTGTCAAGGAGCGATAGACTAGTAGCCGATGCACCGGCCCAAATATGACAGCAATACTCCATACATGGGCGAATAGTAGCCTTATAGAGGTGCAGGATACTTTCGGGTGTTAAAAGTTTTCTAGCACGGTAGAGAGAGCCCACCTTCCTTGCAGCGGCCCTGGCAATGCCCTCGATGTAATTGTTCCAACTCATGTTTCCTGTGAACGTTAGGCCAAGGAGCTTGAGAGACGTACTCTCAGATAAAGAGTCGTTGGCCATTGCTATAGGTGGTAGAGAAGGTTTCTTGTAATTATTGAATGAGACCAGTTTTGTCTTGGTGGCATTGAACGTTACCATCCATTTTTGTCCCCATTCCACTACTGATTTGAGGTCATCCTCTAGTGTTTCTGCCATTACTTTAGATATATGTTCATTTGTTTTCCTGTCGTGCCTGCTATAGAGTGTGGTGTCATCAGCATATATACCCATCTCAGAGGTAATTTTGTCGGGGAGGTCATTTATGAATATCAGGAACAGCAGAGGTCCAAGGATAGATCCCTGGGGCACTCTCGCATTTATATCATATTGTTTAGATGTACGACCGTCGAGGACAACCTGGATTTTTCTCTTATCTAAGAAGGATTTAATTATGTTAAGTATTCTACCAGTGATGCCGTAAGATCTAATCTTCCTGAGGAGACCCTCATGCCATACCCTGTCAAAAGCCTTAGATATATCTAGAGCTACCGCTCTGCCCTCTCCCGCTTTGTCCAGTGAGTGGTATATGCGTTCAGAGATTACAGTGAGGATGTCTGCCGTTGAACGGGCTTGTCTAAATCCATATTGATGGTCGGTCAGAAGTTTACCATCTGTAAGGTGCTGGACTAGAGCATGGTTAATTAAGGTCTTAAATATTTTGGCAAAAAGTGAGAGGAGGCTAATAGGGCAATAATTTAATGGGTCAGTTCTTTCGCCAGAATTCTTGAATACTGGTACTACAGAAGCAGTTTTCCAACAGCTCGGAAAACAAGATTCATTAAGGCATTTGTTGTAGAGTTTGGAGAGAACTGGAGCTACTTCGGCTGAGCACTTTTTTAATAGCAAAGCTGGGATGAGGTCGGGTCCACATGCTTTGGAAGTGTCAAGGTTTTTTATGATAGCATGGA
Source organism: Euprymna scolopes (assembly GCF_053919585.1). NCBI lineage: Eukaryota > Metazoa > Mollusca > Cephalopoda > Sepiida > Sepiolidae > Euprymna > Euprymna scolopes. Next base: position 59,282,299 of record NC_136499.1, on the reverse strand, counting down.
CCTGAGCAGGGGTGATTTTCAGATCGTCTAGCGTGGCGTCTGTCCGCATAGGAAATTGAGGTAGGGGGTGGTTTAGAGGGTCCAGTGTTGAGTTTGAGGCAAATCGACTGGCAAGCATGTTAGCCTTCTCAGTTGCTGAGCAAAGAACCTCGTGATTGTTAGTTAGTGGGGGAATTGTTGATTGCCCATTATTTACTACACTGTTGTAGATTTTCCAGAAGTCACGAGTTCCTAGTTTTTGTGCTAAGTATGAACATTTTATATATATGAATCTCGTCATAACACGAACACAGAATGCAACAACATAAACTCTTAATAAGACTCTCTCTTAAGAAGTCTCTCAACCTGTTTATTTGTTTATATATTGAAACGTGATGCAAGACAAAAAATTATAAAACTATAATGACCTCTGTTGAGTCTTAAGAGACAATGAGTGCCTGCACATGCAATTGTGAAGCAATTGTTGCACAATCTCTAACCACACTTTTCCGGAGTCAACAATGTCTGAATTCGGGCTGTTGGAAAATTGCTTCTGTGGTACCAGTATTCAAGAATTCTGGCGAAAGAACTGACCCATTAAATTATTGCCCTATTAGCCTCCTCTCACTTTTTGCCAAAATATTTGAGACCTTAATTAACCATGCTCTAGTCCAGCACCTTACAGATGGTAAACTTCTGACCGACCAACAATATGGATTTAGACAAGCCCGTTCCACAGCAGACATCCTCACTGTAATCTCTGAACGCATATACCACTCACTGGACAAAGCGGGAGAAGGCAGAGCGGTAGCTCTAGATATATCTAAGGCTTTTGACAGGGTATGGCATGAGGGTCTCCTCAAGAAGATTAGATCATACGGTATCACTGGTAGAATACTTAACATAATAAAATCCTTCTTAGATAAGAGAAAAATCCAGGTTGTCCTCGACGGTCGTACATCTAAACAATATGATATAAATGCGGGAGTGCCCCAGGGATCTATCCTTGGACCTCTACTGTTCCTGATATTCATAAATGACCTCCCCGACAAAATTGCCTTTGAGATGGGTATATATGCTGATGACACCACACTCTATTGTAGGCACGACAGGAAAACAAATGAACATATATCTAAAGTAATGGCAGAAACACTAGAGGATGACCTCCAATCAGTAGTGGAATGGGGACAAAAATGGATGGTCACGTTCAATGCTGCCAAGACAAAACTGTTTTCATTCAATAATTACAAGAAACCTTCTCTATCACCTATAGCAATGGCCAACGACTCTTTATCTGAGAGTACGTCTTTCCAGCTCCTTGGCCTAACGTTCACAGGAAACATGAGTTGGAACAATTACATCGAGGGCATTGCCAGGGCCGCTGCAAGGAAGGTGGGCTCTCTCTACCGTGCTAGAAAACTACGAATACCCGAAAGTATCCTGTACCTCTATAAGGCAACCATTCGCCCATGTATGGAGTATTGCTGTCATATTTGGGCTGGTGCATCGGCTACTAGTCTCTTGCTCCTTGACAGGGTTCAAAAGAGAGTCGCAAATCTGATAGGCCCTAAATTGGCATCTAAACTTCAGCCTCTGTCCCATCGACGAAACGCTGCATCCCTCTGCCTGTTCTACAAGTATTTTAATGGTGAATGCTCTGAAGAACTGCAAGCACTTGTGCCCCCACGACGTGAGCACCCTCGACAGACCCGACAAGCTGCAAAATCCCACCCCCACACTGTAGAGATCCCTAGATGTAAAAGATCTTTCTACTCCGGTAGTTTCTTCCCCAGAACCACTAGACTTTGGAATTCCATTCCAGGTCACTGCTTCCCCAACTGTACTGACATGCATAAGTTCAAGTGCAATGTGAACCAACATCTTGCTGCCAACATCCCTACATAGTACCCCAGTAGTTGTTGCCCCTGATAGTAGCCCCCTACACCAAAGTGGCAATGTGCCTTGTTTGGGGTGAAAATGTAATTAAAAAAAAAAAAAATCCAGTGGAAAAGGAGAAGTCTATGACATTTAGGAACAATACCGAGATAAGCGAAGAGTACATATTTGGTATTCCTAAATAGTCACCCATTTTAGTATTGACTAGGCTCAACGTTGTTTAACTTCGGTGATCTAATGGAAATTGTGTCTCAGCATGATTGTACCGTATATAAGACAAAAAATAGTGTTAGATTTAAGCTGAACACGTGTAATTGTTTATATTACAGGTTAACAATGATAAAGCAATTTTGTATTTTTAGGTGATTGTTGGAAATATTTCCATCTTAGCAATACACTGTGCTGGAATAATTATTATTTGAAAAAAATTGAAGTGAAGTACATGTTTTATGTATGGCACAATCATGTTGACACATTAGTTCTCACCAGATCACCGAAGTTAAGCAATATTGAGTCTGGCTAGTACCAGATGAGTGATCATTTGGGAAAGCTAGGCACTGTATGTACATTTTGGGGAGGTTGGGCATGGGGCCAACACCCTCACCCTGAAAAAGAACTCCTCACTACAAAAGCCTCTACAAAGTGTGGAGTGCCTATGCCCCTCCAGGAGCTCAAGGCTATGGTGATGGGACATGTTTTATTGCATGGAACAATGTATAACAAGAAGCAATAAAAATTGCCGACTCAAAATCACAGATTTGTCCACTTAAATGTTTTTTTAGGTTCAACTTTTAATATTTGACATGTCTATATATTATAAGAATAACATTAAAATCGGATCCAAGTAAAATCAAGATGGCAGGCCTCCGTAACCTTTCAGATGTGGATTATCTTAATGCCATTTACTATACATTTGTAAAATATCACTAAATGTACAAAGATATTAAGGATGTTAATAAACTCTTGCCGATGAAATGTTCTATGAAACTCCAGTACAATATTAAAACAAGTCATGTCTAATATATGGAGTTATTTGGTTGGATTTTCTGTGTTGGACTTAAATAGCAATGCATTTGAAAAATTGATATTTGATTCTGACTAGCAATTACTTCCAAATGAATATAAATACACACATATGTAGTTTATTTTTTTACAGCAAAACTCATGTCTGTGGAGAATTATTTTATCTATAATATATATATATATAATCCAGATTTTCCATGTTATATCTAAATAACAATGCCTCTAACAAATCGATATTTGATTCTGACTAATGAGATGTTTCTTTTTATCCTTGCACCATGTTCTTTACACTAAAAAATTGTAATTTGCTTTAGTTTCTTTCTGAAAATAATTATTCCAGCACAGAAGATTACAATGAAGACAATATTAAATAATAAAGTTCAACATGTAAGGGAGAAAATTCCTAGTTTAACTTGCTCATAATAATGCATTAATCCTTTACATTTTCAACTTTTCCTTTATCATTTCGTAACTTGCACATTATTTACATTTTTTTAATCTAAAGATAGTATTTTTTTGTGTTGTTTATATAAATGTATATAGAGAAATATAAATTAATGTTTTCCTTAAAATTAGATGTTATATATTTAAATCTCTAATAAGTTAGTTATTTAATATATGTATCTTTTAATAAGTTAGTGTTCCAATAATTTACTTTTGTTTCTAAATTTTTGAGATGGGGATTGATAATTTGTATTATTTAAATTAGTAAGACTACTGTTCTCATCTTGAATTTTATTCTCACAATGTTTTGTCCAAAGTAACCTTTGACCTTCTTCAGGTTTATCTTGTCGAATTGTGGAAGCTTTCTATTGAACTGTGGAATCAGTTCTAATTTCAACCTTTCTGGAGGTTGAAGGTTCAATCCTCACTGTATACAATACTAAGACGGCTATTGCAAATTACTTAAGACTTTTACAGTCATGGCTGATGGAACGAGAGCATGCTACATCCTTTGGATTAAATAGAGGCTTCTGTTCAAAATTCTGTACAGATTATAGAGTTCAACAGGATACATCTCTGAGGAAGGTTGGAAGTTAGATTGGCCAAAATTTTGTGAGAATAACACTTAAGATGAGAACAGTAGTCTGAATAATACAATAATTTGCTTCTTGTTATATATTTTAGATTGCCAACTTGAAGTTGAAAACAATTTTGTTTCTTGATTTCCAAAGTCATATATTGTGGTTGGAGAACCAACCTAAGGTGTTCTACAAAAACTGTCTCCAGAGCTGCATTAAATCATGGGATAAATATGTAACCCTGGATAATTTCTATGGAGAGAAAGACTAATAACTGTGCCAAGTTTCATTGCTCCAATGCTGTGAGAAATGAGTGAAGGACATTATTTATTGAACACCTCTTGAAAGACTGTAAATTTAATCTCTAAAGAAAGTCTTTTATCACAAAAGCCACTTAACATGCAACAAACATTTCTATAGAAAAGGTTTATATATTTAACTTTAAAAATCCTATTTCTTTTTGTTTAAACATAACATTAAAATCCAAAATATGATTGAAGAGACTTTCATTATTGAATTCTACATAATATAACATTGAGATCAGATGGTGACCATATTACAGCAGAATCTATGATTATTTTTGTTTCTTAGAGAAAATAATCTTTTTGAAAATGGATCTTCACACAAACGACTAGTTGAATTAATTTATTATTTTTTGAGGGTGAGCAGATTTGAAATAGTTGAAGTTAAATGGAGCAGTTGGTGTCAACCATTGGTACCTTTGGTTTCTGTTCTTGTGACTTATCTGAAAAGAAAATGGATATGTTGGCTCCAAGAATATCAGCAATCGGGTTTGGAATTTCTGCTGGGGATACTCACTGTATCTAGCTACACCAAAAAGCTGTAATACAGCATAACTGTTTGTGAATGACTGTAGATCTAGATAGACATAGTTGAAGTTAATTCCAAAACTGCACTAATTTTGAAGCTTAGTAAAAAGATTATATGCATAAAGCCTGAAAGCTCATTCTCCAGATGTGTCAAAGGAGATTGTTAAGGATATACTGTCCTTATCACTAATTTTAATTACTTTCACATTGGCTTCTGTAGCTACCCCAAATTGAAACTGTAAGATTCAGGTGGCCGCCTACAAGATGAACATTTACACATGTTGACATGATTTTAAAAAGAAAAAAAAAATTCTACCATTTATATTCATTTAAGCTGTCCAGCCTAAACCAATCAGAATATTGGAAGCCAGAAGAATGGCTGGATCAGTCTGTAGTTAATGGTGTCCAATCAGATTTGGTTCCTGATATTTAACTCGCATCCATTATGAGGCTTCAATATTTTTTTATATCCCCCCCCCCAAAAAAAAAAAAAAAAAATTAAATCCTAGATTTGCAATCGAGCAGATTGGTACACACATTCATATTTCAATGTTCCTAAAAAAATCTTTTATATATTCCTCCAAAAGACTTGAATCAAATATTGATCACTTACTTTTCAAAAATAATTCATGTAAAATAAAAAAAATATTAAAAAAATATCTTCTTATGACTTATTCAAAAAAAAAAAAAAAAAAAAATTCAGAAAAATATCCTTATGATGCACATACTTGTTATGGAACGAAAATGTCATATTCCAAACATCATGTAAATTGATCAAGTATTTTCTTTTTTAATTAAGAAAATAAAATTTTACGCCTTTTTGCGATTTAAAAAAGTTTTTATTACTTTGAATACAAAATCTCTTGTAAAATCGGATTGTTGCCTTTAAATTTTAACAATTTAAATCAACATGACCGCTTCTGGTCTTCTTGCTTTGTTATAACATTTGATTTTCTTGATTAAGATAAGGTTATTAGATCAATTTACATAACTTTTTAGAATATAGCATCTTCATTCTTTGACAAGTACATATATAAAGATTTTTCTGTATTTTTGTCTTTTTTAATAAGTGTAGAATACCAGGTTGAGAAACTGGTGCGGTCTATCCTTCTTTCAAGAGTAGATGGGATCCTCTTAATCTGTGGTAGGCAGCCCTTCTAGCGATGGCGTCACGATAAAAAAAAATACCCTTGATAGCCCTGGTGAAGCATCAAGTATCCAGCTACCGACCCTATTTGAATTACACTACAAACTCGTGTAGTGAGTTCAATCTCATCTGCGGCCACGCTGGATAGATGGAATTCTAAGTAAGCATAAAAACTTTTTATGATTTTCTTTAACACCTACTTGATTACTTATTTCTAACCAAGATAGGATCTTATCACGACTGTAAAATTTTTTCTTTCATTCTCCATGTGCTTAGCATCAAACGAAATTGCCATGAACAGTTTCTTTGTAATAATTTCATGTCTGTGCAACATGTTAAAACAATTGTTTCCATGTGAGCTACAAGATGGTTGTCTTCAAATTCAATATTAAACAAATGTCATAAACATCAACTGTTCCCAGAAGTAATCACATTTATTCATTCGGTACTTGCACAGTGTACAGAACATGCTATTTTTTAGTTAGGATTTTCAAGTTAATTTAATAAACATGAGATATTTTATCAGGTGAAAATACGGAATAGTTTAAAAAAAAACAAAAAAAACTCCTCACCATATTAAGAATGGCTTTCTAAATAACATTGTTATACCAGCACTGTCCATAAACTGTACAAGCACCATTCATTCTATGCATCATTTTCAATCTTCTTGTAATCTTCATTTAATACATTCTATTAACCTTTATCCCTGAGTGGCTTTTGGCCTTAATAAGTGGTGATTATTTAAAAGGAAAAATTGTAATGGAGAAACAAAATGGCAAATGAAATTTATCTTATCTTCACTTTCACTCCAAAATTCTTATTAAAATTTGTCTTTGAAACCTGGCTTTTCATTTCCCTCAATTTTTTAAAGATTTCCTGACAACACTGACACAGCTATACATTCATTAATTCTGGCAACAGGCGTCTAATTTACAGGCTTCACACCTGACATGTCTCAAGTAATTTGACTTCAACACCTGTTACAGCAATTGTAGTCGCTGCCTTTCCACATGCAATCATGCATGTTCGATTGTTAATTTCCTTTGTCCAAAAGAATGAGGAAATTAATTATTAAGAAAGAAAATTGGTTGAAAAAGAAAAAAACTAAAATTATAAAAATAATGTTCATCAATAAAATTTGCTCAGAAGTTATAATTGCTTAGAAGAGTTTCAGTTAGATTTGAATTTATGTTTGCAGAAATGAATTTCTGATAACTGTTTTTGGCACAAGTGCACTTTAACTTGTCGGAAATATATTTTGGTCTTCATTATCAGAAGAGTTATATGAGGGAAGGCATTCCAAAATTAATGCTTTTTTTTTTTTTTTTTTTTTTTTTCGAACCAAACTTTTTTTAATAATTCAAACCAAATTCAATAAATGTACAAAATATCACAGCAGTAACAAATTAAATAATACATTTATTGAATTTAACTAAAATTGTTAAAAATTTAGCAACAGTACTTCAAAATTAATTGTATTTAAAATTTACAAATAAAATGTAATATTATATATTTCAAAATAATTATTTTTAAAATAATTTTTTTTTCTAATGCTCAAATAAAATATAACATTTAGTTTAAAATATTGTGGAATGTATGCTTTTTATGTAATCTTTTGTTTAAAAAAAAAAATTAAGTCTTAAGAATGTTCCCTCTTCACTAGTATGAATCTTCTATTAAAAAAAATCCCACAAGTTAAAGTGATATAAACATGATGTGAGTTCTCTGCTTTTTAGCAGAGTTTTTTTTTTTTTTTTTTTTTAAGTTGATGTGGATGTTCACGTAAATTGCTAGTCTCTCTTGAATACGAGTTCTCCTTTTGATGATTAACATCTTTTTCATGAATTACCTAAAGTCTTAGCCTTCACAATAAAATTACCATTTTTAGTTTTCAGAGAGACCTGCTATAAGAGAAAAAAATGAACTTTTATTTTTATTTAAAAAATTTTTTTTTTTAAATAAAAAAAAAGATTTAGAAATTTAAAATAATTGGAATCGGTAATTTATAACAGAATCGGTAATTGTACCTATTTACTATGCCTCCCCATGGGACAGAGTTAGACACCAGGGTCGTTTTTTAACGTGGAGAAAAGGTACAAAAATAAAAATTGTCTCAGAACAAGAAATAGAAGTGCAGCATCTGAAGAACAGATGGTATTTATTTGCTCCCCCACCGAGCAAATTAGGCACAAGGCCGATTTTTAATGTGAGGAGTGAAGGGAGGGGGAAGGGAAAAAGGGGACCAGCTCCCGAGAGGTGGGAAATGGGAGCTGGTTAAAGGTCAGGCATGTGGGGTTGCCCCCACATCTGGTCTTTGCTAGTCATAGCTGGTCTTTGCTAGTCATAGCTTGCAGTATCTGCCGGAACAGATACTACACTTTGATCTTGACCAAAAGGCTAAGATAATTGGGAATTGTATCCGAATTTGAACTTAATGCCCAAACCTGACCCTTAAGATTGACATGGTTTATGAGCCTACGTTAAAGATAGCTTCTTCTGTAGCAGGGACATCTCCAAAGAGGACCTCAAACATCCCTATAGTTGTTTTAGAGTAGCCCTTACTCACAGTACATCATTTATATTTGCCCTCTACCAACCCCACAATGATAGAGTTACAATCTTTGAGAGTATCACTTAGCAAATTGATCATACTCTGTCTGCTCATCCCTCAGCTAACATCCACATATGTGGAGATTTAACATGCACAATGTTGAATGATTAGTCCACTCAAACAAAACAGGTGACAGAGATTTTGTCATGATTTCTCCCTTGTCTATGACCTAACACAGATTGTAAATCAACCCACTCTGGTACCCGATGCTGACGGACACTTAGCAAGTCCTTTGGATCTTTTTCTAACAATCTGCCTTGAACTATGTTTATCCTCAGTTGTGTATTGGCTAGGATCTTCTGATCACATGGTTGTCTCAAAGGTCAAAACAAAGTATAACAAAACCTCAAAACCTACCTCTCCATTGAGCAGTATATCGATACTCGATGGCTGACGGGGACAGTTTGCAAACGTTCATATCAAAACTATCCTATTCTGTTTAAAAAGAATGTGTCCACTATAGCATCTGACTTAACTGATTGGTTAACTGTTGGCATTGACAACTTCATATTCTCCAAGAAATTAAAAAAAAAATAACCCTGAACAGCCAGCCATGGTATACCTCTCAATGTGCTGCAGTTTGCACACTACTTCAATTGCTTTAAACGTAATAGATTTTTTGAAACCAAAGTAACCTTTAGAACTGCCAGCAATCACTGTAAAAATAATAGAGAAAACATAAGTCATATGCTCAGTCCATTAAGTTCAAAGTAGAAGAGAGACTTGCTTTCATTATTTTGATGAGCAAACAGATGTGAGTCCTTAATCCCAACCATCATCAACTGGCCTGATGTAATTTTGTCAGCATCTGAGAAAGCCAAACTCTTTGCCAAGAACTTTGCATTAATCTCAACCCTATGCGATCAGGGCCACCTACCCCCGAATTTCCTCTGAAGACTGAAAATAATCTGACATATTCACATATGTTTGTGATATTGCAACACTCATCAAAAACCAAAAAAAAAAAAAAAAAGCAACTAGTCCGAACAATATTCCACTCATAGTACTCAAAAAACTGCAACCGGCACTAGCATTCATTCTTGCAAAACTGATCAATCGATGCCTAAAGAAGAATTGCTTCCAAACGCCTTGGAAAACCGTGTTAGTCTGCACAGTATTTAAAAATACTGAAGATTGGTTTTTATTCATCTCAGTACAGACTAATTAGTTTTCTATGTGTCATAAGTAAGTTGCTTGAATCTTTATTAATAGAGAAATTGTCAACCACCTCAACAAAAACAACCTACTTCGTGACCAGCAATATGGATCTGCCGTGCAAGATCTACAGCTGATGTATCAACTGTAATTTCACAAAGGATTAGTGAATCTATCGATGGGGGTTTCTTCTCTAGAGCAATAACTCCTGATATATCAAGGACATTTGCTAGAATTTAGCATAAAGGTTTACTTTACACAATCTTTAGTTATGGAATATCTGGACATGTCTTTACGATCATTGACTCCTTTGTCTTTCATAGATTTATGCAAGTAGTCATTGATGGGCAGAAGTCTGAAGCTCAAAGTATCAATGCTAGCATGCCTCAAGGATCCATTTTGGGTCCAAATCTCTTTGTTATCTTCATCGATTTTCTCAAGTTACATTCTAAGTTCATTCGTTGACATATACACAGGGTATTACAATGTATAGCAACACTTCAAAGGCTAGCAACGACCAAGATCTCCCTGAGTCTCTCTTCTACGATTTTGAGCATATGGTACAATAGGGCAAAAGGTGGCTGGTTAATTTTAATGCATCCAAGATCAAGCTTCTCTCTTTTCACCACCAATACTCTGATTCTCGTTTTGCCACGATTGATATGAATAGCTCTCTTCTCAAAGAAGCACCCTGCTTCAACAAGATTCTTGGACTGACCTCCACCCCTGACCTAAAATGGAAGGCATCAAATCTGTTGCCAAGCGCACTGGAAAAATGGTTGCATCATTCTACTGCTCCAGAAGGTATCTCTCTCCCAACAGAATCCTCTACCTGTATAAGAGCTAGATATAGCCTAAAATGGAGTACTGTTGCCAAATTTGGGCAGGGGCTGCTCGGAAAACCCTATCATGTCTTGATAAAGTTCGAAACTGGTTTTGAAATCTAGTGGGTAATGTCCTTTTCTCCTCCCTCCAACCTTGTTCCCACAAAAGAGATGTTGCGAGCATGTCTCTACTCTATCACTATTTTCATGGCAAGTGCTCATCTGAACTTCAGTCTATTGTTCTGCTATGCCAAGTTTTCACAAAAAGCACTCTTCTAGCTACAACCACTACCAACAATTCCCCCTACACTCTTTCAGTGCCTAAATCTAAGCACAAATTCCACGAATAAAACTTCTTTACTAGAACTGTCCGCCTGTGGAACTCTGTCGGACAAAGCTAAAATGTTTGAAAACTCTCTGATTTATTGGCTTTATACATGTCATTTAAATTTTATAAAAATCAGATATATACGTATTGAAGTTTTAAGGATATTTCGGTCCCTATAGGTCACTTAGAGGTGGTGACAAATATTCAAATCAGAGAATGTAATGTAGGGATTTGGAATAAGTTCCATTGTCTGTCCCCAAGAATTTTATACATCTATTATAATAAATTCATTCTGTTTTGTTTGTTTATTTGTTCACAATGATATCATATCATATATAATATATATGGCATGACGTCAAAGCAGAGGCATCATTTTTTTTTTTTTTTTTTTTTTTTACATAGGCATCACCACTTATCAAGGCCGATAGGCCACTCAAGGATAAGGGTTAAAGAGTGTACAGCTGTAAAAAGGACAATATAGTAATCGATAGTAATGGAAGTTTGGTAAATTTGTTAAGTGGAACTGCTCATCAGAAACTTGTTTACATTGGACTTGAAGACAACCATATTATAGACAGCTGGAAAGCAGGAAAACGGAAAACAATTCCACGGGCGTGCAGTTCTAAGAAAGAAGCTTTGATCATGGAATCTATGTTTAGGTTTAGGCACAGATAAAGAGTGGGAGGAATTATTGATAGTGTTTACAGCTAGACGAGTGTTTCTTGTGAAAGTTTGGCGAGGGAGGGACCATAGACTGAAGCTCAGTCAAACACTTTCCGTGAAAATAATGATAAAGCAGTGACAAACTCGCAACATATCTTCTGTGAGATAGAGGTTGCAAGGAAGAGAAAAGGACATCTCCTACGAGGCTAAGAAGTCTATTTTGAACTCTATCAAGGCAGGCCAAGTCCTTTCTAACAGCTCCTGCCCAGATGTGGCAACAGTATTCCATCCTTGGATGTACCTGGCTCTTATATAGATAGAGAATTGCATCAGCAGTGAGATATCTACCGGATCGATAGAAAGATCCCACCATTTTTCCAGCGGCCTTGGCAACAGATTTGATGTACGTGTTCCATTTAAGATCAGGAGTAATGGTCAAGCCAAGAAGCTTGTCAAAACTTGAGGCCTCCTGAAGACGAGAACCATTCATTTCAATTGATGCCAGATGGGGATCAGAATGTTGATGATGTAAAGATAGAAGCTTCGTTTTAGATGCATTAAAAGTAACCAGCCACTCCTTTCCCCATTGTACAACGTGATCAAGATGAGAGGAGAGGGAATCGGAGAGAACTTGGTCGTTTAGTGTCTTAGATGTGCTACCATAGATGGTAGTGTCGTCAGCAAAAATGTCTACGAATGATGTAAGGATGTGATTTGGAAGATCATTAATTTAGATCAGGAAAAGAGTTGGACCTCTGAGGGACTCCAGCATTAATACTGTGAGCTTCTGATTTTTGCCCATCAACTACTACTCTTATGAACCTATCAGAGAGAAATGATTTAATAATTGAGAAGATATTTCCAGCTATACCATAGCTGGAGATCTTGTGAAGTAAACCTTTATGCCATACCCTATCAAACGCCTTTGGTATGTAAAGAGCAATTGCCCTAGAAAGGTTACCTCCGTCGAGAGATTTGCTAATCCTATAAGATATAACTGTAAGCACATCTGCTGTAGAAATAGCAGAACGGAAACCATATTGCATGTCACTAAGAAGGTTATTTTTGTTGAGATGTTTGATTACTTCTGTATTTAACACAGATTCTAGCAACTTACTCATGACGCACAGGAGACTTATTGGCCTGTACTGAGAGGGGGATGAACGATCACCTGAATTCTTAAATACAGGGCATACTGATGAGATTTTCCAGGATGATGGGAAGCAATTCTCCTTAAGACAACGTTTAAACAGTTTTGTAAGTATGGGCGCTAGTTCTGGTTGAAGTTTTTTGAGTACTATAATTGGAATACCGTCAGGGCCGGTTGCTTTACTGGAATCAAGGTTTTTGATTAGCTTGGCAACATCACGTACAGATATTTGTATATCACATAGTGTGTTTTCTGATACAGGAGGAAATATTGGGGGTTGGCGGCCTTGGTTGAAAAGGGTAGAATTGGCTGCAAAGTTCTTGGCAAAGAGTTTGGCTTTGTCTGATGCTGTCGAGATGACCTCTGGTCCATTGATGATAGTTGGGATAGAGCACACGCTTCTGTTCAGGATTCTGTTTGCTATTTGCCAAAACTAGTGGGAACCAACCCACTGATTAGCTACTTTGGACTTGATGGACTGAGCATATAACTCTCTTGCATTCTTTATTACTTTCTTACAATGGTTGCTGGCAGCCCTGAAAGCGGCTTTAGTTTCCATACATCTAGTATGTTGGAAGCAGTGGAAAAAGTGATTTCTGTGCGCAATAGCAGCAGCACATTCTGGAGAAAACCATGGCTGGCTGTTAGGTTTTTGCTGGAACTTTTTCGAGGGTATGAAATGGTCTATACCTACAATTAACCATTCCATCAGGTCTGATACTATAGACGACACATCCTTTTTAAACATGGAACACAGAGGAAGATCTGATATAAATGTACAGACACTATCCCAGTCAGCTATAGTGTATCGATATACTGTACGATGGAGAGGTACGTCTGAGGACTTATTACATTTCATTCTTATCTTAATTGATACAACTAAGTGGTCGGAAGATCCAAGAGGAGATAGAACGGAACCTGAACATAGTTCAGAGCAAGTTATGAGAAAAAGATCTAGGAGACTCGCATACTAGCCGTCATTGTTGGGCACACGGGTGGGTTCCTGAACAATCTGAGTGAGGTCATAAGCAATGGAGAAATCATGACAAAACCTCCCCTCATCATCGGTCTTGTTTGAATGGGTCAACCATTCCACATTATGAACATTGAAGTCTCCGTCTCCACATACGTGAATGTTAGCTGAAGGATACGCTGATAGAACTTGGTTAATTTTCTCAGATATGCTTTTAAAGACATTTTGGAAACTAAAGTTCTTCCATGGGTTAAAAAGATTACCAAGAAAGCAGATTACGTGTTCCAGCAGGACTGCGCACCCCCACACACCGCCACTGTTATGGGGGCGATAGAGAGTAAATATAAATGTGGTAGTGTGAGCTAGTGCAACCCAGAAGCACATATAAGGTAAGTTAGGATCTTCTCTGGAGATGTCCCTACCGGGTTTTGAATAAGTCCTGTTACATTGTAGATTTTCCTATTCAAATTAAGCCTGGTACATCATTTTGGGTAGAATTAAACAAGTTAGGTTACACAATGATTTATTAGTATACAAGGCATCATATCATTCAATGTGGCCGCCTTTGGCGGCAATGACACGTTCCAACCGAGGTCGGAAACTCTTACAGGCCTTCCTGACGTCCTTCTTCATGGACGCCCATGCTTGGTTCACAGAGGCTTTCAGCTCATTTGTGTTACTGTGGCGGGTCTTACAGGCTCTTGCCTCAATATGCGCCCACACACTGAAATCAAGGGGGTTCAAATCTGGCGACTGTGGAGGCCAAAAGTCTTTGGGCCTGAAGCTCATGTTAGTCTCTAACCAGTTCTGCGCAATTTTGGCGGTGTGTGGGGGTGCGCAGTCCTGCTGGAACACGTAATCTGCTTTCTTGGTAATCTTTTTAACCCATGGAAGAACTTTAGTTTCCAAAATGTCTTTGTAAACAGCGGAGGTTAGCCTGAATCCCTGTTCAAACCACACCGGAGGCATCTTCTCCCCATTGGATACTACGACCCCAAGCATCATGACAAATGCTGGATGCTTGGTGGTTGACACTCTCTTGTGGTTAGAGACATCATTCCCAAAGCTTAAGACCTGGTCGTTCTGCCTGTTGAAGACTGGATCGACAGTGAATGTTTTCTCATCGGAGAAAATGAGGATACGATTCCCGTGGCTCTTTAAGTCATTCAACTGGCGGGTGCTCCTCTCCAGACGTTTATGAATCATTGCAGCACTCAAGAGGGGTTTCTTGAAACGTCTTAGACTCTTTCCTCCCATGCTCTTGACCACCCTGGACACTGTGGATACAGAAATCTTCATCTTTTGTGCCAGTCTTGTCATTTTCAGCTCAGGATCATTTTCAAAGGCCTTTTTGATGGTTCCATGCCTAATTTTTTGAGGCCTTCCTGATCGAGGTCGATCCTTGAGGGTCTCCGAGTTATTCAGTGTTGGGCAACACGATAGACAGTCATTCTACTGATCTTTAGTAGCTTTGCAATGTCAATTTGTTTGCGACCCGTGCGCAGCAAAATGGAGATTTCATTTCTTTTTCCTTCCATTGGGTTGTACTTATAATTTAGGATTTTCTCAGGAGTCAATATTGTATCTGCAATATATAAGTATTAATTAGACGTACTCAAATGTTAGTTACAATCAATAATAATACATGAATTTATAAAAATAAAAATGTAACAGGACTTATTCAAAACCCGGTATCACATGGAAAGCCATCTTTAATTTAGGCACATATTCCCTGGCCATGGAGGTCAGATTTGGAATTTAAGTTAGAGTATCCTTTAATTACGAACTCATTTAGGGAAATAGTCTGTCCAATTCTGGTTTCGTTTACAAATAAAAGGTCTGGTTTAGTCTCCTGTAATTGGGCTTCAACCTCTGGAATGTTAGAACGTAGACCCCTAATGTTAGAGAAGGAGACATGGTAGTGGGGGTCTATGTTGAAAGTTTCAGATCCGGGTTTAATCGTGTATTTTTTATTGAAACTTGTCATGATGGAATTTCGGAGTTTGTGGACTAGGTCGTCAGACTTGCTTAGAGCAGGACAGAGAGGGTAAACTAAGAGAGAAAAGTAATGAAGAATTTTTTTTTTTTTGTAGCACATGATAAGGTAAAGCCGTAACAATTACCCACTAATATGGCATCGAGAGGCCCCACCAGAAGCTACTGCATAGTCCAGAATCCATTCACCAAATGGCAATACAGCAGCCCCAGTACTTTGCACCTGCTGATAGGACAGCCTCCTTAGTGGTTAATCCAAGGTTCGGGTCCCTGACTATCAGGTGGATAACGTCAGCCCAGATGAAACGTTTACTCCCAGCACCCTTACTGGTGACATGGCTACAAGGATAGGCATAGAAACAGAAAATTTCCGCCACCTGTGTCGGCTGTTCACGCAAAATACTGCCAGCCTAGAATACAGCTTTTTCTTCTCCCTTTGTCAGAAAAATCACTCATTAAAAAATGAGGACTAAGTGACAAATAAAGAAAAGCGAGAGTAACGGCATACATGACATCATAGCAAATATCTAAAGAATAATTGCTTCCAAACAGCTTGGAAAACATCATTAGTCTACCCAGTATTTAAAAATATTGGAGATCGGTCTTCTGCATATCAGTATAGACTAATTAGTAATAGATGACGTCATGTACTATGTCACACATGACGTAATGTATGGAGGGGAAAAATGAAAGTAGATTCCCAGGCAGCCTGCTAGTATGATATAAATGTCATTAAAATGAGATGTAAAGGAGATTCTGCACTCATCACCCCATTAGGAAGGCATTTAGTGATTTCGAACCACTTCTATTGTGTTCTCTGGTAGATTTTACACGGATTCTCTAGTCTTTCTTTCTATAGGGAACATACACACATCACAAATATACAGACATGAAGTTATATATATATATATATATATATATATATATATATATATATATATATATAAGCTGTCTGTCGGAACAAAGACAATGTTGAGTTTTCTATGTACTTTTTTCTTCTTGCAGCATTATATTGTCATGCATTTTTTTTTCTATCGAAGCAAAGATTTCTAATTTTTCTGAAAAGTATATGCACAGAAAGAGACGGTATTGACGCAATAAAAAACTGCTTGTTTCTGCATAACGAAATGGATCTGTAAAATCTACCAAAATGTTAACACTCTGAGGAACTGTTTGGCATGAAAAATAAATATTGGGATCTTGGAATGGAACTATACTGTTATTCTTTTATATATATATATATATATATATATATATATATATATATATATATATATATATATATATATATATACTCGGGTTTTTCTTATTCAAAAGTAATGGACTAGTGAATTCAACGAGGTTCTTAGATAGTGCTCAATAAAAAGAGCTGATAATACTTGTTTATTGTTATATAAACATGCTCACATCCCGCTGCTACAAACATGTAGCAGCGGGATGTGAGCATGTTTATATAACAATAAACAAGTATTATATATATATATATATATATATATATATATATACTTTTTATTTATTTGTTGCATAAACATTTCGGCATCGCTACACAATCATGCGTATGTTCCAGTCATCTAGTTATAGATTAACTAGAGACTTCATCAGGCGATGTTGCATTTCCAATAGTTCAGTCCTATATATGAAATGTTTTATAATAGAGCAATTCGGTTTAACTTCAATAAATATTGTCTTTTAGAATTAAATAAATTGATTTATTTTCAGTCATTTTCCGAATTTTGCATCGAGTCTATTCATCAGCTTAAAAAAAAGAATGACTTGCAGGAGAAATGCAGAGAAAAAAAAAAGCAAATATCTGCAGAATCTGTCTGTAGTTGTTTTGTCAATTGCTGGTCTTAGAGAAAGAGGGAAAGAGTGAGTGTGGCTGACATTGGCTTATTTTAATGCTCAGAATGATTGCATTTTCATAGCAACTGAATTAGATTTCTAGTCTAAGTACTAGTGTACCAATGCTACCAATGACTGCAGTTTTCAAAATTCACTCTTTGGAAAGATAAACAAATAATAAAAAAGTAATTTTAAAATTATTAAAAAAAAAAAAAACTGAAAGAAAACAGTTGATTAATGTTTTGACGATTCCAATATTTTTCCCGATTCCGATACAATTGCAGATTTTTATTTTTATAAATCTCTAAATATTCAGCTATAGAGATGTTTTTCTTTTCAATTTATTTTTCCAAATTAAAAAAAAAAATTGATTGCTATAAAAAAACAAACATGTAATATGTGTATATATTTTCGTAAACTGAGGGGGTAGGGGAATCTATAAATGTTAGGTTTATTGATAGTTTAAAACAATAAATATTTATTGTTTTTTCATTAAAATCAACATTAAAAATTGAAGTTTTATGTAAAAACGAACAAACAGAAAAATAAAAACACTTAAAATAATGCGTTTTTTTTTTCTTTGGTATTGGAAAATAAGCACAAATTCTTTTGATTCTGATACCACCAAAAGTTCCATTTTTCCCGATTCCGATTAGATATTCCAATATTACAATGATGATGATGATCATCGTCATCATTGCTGGCTTAAAATATTAAAAAAAACCCCAAAAACTCGATGATATTCAACTGCCTTAACCGAAACAGTCATTATACATCGTTTATCTTCACTGTGAT
Source organism: Euprymna scolopes (assembly GCF_053919585.1). Classification (NCBI taxonomy): domain Eukaryota; kingdom Metazoa; phylum Mollusca; class Cephalopoda; order Sepiida; family Sepiolidae; genus Euprymna; species Euprymna scolopes. Next base: position 59,264,066 of record NC_136499.1, on the reverse strand, counting down.
AGACAACTCCCATTGGTAATCATATTTGTTGCTTACTATCTGTATCTGCCCAGTCTAGCCTGGGAGTTTTTTTTTTTTTAATTAAAATTTTTGTTTCACTTATTGATCTATGCTAGCAAGCGTAGTTTACTTTGTTACTTTGTGTTCGGCAGGGGTGGGGTGGGGAACCTTTACCATGTCTGTTCTAGCTTTGTGTCATACTTCCATCGGACAACTCTGGTACACTGGTCCTGCTTGTTTAAAATCTGCCATCAAATCGATGTGAGGTTTTGAATACCCATAAATGCATCAATATCATCAGATTCGGTTTAACGTTCGTTTTACAAGCTGACATATGTTGGATGGCTTCTAAACTTTGACTTCCAAACTAACTTACCGCTGCGTTTTTTTTCTATAATAGCAAAATTCGGAAAACGAAAAAAATTGATTAAAAACAATGGTATCTAATGACTTTTTGTGCCAACTTCAACTAAAGGTAATGATATTTACTTAATTGGCATATCAGAAGTACTTAACTATTATCGCATTATTTAAAAAACAAACAAAAAGACTTGAGTTTCCAATCTTTATCATAAAACATCCTCATCATATTTCTTTAGAAACACGTGACATAATAACAAGGGAAGCAACTCAGTTATGCTAAAAACAAAGCAAGTAACCCATATTTATGATTGTTAACGCACAATAATTAAAAAAAAATTAGCAATAGTTTTTTTTACATGGGGTTCACCACTTATCAAGGCCCAGCGGCCACTCGAGGATAAGGGTTAATGGGTATACATTAGTCATTGCGATTTTAGCATAGTAAACATTAGTGGGAATTTTCTAACTTGGATTACTTAGGGGGACGGTTCAATAAGAACTTGTTCACATTGGACTTGAAGACAATCAGATTGTAGTCAGCTGGAAAGCAGGCAAACGGAATAGAGTTCCACAGGCGAGCCGTTCTAAGAAAGAAGCCCTGTTCATGGAATCTACGTTTAGGTGTAGGCACAGATAAAGAGTGTGGGAAATTGTTGATAGTGGTTTTGGATAGACAAGTGTTTTTCGTGAAAGTTTGGCGAAGGACCATAGATTGAAGTTCAGATGAGCACCTGCCATGAAAGTAATGATAAAGCAGGGACAGGCTTGCTACGTCTCTTCTGTGGGAAATAGGTTGCAGGGAAGAGAAAAGGGCATCCCCCACTAAGCTACGAAGTCTATTTTGAACTCTGTCAAGACAGGATAAGCTGCTTCTAGCAGCTCCTGCCCAGATGTGGCAACAATACTCCATCATTGGCTGTACCTGGCTTTTATATAGGTAGAGAATTGCATCAGGTGTGAGATATATACTGGAGCGGTAGAAGGATGCCACCGTTTTCCCAGTAACTTTGGCAATGGATTTGATATAAGTGTTCTATTTCAGATTGGGAGTAAGTAATCTAAGGATGTGGTTTGGAAAATCAGCATTAATACTGTTGACACACCAGTTCCTGCTGGATCACTAAAGTTAAGCAACGTTGAACCTGGTCAGTACTAAATGGGTGACCATTTGGGATTTCCAGGTGCTTTGTATGCTCTCCACATTGTTTCCAGTCATCCTGGACTTCTCCTTGCCACTGGACTCAAACAGTCCCGATTCAGGAGAGGTGTGATTGGGGATTGCGAAATCCTTGCCTCACAATTACACGTGCAGCGGCCCCTGCAGGGGGTATCCTTTGTCTTTCGAGACTGAACACGGCATCGATAGCATGACAATTAAGTAGAGACCATTGGTTTATCTTGAAATTCAATATAAAAAAATTTGAATTCCGGTATTATAATATAGTTGCACCCTTTTATCTTTTCAGGTAAGGTCGAAGATTACATTGACCGGAACATTGTGAGAACAGTAATCCGAACTATCTAATAATAATACATATTTTTTTTTTATATACAAATTTTACTTAATTATTCGCTCAACTAAAACTGCTGTAATTAACCTCACTTTGTGTATTCTGTAGTAGTTACGTTTGGATGAACTACTTTCTTTCCATTTAAACTAATGTTCCTATGCAGAGTGATTGATCTGTTAGCCAATGAAAACACTTTGTACTTCCACTGGTCTACTTACATATTTTTCCCCGCTTCTAAGCTAGTTGGATTTAAAATATCAACTCTAGTGGAAATGAGTCGTGCCCGTCCAATTCATCCATGGCATGGAACACTTTCATAACATTTAAGATAGACTATTTTGTTAACCTTTTTGTTTCGACATTTTTGAATTTTTGCGATGAGGATTAGTTATTCGTATTATTTGGAATCATCGGAATACTGTTCTCATCTTGAGTGTGATTTTCATAAAGTTTCGGTCGATGTAACCTCCGACCTTTTCAGTTCTGTCGAACTCGGGAATTTGGACGGAATTTCGAGCAGAACCCTTTATTTACTTCACGGGGGTAGCATGCTCTTGTTCCATCAGTCATGATTGGATAGAGATCCTAAGTAATTCGCAATTGTATTTTTCGGTCGACCACACTGAGGATTGAACCTTCTTCCTTCAGAAGAATATCACTTTTTACGATCGATTGATCCAAGTACTCTAAACACTATGTCACGGGTCCTTGCGGATCTTTTTTTTTCGCTAGTAAAGCAAATCCATGAAACAAAGTTGATAAAATATTAATACACTGGAACCTCAAGATATAAAAGACTCTGCTTACAAAATTTTCAGCTTATGACACGTGATGTGAAAATTTTTTTTGTCCCTGCATACGAAAATATTTTCAGGATATGAAAGATACGAGTGACAGAAAGGCTATTTTTTAGGCACCTAATTATTCGAGAATCTTGTTAAAATAGGGGTTCTATTCGATATAAAAATATTTTAGCATTTTTCTAGAAATATTTGTGTTGCCTTTTATCTGGAAAACATTTTTTTTCTTAGACTTGAATTTATTTTTTTTTCCCAATAAATCCCATAAATTTAATTTATTTTAAAATTAAAAAGTTTGATGAACACATTACAATTTTTATTATATTTGAAGAATATAGATTGAAGAAACATTTTCTGTTTTAATTTTTATCACACACTTTCTGAAATTTTTGTAAAGAGAGTGGGGAAGTTTGTCATGTAGCAATCGCAATGTCCGGCTTGAATATATCTCCGATAGGAACATTTCATAGAGATCACCACTTCAACGCCTACGCGTATGAAGAACGCGTAGGTACATGCCGTCGTGATGCGACCATCACACACATAAAACAAAAGGAACTATGTTACGCTCCCTCAGGTAGAAATATAGTGAACAAGCGGGAACGTTCGAGAAGGCCTGTATATAAAAATTTGCTTGCCAAACATCAAATCAATTTCCTCTTCAATTTCTCAAGAACAGCAGGTGTTCAGGATAACTCCGTCTGCGGGAGACGTTAAAACCCTCGTTCTGATATTACGCGTCGTGCACATTGAGCTTTAATTCACATCATGGAAAGTTACCACATTGAAAGAGAATTTAAATCTTCCTTTAAACAATTTTATTACAAACTATTGTTCTTATGATGTGAACACACACATAAACACACATACACACACACACACACACTCACACACACACGCGCACGCATGTGCGCACACATGTATTCGCTTATATGAATTTTTGGACTGTTCTTCTCAAAAATAGCCGCTGGAACCTTTAAGTCCATGTGCAGCACTATGATAAAAAAAAAATCAGTAATTTCAAACCTCGTGCTATTCTCACAAAAAATCCTCACTTCATTAATCCTTCATTATAACATTCAACACAAGAAAACACATATATTGGAACAATTAATATTCCTAACACGTAAACAAATGTTGTTTATTTCATGTTAATGCTTCGATTTCGTATAATATTAGGTGCCTGAAAAATAGCCTTTCTGTCACTCGTATTTTTCGTATTCTGAAAGCGTTTCGTATGCAGGGAAAGAAAAACATTATTAACACCGCGTTTCGTAAGCTGACAATTTTGTAAGCAGAGTCGTTAGTTTCCAGATTTCATTTTTATTTTTATGTAAGGATATGGATTAATGAAACCTATCTATTAGTCAGCGACCCGGTTAAATTCACTTTTAATGGTCCCGCGAATACACTCCTATTTTCGGCTTCAATAAAATTGCGACACACGCAACCACGGTCCTAAAAATTGATAAATCCCGATTATAAATTAGTTATCCTACCGATCTCACATCCTACAATTATATTTTAGAATTTTTTCAGAAATCGAAAATTAGTTGGAGAACTTTTGTTTCGATTTTAGCTGATGGCAACCAAGCTATTTTTTTTTTACTTTTGAAATCATAACTATACATTAGGTACAATATAATAATCAATAGAGAAAAAATACGCCGAAATATGATACATTAATTTTTACAAATTTCGTATTTATTATTATTATTATTATTATTATTATTATTATTATTATCATTATCATTATTATTATTATTGTGGCTGTTGTTGTTGTTGTTGTTGTTATTGTTGTTGTTATTGTTGTTGTTATTATTATTGTTATTATTATTGTTGTTGTTGTTATTATTATTATTATTATTATTATTATTATTATTATCATTATTATTATCATTATCATTATTATTATTATTATTATTATTATTATTATTATTATTATTGTAGAGCCAATTCACTATTGATTATTATATTATGCCCAATATACAGTAATGGTCCCTCCGGCGTGCTTCGATTGCAAAATACGTCTAAATAAACTACAATTCATGCAGATTATGTATTTATTGTTATACTAGCATTACAGCCCGACGTTGCCCGGGTGTTTGGAGGTGTATGTTGAGCAAAAAAAAAAAAAAAAAAGCGGTCATTTTTTTAAACTTTGACTCCTATTATAACCCTTAACATTTATTGTTTTGAGCTCAAATTAAGTTATTAAGTTAGATCCATGTCCAAGGAACCTATATCTAAAATTTCCAGTGTTTAGACCCAAAATTGGCGGAGAAGTTTGGTAGAGTTCTCAAAGGTCAAATCGTTAAACTTGGACCCCTTAACAGCCAAATTTCTGGCCGAAAACGGCTTACAATGATTTTCCCAAATCTCAGTACCCTGTATATCAAATTTCGAGTCTGTAGACTGAAAATTAACAGAAATATTGTGTAGGGAAATGTACAAGACAGACAGACACTTTCACTTTTATGGATATACTAGCATGGGTGCCCAGCGTTGCCCGAGTGTTTAGAAGTGTATGTTGAGTAAAAAAAAAAAGCGGTAGTAGGAAGGAAGGCTCGAACCTGTACCGCTAAGGAGGAAAAGAACGGGGGAAAAACGTGACGTCTTTGCTGTTACGACCACCGCCAAACCGGAAGTGACGTAGGTTTAAATTAAAGCTAAACAATCGAAAAGAGGAGATGACTTTCGAAAATATCGGCCCAAAAAAGCGACCCCTCCATGTAAAAAAGTGCCCAGTTGAGGGTGAAGAAATTAATGTTTTTAGCCAATTTTTCGGTATTTGTCGTCTGAAGGGGCGAGCTTCAAAACAATACTGATCTTGTGAAAATTCGTCGCCTCTGTCGAAAGTTTTAGGCAGACATGCAAACATACATACATACATTTATATATTCGTAGCTCAAATTTTCGACCCAAACCGATTAAAAAGCTTGCCATATCTCTGACTACCCTTTATGTAAAATTTCAAATGTTTAGACCAGAAATTGTCTGAGTAATTTGGTAGAGACTGCAGAGGTCAAATTTGTTTTAACTTTGACCCCCTATTATGATCCTTAACGTTTATTGTTTTGGGCTCAAATCAAGTTATTAAGTTAGATTCATGTCCAAGGAACCTATATCTAAAATTTCAAGTGTTTGTACCCGAAATTGGCGAAGGAGTTTGATAAAGTTCTGAAAGGTCAAATCGTTGAACTTTTACCCCTTGAAAGCCAAATTTCAGGCCGAAAACGGCTTACAAAAATTTTCCCAAATCTCAGTACTCTGCATATTAAATTTCGAGTCTGTAGACTGAAAATTTACAGTTATTGTGTAAGGAAATGTACACAGACAGACACACTGACAGACAGACAGACACTTTCACCTTTACACTTTGAGAAATATATGGTATATAATTTCATTATCAGAAATATATATTAAATTCAAATCTATTAAGTAAAAAAAACAACAATATGTTTTCAATAGTGCTCCATACCTCTGTAGAGCTATTATAAGGTTTATATGATTTTATTTATTCTGAAAGTAAAAAAAAAAAAAAAAAATAGAATATCTACAAGAAATCTTTTGATCTTGTGGCGACTATCGTTGTTTACATTTTTTTAAAACGGAAAGAAACAGACAGAGTGCCCTTTTTTTTCTTCTAAAAATGGAATTTGGAATTAGCTATTCAGAAAGAATTTAGCACGTTGTGGACGTCGGTCACATTTGGCAGCGAGAAACATAGTCTCATAAAAAAAGTAAAAAAAGAAAAGTTAAAAAATAAATTCCAAAACTAAAAAAAAAAAAAAAAACGAGAGAAAAAAAACCCATAAAAAACGAGAAAAAAATATAACGACTAACCCCCCCCCCCTCCCCAATAAAAACACGAATCGCAGCCATTGATTTTTTGGGAAGTGTCTGCCTTCATTGATTTCTATGGACAAGTAAAGAAACCAGACACACAAGCGAAGACGAATTCTATTAAAGACAAAGAAATCTTCGAGCGTGTCGACGACAGAGAATACATTTTGGCAATTCCGTTCACAATTTTGTAGCAATTTATCCATCTTGGAACGAATATCGAGGTTTATTTTATTTTAATCTGATTAATTCATTAGTTTTATTTGTGTCGAATACCTGCTCTCTGCTTAGAATGTAAAGTATTCAATAAAACGTGTGAAGACAATTAACCGAAATCTGTTTCTTTTTTATTTTAATTTTTTTTTTTTTGCACCAGTCTCAGTTTTATTTTTTGTTTGTCCGTATTTAAGCTGAATTGCGTCCCCCACCGAATCATACTATACTAAGTCACTTAAAAAAAAGTCAGAAAACATGTTCAAAGTTTTCTCGACATTATAACACGTGCATCTCAAGAACTGATAGATATTCGTTTGGATTTTGTTTTCGAATGAAGTGTTTAAACCTAATCTATCAAATCATGTATACGGCACAATCACGTTGACTCAACGGCTCCCACTAGATCACCGAAGTTAAGCAACGTTGAACCTGGTCAGTACTAAATGGGTGATCACTTGGGACTTCCATGTACTGTATGTGCTCTCCGCTTATCTCGGCATTGTTTCCAGTCGTCCTGGACTTCTCCTTGCCACTGGACTCAAACAGTGCCGATTCAGGAGAGGTGTGGTTGGAGATTGCGCAACTCTTGCCTCGCAATTACATGCGCAGCTGCTCCTACACAAGTGTATCATTTGTCTTTCGAGACTGAACGGAGGCCTCGCATCACACCATGCCATGTTCTAGTAAACAATGATAGCAGTTGAAATCGGTTATTATTGCTTGTAAACATTGCAATAAAGTTTAATACAAATAAAGAATCAAGACAAAGTTTTACTGCACTTACATTGTTTATTAATTACTCTGTACTGATGTTGGTGTTGCGATCAATCATGAGCGTCATCAGATTCTTCACTGGCAGGCGCAGTTGCCTTTGAGGCTGGGTATTCTTCAATGTCTTGATGACTTTTCGGTCATCTAGAACACCACGGAGATAAAAAGATGAGCAAAGCCTACACATCAGTCAGTTTGTTATCTTTTCAACAGAGGTCGTGCTGAGTATCTCATAAACATAGGATTTTGTCCGTGTTGTTGTGTTTGTGTAGAGGGGAGTTTGGGAAACAGGGTAGCATACATAACTCGTTAACCCTATATACGGCGCTTGGTGCAGTATGATTTTGGAGGGCTCAATTGAAACTGTGGAGAATATACATTTCATGGTTGATCTGTCTGTTGTCGAAAAGAAAAGCGGCTGATCCAAATTTCTTTTGGTGCACGCGTTTGTATGAAATCATTTTATCTTTGAAATCTTTTTTGTTGCCCGTTTGTGTATGCTATGGTTTGCATGATTATTCTTGCACAAGAACCCGTGGTATGACGGATAAAGTATTTTGGTAAAATTCAGTTTGAAGTTACACTCTTCTGGAGATTGAAGGTTAAATCCTAAGTGCGTGCAACACTCAAAAAATACAATTGCGAATTACTTAAGACTTCTACCCAATCATGACTGACGCAACGAGAACATGCTAACTTCAGTGGATTAAATAAAGGGTTCCGTTCGAAATTCCGTGCAGATTCCAGAGTACGATAAAATGCACCTGAAGAAGGTCGTAGGTTACATCCACCGAAACGTTGTGAAAATAATGGCGATTAATTGAACGAAGAAAGAAATGCGTGATTCGTCTAAATATATGTGTGTGTGTGTGTGTGTGTGTGTGTGTGTGTGTCTCTTAATGTGTGTGCTTTCATACCTGTGATCGTCTAGAAATGTTCATCGTGGATGCGAGTGTTTCTTTATGTGTATGGTTGTGTGTCGGTGTTTAGAAATTCAGCAACAGTTCTACAATGGGACAATTAACGTAACACGGACAGCGCTTTTCTTTGATTTACATCAACAACCGGAAACGCATACCTTAATTTTTGGACATTTCCCCTACTGTTCCTTTTATGGTTCTGACATGTTGCCACGCTTCTGGTTTCTTTCTTTCGATTTGAAAAAAACATCAAAACACGAACTATCTCTTTTATATATAAACGTTTATTTCATGCCCTGGAGTTTGTGGCGGTTGCATCTTTCTAATCTCACTTCTTTCGGCTCCCGAATGTGGTGGAGCAATCTCTTTCGTTCCTGCCGCTCGCACGCGCCCCTCTAGACTTGTTGTCTCTCAATTAAAACCTACGCGTACATCTAAATTCGTTCTGTTTCATATCCACAAATAATCAAAGTTATCTGATGCAATTTGTCTGTATTTTGTTTATCTAAAAATTTATTATCAGCTAAAATTCCTGACATGTTTTGTAACATTCCTTTCTTTTAAAACATTTTCTCTGAATATTTTCCTCTGCATGGCATTTAACAATAGTAAAATAATAATAATCATGCAGGATTACCTGGCGTTGCCCCGGCACGCTAATGTAATACTACAATAGTCCAGTTGAGTGTTAAGAAAATTATACTGATAATGAGCTTCGAAGTTTTTATAATAAATGAAAAAAAAAAAAAGAAGAAAAAAAAGAAGGAAATATAAAGATCGAATTCTAAAAAATGACAAAATACTCTATTTTGGCAGATGCGTTCTCCATTCTACTTGGGATAAATTATTCGTTTCTGTAATGTTTCCACGCATTATTATTATTATTATTATTATTATTATTATTATTATTATTATTATTATTATTATTATTATCTCACTCACTTGGAGTTCTTACACAGGTCATCATCAGAGATTGCCTACAAGCAACAACCGGTGATCATCCCTGGAGTCTAAGTGACAACAAATTTACCCAGATCACCAGTACTCTTCACCTAATTAAATAACCTTTGCAGATGAATTTGCGTTATCGCAGCAGTCGTTTGCCAGTGACTTCTCGTTGGCAATGAACATTGGCGTTCACTAGGACTTGAATGACAATAAGCCTCCCCAAGTCTGCTTCGTACACATCCAGTGGAGCTCTAATTAGTATTCATCTATACTTGCGTAATATTTGCGTAAAAAGTTTATAGTAACATCTTTCCCACATATTTATGTATGCGTAATAAATTTTGCCTATCAAACTTCTCTGTGAGTATTTGGTCTACAGACATGAAACTTGATATATAGGGTATTCGAACCCATGCAACACTTAATATTTGCGTTTTAGCCAGGAGAAAATCAGTTCAAAAGTGTAAAAATTATAAAAATAAAATTTGTCCAGGTCGAACGACGACTTTACGAATATGCATGCGTAACATAATAGCTATTCGTTCATATTTTAATTTTTAGCCTTGCAGCAAACATGTCTTCATAGATCAGGCATTAACGTAAAAGGAAAAAGTAAATCGTAAGCTAAACGTTTTGGTTCCGATTCTTGGTAGTGGCGCACGAGTCATTTTTTTGTTGTTGTTTATATACATATGTATATATGCATATATATGCATATAAACATATATATATATATATACATATAAACATATATATTCATATATATATGCACACACACACACACACACACACATATATATATATATATATATATATATATATATATATATATATATTCTTGATTACTTCTGACGTGCGGTTAACAGAAGCATTTATTGGAGATTAAACGATATGATAGAAAAAAAATCTATTTCAGTTTCTCTCAGAAAAAGCCCCCCCCCCCTGAAAGAAATAATGAAAATAAGAAAAAAAAGAAGATAAAAAAACTCAAGTCGACATTTTGCCTTGGAGAGAAAATGTCAAAAAGACGCAAAATAAATGAATAAACAATAAAAACAAAAACGATTAAACCAAAAATAACATCTAAGCAACGCGATTGCTTCAATATTGCAATCTGTCTGCAATTCACATCGTCGTTAAGAAATTAAAAAAAAAAAAAAAAATAGAAAGACAGGAAAAGAAAAAAAAATCGAAAACTTTTTTAATGAGGACATTTTTTGTTGTTGTTTTCTTTCGTGTGATTTTAAAAGAAAATCCTAACAGAAAGTTCCATTGCAAGAATCAGATTTTGAAAAAGTTAATGACTTGAGAGACCATTTCCTGTTTAAGGAATAATCTTTTCCCTTTTGATCATCCATACCTTTTTGGAATGGCGATATTATTAATAAATACGTTGACTTTGGGTGGAAAATAACAATTTAATTACTTTTTAATTAAATACAAATTCTAAACAATAAATTAATAATGTCGCCAGGTAACCACTCTCTCTCTCTCTCTCTCTCTCTCTCTCTCTCTCTATCTATCTATATATATATATATATATATATATACATATATATATATATATATATATATATATACAGAGAGAGAGAGAGAGAGAGGGAGAGAGAGAGAGAGAGAGAGAGAGAGAGAGAGAGAGAGAGAGAGACAGACAGACAGACAGACAGACAGACAGAGAGACAGAGAGGAGGGATGTTCGATGTTCGGCGCCGATTGAGGAAAATGAAAGAAGATTGGTGGTCTGCAAAAGCCTCTGAGCCCCAGGCTGCTTTTGATAGGAAAGATGCGAGGGTATTTTATGAGGGTCTGAAAGAAGTTTTGGATGTGTTACTTCACCCGTTATGGGGGCAGATGATACAGCCTTGTTGACTGATAAGAATTACATCCTTAACCGCTGGAAGGACCATTTTGAAGGAGTGCGGAATTCTTCTGATGTTGACGATGATGTTTTGAGTTCTTTGCCTGCAAGAATCCAAATACCAGAACTAGATGTGATTCCTAATTTTTCTGAAGTTCTCGCAAACAAATGCTATTGAGAAAGTGTGCTGGTGATGATGGTATGCCGGCTGAAATATTCAAGTTTGGGGGGAACACACTTTTGAAAAAACTTTTGGCGTTATTCATCAGGATCTGGGAAAGCGGTTCTGTACCTCAGGATTTCAGGAACTCGTCAATGATCCATCTCTTCAAGAATAAAGGAAAGCGCATTGATTGTGATAACTACCGTCGAATATCACTGCTCTCTGTGGCTGGAAAAGTACTAGCCAGGATCATTTTGAACAGGATAATCATTCATCTAGTAGACAAAATTTATGATCTACTGTTTACGCCAAGTTGCAGAGAAGGCACGTGAGAAAAATCAGGATTTGTTTGTCGTTTTTATCGACCTAACCAAGGCGTTGTACTCTGTCAACAGAGTCGCACTTTGCAAGGTTTTCAATAAAGTTGGAATCCCTGAAAAAATGTTTAATGTAATAATATCCTTTCACGAGAATATGGAGGCACGTGTAAGAGCAGACGGAAAGTTCTCCGAGTCATTCAAGGTAAAAACTGGTACGAAACAGGGTTGTGTTATGGCACCTGTGTTCTTTGCCATCTTCTTTTCAATCATGCTCGAGCATGCTTTTAAAGATTACACGCAAGGTGTCCATTTTGAGTTTAGAACTACCGAGGGTCTTTTTAATCATCAAAGATTCAAAGCTAAAACACTAACAAGAAGTAAAATGGTTCGTGATTTTCTTTTTGCAGACGACGCTGCACTCGTGGCCACTTCATTTGAAGAAGCACAAGAATTAGTTGACGAGTTTTCCAATGCCGCAAAAGCATTTGGTTTGACGATTAGTATTAAAAAGACAGAAGTTATCTACCAACCAAAGCCCACCCCGTTGCAGCAAGGTGGTGTGAATATTCCGAGACCAGAATATGTGGAACCGCCTCAGAAAATCTTAGTGAATAGACAGCCTCTAAAGTATGTTAAATCCTTTGCATATCTCGGAAGTAAGGTGAATTCGTCAGCATCACTTGATGATGAGATATTGAGCAGAATTTCAAAGGCGACTGATGCCTTCGGCAAACTGCGGTCAAGAGTATGGAATGAAAGAGGTTTGAATCTAAAGACCAAAATCTCAGTTTATCGTGCAGTGATTGTTTCGATACTCCTGTATGGATCGGAAGCCTGGACCTCATACCGTAGGCAGATTGAGCAACTGGATACATTCCATAAGCGTTGCCTTCGCAGTATATGTGGATTAACATGGAAAGACAAGATCCTTCCTCGAGATTGTTTGCTAGGTGCGACATTTTAAGTATTGAGGCCTTCCTGATGAAGTCTCAGCTTTGGTGGACTGGTCACCTTGTTCGCATGGATGAAAACCGTCTTCCTACGCAACTAGCATACAGTCAACTGAAAGAGGGTAATCGAAATGTGGGTCGTCCATTTCTGAGGTACAGGGATAAGCTGAAAGACAATCTTAAGCACGCAGGCCTGAACACAAAAACGTTTGAAGAAGATGCTGCGCATAGAAAATTGTGGAGAACAAAATGTTTTGCGGGCATTAACACATACATTGACACACGGCTATCGAATCAAACAAATCTTCGTAGAGCAAGAGTAGAAACAACACCTTCCCAGCCTGTATCCTGTGAGTCGTGCGGCTTGGTTTGTGGGAGCAGAGTTGGCCTCGTGTCACACATGCGGCACAAGCATTGAAGGCAGAGTGGTATACATTAATTATGGGATTATAGCGTAGTAATCATAAGTAATGAATTTTTTTAAAAATTGGATTACTCAGAGGGACGACTCACCAAGAACTTGTTTACGTTGGACTTGAAGACAATCAAATTGTAGTCAGCTGGAAAGCAGGCAAACGGAAGAGAGTTCCACAGGCGTGCAGTTCTAAGAAAGAAGTTTTGTTCATGGAATCTACGTTTAGGTTTAGGCACAGATAAAGAGTATGGGAAATTATTGATAGTGGTTTTGGCAAGACGAGTGTTTTTCGTGAAAGTTTGGCGAGGGGGACCATAGATTGAAGCGCAGACGTGCACTTGCAATGAAAATAACGATAAAGCACAGACATGATCACAACGTCTCTCCTGTGGGAAAGAAGTTGTAGGGAAGAGAAAAGTGCACCCCCCCACTAAGCTACGAAGTCTATTTTGAACTTTGTCAAGGCAGGATAAGCTACTTTTAGTAGCTTCTGCCCAGATGTGGCAAAAGTACTCCATCATTGGCTGTAGCTGGCTTTTATATAGGTAAAGAATTGCATCAGGAGTGAGATATCTACTGGAGCGGTAGAAGAATCCCACCATTTTTTTAGCGGCCTTGGCCACGGATTTGATGTACGTGTTCCATTTTAGATCAGGAGTAAAGTTAACGCCCAGACGCTCGTCAAAACATAGAGCCTCCCTAAGACGAGAGCCATTCATTTCGATTGAAGGCAGCTGGGCAAAAAAGCGTTGATGATGTAAAGATAGAAATTGGTTTTAGATGCATTAAAAGTAACCAGCCACTTTTTCCCCCATTGTACCACGTGCTCAAGATCAGAGGAGAGAGAGTCAGAGAAATTTGTCGTTTACGGTCTTCGAAGTGCTACCATAGATGGTAGTGTCGTCAACATAAATGTCTACGAATGATCTAAGGATGTGATTTGGAAGATCATTGATGTAGATCAGGAAGAGAGTTGGACCCAGGATGGACCCCTGAGGGACTCCAACATTAATACTGCGAGCTTCTGAATTCTGGTTATCAACTACTACTCTTATGAACCTATCTGACAGAAATGATTTAATAATTGAGAAAACATTTTCAACTATATCATGGCTCGATATTTTATGAAGTAGACATTTATGCTTTACCCTATGATAGGCCTTTGATATGTCAGGAGCAATTGCCCTAGAAAGGAAGCCTCCGTCAAGAGATTCACTAATCCTATGAGATATAACCGTTAGCACATCTGCTGTTTCTTTAGCAGCATGGAAGCCATATTGCATGTCACTAAGAAGATAATTTTTGCTGAAGTTGTTGACTACTTCCCTATTTAACACTTACTCCTGACACAAAGGAGGCTAATTGGTCTATAATGAAAGGAAGATGACCGATCACAATAATCCTGAAATACAGAGCATACTGATAAGGTTTTCCAGGGTTTTGGGAGGCAATTCTCTCTTTAAGACAACGCTTAAACAGCTTTGTAAGTGTGGGAGCTAGTTCTGGTTGAAGCTTTTTCAGCACTATAATGGGAATGCCGTCAGGGCCAGTTGCCTTACTGGAATCAAAGTTTTGGATTAGCTTTGCAACATCACGTACAGATATTTGTATATCGATATTTGTATGTCGCATAGCATGTTTTCTGATACATGTGGAAATAAGGGAGGTTGACAACCTTGGTAGCATAGAGTAAAATTAGCTGCAAGTTCTTATATCTATATCTATATATATATATCTATATATATATATTTTTATATATATATATCTTTATATATATATCTTTATATATATATATATCTTTATATATATATATATCTTTATATATATATATATATCTTTATATATATATATCTTTATATATATATATCTTTATATATATATATATCTTTATATATATATATATCTTTATATATATATATATCTTTATATATATATATATCTTTATATATATATATCTTTATATATATATCTTTATATATATATCTTTATATATATATCTTTATATATATATATCTTTATATATATATATCTTTATATATATATATATCTTTATATATATATATCTTTATATATATATATATCTTTATATATATATATCTTTATATATATATATCTTTATATATATATATCTTTATATATATATATATCTTTATATATATATCTTTATATATATATATCTTTATATATATATCTTTATATATATATCTTTATATATATATATATCTTTATATATATATATCTTTATATATATATATATATATCTTTATATATATATATATCTTTATCTTTATATATCTTTATATATATATCTTTATATATATATATGTGTGTGTGTGTGTCAATCGCTTTTTTTGCAGATTAGTAAAATATCAATATTTCATTAAATATACGTTACACAAATATGTAAAATTGTATCATCAAATAACTGTTTCAATGTTAGTTCTTTCCCAAAATTTTATTTAAATCCATGCGATAGTCACTAAGTTATGACATTTCATTTATTATCAAGTAATTTATAATGTCCTTCGCTTTATTGCAGGTCTTTTAAAATGCCAAAATGGGCGATTAACGGTTATCTAAAAGGAAAGGATTGTTGCTGGACTCGAAGAAGGATTATTCATCAAATCTTTAGCTATGAAGCTGGAAAGGGATCCAAGAACTTTGGCTTCATTCCTGAACAACCCCAGCACCAAATGCAGAAAGGATAAGGGCACCAAGAGAAACCTTTCATATCGTGATATTCGGAAAATTCGTAGGGAAGTCAATCGAAACCCAAACAGCATCAGTGCTTCCATTTTTTGCAAGAGCTGCAATCGCCCCAAGATCCAGAATCTAACAAAAGAGAGGTAAATATTTTCTGATAACTGAGAATCTTTGGCTAATTTAGAAAAACTTCGAAAACTGTTTTCATAATAATTAATTTTCTACCTTATCGTTTTTCGTAATTTTTAGATATTTTCATTACTGCGACATGACAAGTAAATGCCTTTAATTTTACGTGAAATTCAAGATTTCGATTTTCGAATTTCGCTACTCTTAGGCTGGTGCAAAAAATAATATCGTTTTTTACGTATGTATATTTGATAGAAAACGACATTATTTTTGCGCCACTCCAATACAACGAAGAATACCAATGGAAAGCTTGTATGGTAACAAGTAATGTACATTTCAGGCCATCATCGTTTTTTGACACAACCAATAGAGTTCGTCCAGTTTAAGCTGTGATGTAAATTGGCTTATTGGAATAGGTAAAAATTAAACCGCGACAAGAAAAAGTCGATAAAGTAACTTGGATCCAACCTCAACAATAAGAAGATTGAAAATAAAGACCGACATATTTACAGATTAATCAAGAAAATTATAAAATGTCTTTTTTGTCAACGAAAATAAATAAAAATAGTTTTTAAATATTGAATCAAAAATTAAAAAGAAAAATATTTTAATAAAAAGGAAGTCATGTCACTAGAAAAACACGAAAATCAGCATAAAGTATGAAACAAAGCTTTTTAGAATTCTATTAATTTTCTGGAACAAATGATTATCATCAGAACCAATTTTGTTTATATACAATTTATTTACTTACTTTGTAATATACAATTTATTTACTTATTTAATTTTGTAATATACAATTTATTTGTTACGTAGTAGGTCGAACACGTGAAAGTATTTGTAAATTATCTGTCTGTCGATCTATCTATTTATCTATGTGCATTATCGATATATCTCTTGATCTAGTTAGCTATCTATTTCTGTATCTATCCATCTCGATCTATCTATCTATCTTTTTATCTAACTGGAGAGATAAACAAGAGATAAATATGAAGAATGTTGATAAAAATTTTCAAAATATAATAAACCCATATCATAGACAAGCGTCACCGGAAGCATCTGATCAGCTGACGGAAGTACGTGTATGTTACCACATGATCAGATTAGCGGGAGATCACATTGGAGTTGGAATTTTGATTTGAGTAGAGCGGACGGTTTAGCAGGGCGTCCCCCCCCCTTCACCGAGGAGGGAGCTGACGTGTCTCTGAATGAAGAACTAGAATTAATCACTCAAGCAAAGATATTCACTTTCCATTCTTCTGCGATAGATACCTAGAAAGTGAATGAAAACTATATAAAATACAATCAGCGTTTTTGGAGTGAATGCACATTCGTTCAAACAGATTCCCTCCAAGAACAAGATGAATTCCAGATGGACCAAGATCAAGGACGCATGAAAATAAGGTATGTCTAAAATACATGCATCACACACACATATTTAGACGATCACAGCATTAGAATATAAATAGACTGCAACAACATAACGTAGGGTTCCGATAGTGAAGAACCACCATAGACATATAGTGACACGTATACACATTCTGATGAACCCTTCGTCACAAGTATAAGACTTCCCTACGAATATCACGGGCACCAGGTTTCTCCTGGTGCCGGTATCCTTTCTGGATTTTTGCTGGGGTAGTTCACGAATGAAGCCAAAGTGCTTGAATCCCTTTCCAGCTCCATAGCTAAATCTTTGATAAACAATCCTCCTGCGAGTTTAGCAACAATCCTTTCCTTTTCGATAACAGTTAATCGCCTCTTTTTTTGCATTTTAAAAGACAGGGCATACTGATGAGATTTTCCAAGATGTTTGGAAGCACCTCCCCTTAAGACAACGCTTAAATAATTTTACGTGCATGTTGGTACCCCATTACACAACATATTCCTCTGTATGGTGATATGGTTCACCATCACACAACATATTTACTTACCAAAGTTTTCGTTTTCATTCTCTTGAGAAATCCATATTGATTATCACGTGCAGACATTTTTAAAAAGCAATGACAAGTAATATGATCCAAGAATTCAACAAACTATTACATGGCATTCAGAATGCAAGTCACAAGAAGATTGAGAGGATAAACTTGGACAAACTATTTGGGATGTTTTTTTTTTTTACATATAAAATTAGTCATTTTTCATGTTTATTCCAGATTACAATGTCTGGCTTAATGGCCGTTCATTTTATGTATATGCCGACCGGTATGCCTTTGTCACATTTTCATTTGATATTAGTAGTGAGGTTTCATGTTCCAAGACATTCAACAATCTGTCACGCTGCATCTCTCTGCAGAAATTCCAATCAAGGTATTTACATACTTTGTTGGGTCGGGCGATGCAATGCCATCTGCAAATCTGGAAGTTTGAAAGAGACGATTTCATATCAGGTTTTGCAGATGCGGCTGAGATTCCAGTTTCATATCTTTCTCAAAAACAAAACAAAAAAAAAGCTGTTGGTAGCAACGATTTGTGAGAGAAGACACGCATTTATAACTGTTAAATTCTGCTGAAGTGTCCGATACTACAACTCTTGACGATCTGTATAATGTTACGTAAAGCCAGCCGATGACTCTTTGTATGGCCGCTTGTAAAATAGATTTCGTAGATGCCTTAAGGTTGGTCATTAGTGCTGATGAAGTTTCACTGGTTTTAAATCATCAAACCCGCCCCACAAGTAATCAATGCACCTCTAAAAATCTTCCCTCTTGAAGTGTTAGTAATTTTTTTTATCGAAATCGCTCCAGCTAACGCAACCACTTGATATAAGGAATTAAGAAAAAAACTTACGAAACTTGTACGAAAGTTTCAAAGTTCCGAAACTTGCAAACGATAAATGTGATATGCACACACAGACACATTCAGTTTTATAGATGGGTAGATTCACCTATTTCGGCGTTTGATAGTTCTTAATTCCCTTTATTACTGGGGCAATTGTTTGGTGCTTCTGGGTTAAAGGCTTAGCAATGGAGCAAGAGGTGGCTTCATGGTTGGGTTCGAATCCCATGATCAGCAGCTGACATTGATGCTTTTTGTCTTTCTACTTTCTTTTGCAAAACTTAATTATGTTCTGCAAAACCAAAACCAACAACCCACATCTGCTTTCCTTCTTCGCATTTCTCTTTCTATCTCCCCCACTTCCTGACTGGTTTCCTAACTTAAAATGAACAAAACATTAATACTGTAACCCTTTTCCCTCTCCCATTGCAAAACTCACTCATGTTCTGAATGGCAGGGAACAAAAACGATAAAATCTAAAAAACAACCAAGGCAAACACTACAAAATAGCGATTAAATATACAAAGAGCTTGGAGAATAAAAACCTTCTACAAAATAACTGGATCTGCCATTAAATAACTCGAAAAACGTTGATATCCCGTCAAACCAAACAATTATATATAGGGAATAAGTATTACAGTTAAGTTAACTAAAGATGGCAAAACTAAAGTATATTATAAATATTGAAGAGTTAATATTTATAAAGTAATCTCAACCGGATGTAAAAGCTCGATAAAACCAAATAGAGCGTATAATAAGAACAAGTAGTTAATAAAATGTTTTAAGATTAAATATGTTTTTTACTCTTTTTCAAAGTGTTTAACATGTTTTATTAAGTACTTGTTTATATATATATATATATATATATATATATATATATATATATATATATATATAGAGAGAGAGAGAGAGAGAGAGAGAAAGAGAAGGGGGTTAATTTACGGACAGTCTTAGGTTAGTAAGAGTTGAGTACAGTTTCCAGTTGGATTCATTTGAACGCAAGTCGTGGCTCAGAACAGATCGATCTCTAACAAACATAGCAACGTAAATGGCTTCATCGAAATGATCGTGCCATAATCCTATAGATATGCGTCAACAAAATAGAGTAACGAATCTCTTCAATTATACTCTATCAGAAGTTTAATATTGTTGGGATTTGAGATGCGTCACGCACTCGATATTTCGGGTGGTTTGGCCATGAACAGCGTGTCACTTCCTGCATTCAGTAGCAATATGGATGACCCAGAAACGAGGGTGCATGATAGAAGACCAAGGAATAGCTTAAATGCGTTCGAAGTGACATGACGGCTTGCAACATGACTTGTATCAATTTCTACGGATAAGATTGCACGGAGAGCAGACATGGGATGCTGTCAGGTTATATTTCATCTCAGAATGCGGGACATTGGCATCATTTTAAATATCAAAATGACGAGAGTAGAAAGTGAACCTTTGCAACTTTTGCTTTATTTTGTTCTTTTAGTTCTTATATTCCATGAGTGATGTTTCTGACAAAAGGGGAAGAATTGCTTATTTCTGGGTCGAAATCTAAAATCTAACAGTTGTCGTTGGCTAGTTTTTGATCTCGAACTGATATATTTTTAACTTCTTACATAAAGTGGTTTCGTGCCTTGTCAGGAACGATTTCCATAAAAAAAAAGAAAACTAGCGGATAATCATCACAGCCACCTTCAATTTCCAAACTGGATGATGATGATGGTCTAAAAAAAAAAAAAAAAAAAAATAAAAATAAAAAAAAAAATAAATGGGGTCTGGCTGTACAGCCAATGAGAATTGGTCCACGACTAAGGTTTACAAGGATAGCTTTTACTTTCTGGAGCATAGTACGATACACCTGCGTGCCTGCTTCCTTTTAACACGCTATTGTATAACCTTATTCCATGAATCAGTTCCAATGAAAAAAAGTTAAAGCCATTAAGAAAAACGGAGACGGAAACAGTTGCTTCAGTTCATTTCTTGATAATTACAAACCACCTTGGAAGATTTTAATTGTTTTTGTTTTCGACAAGAACAAAAGCAATCAAATAGTTTTAAAATGTTTATTAACATTAAAGAAAATTAAAAAAGCTTTCCTTTTGGTAAAAAGGCGGTCCCATCACTAAAAAAAAAACAAACAAAAAAAACAAAACAAAACAAAACACAAAACAAAAAACAAGAACACGAAAATTAACACAAAACAAGGTTTATTTTTATGTTTTGTTTTTACAATTTAATAAAGTCGAATGAAAGAAATAATTAGCACCAGAAACAATATTTTTTTTTATATACAAGTTATTTACGTTTTTTTTAAATTTATATACAAGTTATTTACAGAGTGGCCAAAGTTTTCGTTGTCATTCTCTTGAGAAATGGGAATTAATTGTCACGTACAGTTTTTAAAGAAATGACAAGCAATGTGATGATTAAGTCGCGAGAAGAATAGCTTGGTAAAGTATTTATCTCATCTCTAGACGGTGAG
The DNA here is from genome assembly GCF_053919585.1 of Euprymna scolopes. Lineage (NCBI taxonomy): Eukaryota > Metazoa > Mollusca > Cephalopoda > Sepiida > Sepiolidae > Euprymna > Euprymna scolopes. Next base: position 59,242,899 of record NC_136499.1, on the reverse strand, counting down.
ATACAAGGCCAGGAGTGGATTTTGATGAAAGTGTTTCTGTGGAACGAACTGGATTCGAACTTGGTGCTCTAGGGGTTTCAGTCCATGACGTCACTCCCAAAAAGTCAATAAAGTAACTTGGACCCAAACCCGGCAATAAAACCGGAAGTTTGAAAGGGAAGATTTCACGTCAACTCTTTCGAGTTTTTGCAGATACGGCAGAAATTTCATGTTTCATCTAAAACGGAAGACATTTTTTTGAAATGCTTTTATAATTATTAACTGCTGTGATAAGTTTACGGACTTCTCTCCTATGTCGCCAATTTGATGACTTTTTTTTTTTTTACAAGACGCACCTTTATTCTTAGCAATTCAAATTTTCCGGTGTTTGAAAATATGACCCCACTTCCGCCACTTAAATTCGTACTCAATAATAAAGAACTACACCCAAAATCTTAACGTAAAACCTTAAGAGAAAATTCATTTATATTTCGTAGTGTTCTAAATTGTTGGTGGACGCCATAAAATATGGAACAACTTATTTGTAGGTTCAGCTGGGTTATATCTAGATACAGACCATGACACACGTAAGTAGGTAGGTATATTATACAAGCGCATTAACACGATATATAAAATGATGCTAATAATAAAGTAGATGGTGGCAATAGAAATAATGCAGTAATATCTTAACTAACTGAACAACTTTAAAAAATAATCATTCGTGTAAAATTCATAAGCAACAAATTGGTGTACGATCATTTCTGAGACGATATCGGTTTTTATTGAAATCGAATCTCATCACAGGTTTTACGTCAAATAGAAATTTATAAGAACTTTTAACCTTCTCTACTGATATCGGCTCAGAAATAATCGTCCACAAATTTGTTTGTTGAATTCTTAGAACTTTACGTAAATAAAAAAAATATATATATGTGTAGGTGTCTGCGTATACGTAGCTTTCTATACATACGTTCATAAATATTAGAACTTACAAATAAATAATATGTCCCTGTTACTAATCGTGTTTCCTAGAATATGTATTCAAAAATCATAACGATCCATTTATCAGTTAAGGTGATTATTCTATACATAGAAAAATATATATGCATAATTAAGTTTATATAAGATAGAAGATAATGATGACAATAAAAAATAATAATGATAATATAGTAATATTTTTTACTAATAGTAATGTATATATGCCCATCGTGTTTTAGTTATTTACTCCCGAAAAACAATCCACCCACAAAAAAGGTCAATCTATATAATAATGTGTGTATTTTTATTTGTACGTACATTATTTCCTTGAAAAGAAAGGAGACCTTTTTATCATCGACGATAATGTAACCGATTAATTGGTGTCGCGAGCAGCCGAAAATTTAAGCTTTACTAATTTGAAAAGGAATTGTTCCCAAATCGAATATGACATTTGTTAAATCCGTTCTTTTAATTTTTATTTTATTTTAATACATCTAAAAAAAAAAAAAAAAAAAAAAAAAATTACGTCCATTTTATTTATTTAAAGAATGTTTGACTGACATTTTTTTTTACGTCATAAGGAATATTTATTGGTTTAAAAAGAATGAATTTATCACAGGGTGAAGGCAGTGCTTAAATAGATTACAACACGAACTGATGACCTTGTGGTGCCAAATTCGAATCCAATAGGTTTCATAGTACAATTTTCATGTAAGGATATGAGCAACCATTACGGGGTCCTTCCTATGAAAAGTCTAGCAACAGAATTATTGTAGCACACTGATTCATACGATTTGTTTATACTATCGAGTCGGTGGAAAAGATTTTGCCGATTTGTAGAAGGAACATTTTAAATCATTCTAATTTATTTTATGCCTATTACTTAAACATATCACCATGATTAATTTATAACGTTTCCTTTCAGAGTATTAACGCATCATTCATATTTTTCTGTAATATTCTCATCCAAGTTGAGCTGAAAACAACTTTTAGTCAACATAAATTACGTCATTTTCCATCGTGGTAATGCTGGTACTCACACAACACTACTGACTGAAGATCAATGAGAATTTAGTTGTGAAATCTTGCTCCTGCATGTTCTCAGGACCTAGCTTCGTCGGGTTATCACTTATTTTGAGGATTACAAAATACATTTTGATGACCTTAGGTTTACGCCATGAAAGAAGATGGAATAGGAGGTGGATTAATATTTCACATCAAACCGTAAAATAATTTATAAATGTAGATTTATAAGCTCGTTGGCAGATAGAATCAAATAATCTATCAAAAGGGCATTATTGCTATGAACAATGATTTTCAAAAAATTGCTAGATAAAGTTTTAAATCAGCAAAAAACTTTTGCGCCGACCTAATATCACATTTTAAAATAAACAGACAAATATATTCGTTTATTTTTTTAATTTAAAGAATATTTAGCTGACAATGACGGAAGAAAGACATTTTGTTCTCAATATTATTAACTCATAACAATATTAATTCAAAGAAAATAATATTGTTATTAAAAATAAAGTATTTCATATTTTGTGCTCCGGAACGCTTAATGTTTATTACAATTTATTTTCACCAAAATATGATTTCATTTAAACTTGAAAAATTATTTGGGAAGTTTCAAGACTTGAGTTTTGATACAAAGAGTTTCCCGTAAAGATTTCGCCGATTCCCTGGTAGTTTCTTTATAAATGTTTGCCTTAAACTGTATTTCGTTATAACATGCGAGCAGAATATTACCTTTTTTTTTAATTGACTTCCTCAAGAAGCAGGTTTCGTATACTTGTTGAAAGACATTTTGTTGGCACGAATATCGACAGATTACGATTCATAGAAGCCAGCTCCAAATGGCGTCAGATGGTTTCTTTCTAATACGATTCCTACTTAAGCAAATACTGAAGTTCTAAAAAGTTAAGAAAAAAGTTAATAGGAAAAATAGAAGTCGAGATTTAAGGATCAAACTTGGAATTCCGTGAGTAAAATCATGGAAAGATACGTTTTTGGTAAGTGGGAAATGGTATCATCCATAAAATACTAAAAAGGAAGTTGCTTCATGGTAATAAAATAATAAAAAAAACTAGATATGAATTTTTTTTTATACCATCCCGGATTTTAGTGATATTAACAGTAAGTATTAGTTTGCTCTTAATGTGGAGAAGGAATTATTTCCCGAAATATCAAACTATTTTCTACAATCCAGGGTTTTATTGAAAAATAAAATTGATGGGTTTTTGAATAAAAAGATCACATATATTCAATTATTTTGTTTTGTTCATCTCTTCTTTCAATATTCTGTTTTTTTTTCCACGTTGTTCATCGCTTTAATACATTTATACTTATTTACCAGTAATGCTTAACACACACGAACAAATATTATTAAGTAAAAAAAAAAAAAAAAAATGAGAATCAGGTAGGAATCATTCTATACTTGAAACACCACTAGACAAAAAAAAAAAGAAAGAAAAAAAAGAAAAAAAGAAAGAAAAAAAAGAAAAAAAGAAAGAAAAAAAAGAAAAAAAGAAAGAAAAAAAAGAAAGAAAAAAAGAAAGAAAAAAAAGAAAGAAAAAAAAGAAAGAAAAAAAAGAAAGAAAAAAAAGCAAAGAAAAAAAAGCAAAGAAAAAAAAGCAAAGACTAGTAAGAATCGTACTACCACAATGCCATTATTGTGCCATATTTCCGATATGTGGAAAATATGGTATAAAACCTTGAGTAACTTTTCCAGCTCCTTCGGTCCTATTTCTATTCGAGATTCACCTTGGATATCATTTATTGAACTTGGCCTTCTTTCACTCAATGGCGGAAGGAGTACAACTGCGTTGAGATTAATAGTTTAATTTCTCATTAAAAACCCATTAAGGTACCCCGGCAGAGTAAAGTCGGCGCTTTATTATCGTTCGTCACGAAGAGACTAATTTATCTTTCTGTACCAAGAAAACACAAGTCAGTTTAGGATTTTTCAATTCTCTATAAATTTTTCTCATATTTCGAGGTGAAATGTGATGACCAGAAATAGAGTTTTTATAATAACAGCCTTTTTTTGGACGTTGGCTGAATGAGAATTTGTTACTGTGGATCCTGGTGGCATTAACCGCTTGCGCCAGAAATCCAGTCACAAAGACATCCTCCAGCCAGAACAGCCTTTGATTGAACGATTCGCTATACAGCTCCGGGATCAAATCTCCAGAAACTACGTACGACGTCCCCGACACATAGGGCGGGTATTCTTTGCCCGGAAACGCATCTACGGAAGTAAACCACTTCGATTTTTTAGACCTCATTGGGGGAGCATGTTCGAAAACATAACCCATGATGAACTTGGAATGTTTTTCTTGGGCCAGCGTCTCGACCAACACCGGAATATTGACGTACATATCATCGTCAGTCTTTAGGACAAACTTGACGTTCGCACAGCGAGTGCTAACCCATCGTAAGTAGGAAATCGATTTGAGCGATAGGTTTTGGTAGCGATCAATAAAATCTTCCTGCACGATATCATTGTACAAACGACTCTCCCTGGCGATGTCCTCCTGGATGCTTGGATTTAACGATCGTCCCTCGAAGAAGACGAGCTTGATAGCTGAATTATTGGTGGCGTCTCTGCCCCACGTATTGCGAATCGTTTGCCTTTGGTCCTTGTTTTGACCTGCCGAACACACAGCAATGAAGATCTCTACATCGTCCGAGCAGTTATCTGCTGTGTGGATATAATTAAATATAGGACGGTGTTTGATTTGTTGGCGTTCGGGAGGGAAACTGTCACCGTTAACCTGAGGTCTCCTCAAAGCTGAATTCCCACTGTTTAGTGGTTCGTTGAAAAACATCACAGTCCGTCTGAGATTTCTGGAAGACTCCATAGTGCGATTCTCTGGAAATCTATAGAATTTGGTGTTGGAAAAAGAAGCTATCCATTGAACGAGCGGCCGCTGCTGCTGGACACTTGATTGCGACTGGATATAGTACGACCACATAAGGTCGGAGGCCATGAAACCGTACAGCAGGAAGCAGGAGAGAAAAATGACGAGCCACAGCTTCAATTTTGGCTTGGACATTTTACCTACAAAAGAAGAAAAAAGTAAGACATTAAAAATTTAAACAGATTTTTCATTATATACATAAAATAAAAATTACAATTAAATTTACCAAAATGATCCAAGATGGTAAAATTAAAGTATATTATAAATATTAAAGAATTAATATTTATAAAGTTATCTCAGCCAGATGTAAAAGCTCGATAAAACCAAATAGGAGATCGAGCTTATAATACGAGCAAACAGTTAATAAAACATGTTAAAAAACACTTTGAAAGAGAGTTAAAAACATTTAATCTGAAAAGGAAACACTAGATAAATGGGTAGTCCTTAATCCGCGGAGTTTTGAAGAAATACTTTCCTTCTCATCAGAGGGTAGGAATTAGCAAAATGCGGGATCGGATTTTGTATGCAAAAATATTTGATGAAACAGCAAGTAAGTCAAAGATCTTACTTGATAACAAAAAAGTGAAGCAGAGGGAATATGGTAAAGAAAAAGGTGATTACACGTGAATGGATAGTCGGTGGAAGATAAATAATCCAGTGACGGTAAAATCCAAATGTATAACTTCAAGAAATTTAATTGAATTTCCATTTGCACAATTAAAATCCAAGGAAATCCCGTAATTGCAAGATGGTCCAAGATAATCCAAAGGCAGAAATCCATGGAATAATTCACAAAAATGTGTACAAGGGAAAAAAATTCCAATAATATTAATAAAAGAAAAATAAGATGTTTTTCACTCTACTGCCGAGACAAATATTAGATTAAATGCTTTTAACTCATTTCAAAGTGTTTAACATGCTTTATTAACTATTTGCTCATATATATATATATATATATATATATATATATATATATATATATATATATGTTAATCATTTGCTTGAAACGTTACTCAGTTTGAATATACGAATTGTGATGGATAAATAAAATCTTTCTCCGTTTTTTTTATGACAAAAATGTTTTATATGAATTTTGAAAAGTCTAAGCTTAATGAATGCATTTTCATTTGGTTCCAGAGCATATATAGTTTAATAACGTACATATCATCGCCAGTCTTTAGGGCAAACTTGACCTGTGGCATAAAGGTCTACTCCATAAAGATCTCTAGCTGTGGCAAAGCTTGAAATGTCTTCTCAGTTATTAAATCATTTTTTTCTGATAGTTCCTAAGAGTTGTGGTTGATGAGAAAGAATCAGAAAACACAGTATTAATGCTGGAGTCTCTCAGGGGTTCATCCTGGGCCCAACTCTCGGATGACCTATATCAATGATCACTCAAATCCTAAGATCATTAGTAGACATTTATGCTTACGACATCTATAGAAACACTTCAAAGGCCCCAAACAACCAAGTTCTTTCTGATTCTCTCTCCTCTAATTTTGAGCACATAATGCAATGGGAAGAGGTGGCTGGTTCATTTTAATGCATTTAAAACCAAGCTTCTAGCTTTACATCATAAACGCTCTGATCCCCATCTGGTATCAACTGAAATGAATGGCCATCGTCTTGGGAAGACATGTTTTTACAAGCTTCTGGGCCTGACCTTTACTTCCGATCTGAAATAGAACATCAAATCCGTTGCCAAAGTCGCTGGAAAAATGGTAAATACCTTACTGCCGATGCAATTCTCTACCTGTATAAGAGCCAAGTACGTCAGGAATTGAGTATTTTTGCCACATCTGGGCAGGAGCTGCTAGTTACATATTTATCAAATGTTTACCTTAAAAAACGCCATTTTGAACAACTTACATGGTTCGTGCAACCGATACACTCTGCCGTCTTTTCTCCTTATTCGTGAAAATAATCGTCCCAACATTATATATATATAGTGCCACGCAAAAGTATTGGATGCATTACATTTTTCTTCATAACTTTAATTAGGGTTCAAGATTTTACCTAAAATTTGGTCAGTATATTCCTGTTACTATTCTAAATGACATTTGGTGTAGTAATTACAAAATCAAAGTTTAGGAAGATTATATCTAAGGAAAAATATGAATTAACAAACGCAAAAATATTGGATACACTTTAAAAAAAAAAATCTTTTTCTGAAATAAATTTAAATGACTTTTGCTTAGCGTGTTGCAATAATGCAAACGAGTTATCACTGACTAATCAGAAGGCTTTATATTAAAATAATTTTATAAAATTCTAGTTTGGGCTCACCTCTTCAAAGTCAACCAGTTCATTTATAAAAATGCCTAAAACTAAAGAGTTGTCAATAGACATTCGTAAAAAAAAAAAAAAAAATCACTGAATACAAAGGTAAAGGGTGTCGAATAATATCAAGGGAAGTTAATCTACCACTTATTACAGTTGAAAACGTTATTAGAAAGTTTAAAAACCCTGGTGAAGCTGTTGCAAATCTTCAAAGATGTGGTCGGTCAAGGAAATTAAACGAAAAAAAAAAAAAATCAAGGTGGGTAGCAGAAAAGCACAAAAAAAAAAAAAATCTTACTCGTGGGAAAATTCCAACCGACCTCAGAGAAGCTGGGATTAATGTGAGCAAGGATACAATCAGTAGAGTTCTAAATCGTGCAGGTTTTGTATCAAGGTCCAAGAAAAGTTCCATTATTGAAGCTTAAACATGTCAGATCACATTTGAATGTTAAAACATATGGAGAACAATCTCAAGAATTTCGGAACAAGGTAATCTGGTCAGACGAAACGAAAAGCGAAATATTTGGAAGAAACACAGCAACACATGTATGGCGTAAAAATGGCACCGCCTATAACAAAAATACCATTCCTACGGTAAAGTTTGGCGGTGGTTCGATTATAGTATGGGGATGTTTTTCATCCAAAGGTACTGGTGAACTAGAAATCATCAATGGTAGAATGAATGGACGTATGTACAGAGAGATTTTTGAGAAAATCCTCCAGAAATCTGCTGATTTGTTGGGACATAATAGCAATTTTGTGTTTCAGCAGGACAATGATCCCAAGCATACTGCCAAACTAATCAAAAATGGCTTAGAAATAATGGAATTGACGTTCTTATTTGGCCCAGTCAGTCTCCAGACTTCAACTCAATTGAAAATTTGTGGAAAATATTGAAAATCAATGTTCACAAGAGGAATCCACAAAATATTCAACAACTAAAACAGTTCTGCAAAGAAGGCGCAAAATACCTGCATATCGTTGCAAAACCCATGTGTGCAATTATAGAAAGAGATTGGAAGCTGTTGAAAGCAATAATGCTATGAAACTAAATATTAAATCAATGTATCCAATACTTTTGCGTTAGTTGATTTATATTTTCCTTTAATATAAACTTTCTAAACTTTAATTTTTTAATTACTTTCCCAAATATTAGTTAGAATAGTAATAGGAATATACTGACCAAGTTTTAGGTAAAATCCTGAACCCTAATTAAAGTTATGAAGAAAAATGTAATGTAGCCAATACTTTTGCGTGACACTGTGTGTGTGTGTGTGTGTATATATATATATATGAGTGCGTGTGCGTAGAGTCATCACGTGTCATGTTTGAAAAAGAGGAAAAATATTTTTTCGTAAATAATATTCAAAGTCGTTATTTTTTTTTTCAAATCCGGTCATTTTTTTTATTGACTAACGGGGGGGGGGATTTGCTTAATCGTAAAATACACTTAAATATATTTTAATTCGTGTAGATTTCGTATTTATTATTACAGAATCAAATCTCTATTGTATTATATTGTACCTAATATTTAGTAGCGATTTGAAAAGTTTAAAAAATAACTAGAATCGAAACCAAAACATTTGCATTCCGGCCGGGTTCCTTACCGATATAGCCATCGAGAGACAGTTAAGAAAGGTTTAATATTAAACGACTTGAAGAAATGAATTAGATTTGGGCATGCGCAGAAAGAAATGAAAAAAAAATATGTCGGAAAGTTGAAATGAACATTTGCATTTCATCGTGCCGATACATATTTTTACGCGTTATTCATCCATCTAAATAAAGATTTTATTCGTTATTTTCTGTTAATTTCAGTATTATGTGACCAGTAGTTTAAGAGTTTATCGGTTAAATACTTAGACACATGCATACATGTGTTTTATTCATATAGATAAAATTCGGGTTTTGTCTTTATAGACGCATCGTCTTTATAGACTTTGATGAAACAGCCATAATTCCTTAAGATTAAAAACAATCATTTTTTTTTTTAATAAAATCTGTCGTTTTTATCAGTTGACGTAAATCAAGTCTATCAGATATCAATGAATACGGCAAGCATTAAATCAAATGTATCGTTAGGAATTGGGATCTTACATAAATACAAAATTGTGGTATATTTATCATAAGTATACAAGTTCTAAATATTAAAAATCAACAAATTATTTGTGTACGTTTCTGAGACTAATACCACTAAGTCTCTTCATCAGCACAATAATATTTATTCTTCTCGAGATGACGTAAATTTAGTAATATAAAGGTTTGATAACGAGTCAAAAGAATGAAAAGAATATTCTATTGTCACAGCCCTAGTTATGGCCGTAGATGCATGGGTGTATATGGTTGGTTGGTTGTTTTACGGCATATCAACCCTTTTCAGGTTATTTAATGCCGAATCTAGTGATTTTGAAGAATTTTTTTTAAACAGAATATATATTTTTTTTCAAGTCAGTTTCTATTTAACCTATAGTTGGGACCCTAACAGGTATTACCACTCCGGGTCAGAGTGGACCTGGGAGCAATGACAATTAGATGGTGGTTCCATACTCCACAAAGGCCGCAAGCTGGGGGCTCACCATCGGATATAGTTTAAGGTCATATCCAGAACCGCATGTGTGTATAACGAAACGGTAAACAAGATTGCGTTTTAGTTTGCGTCAACAATTTTAAAACTGATCTACAAAGATTATGAGAAAAATTATCAAAGCAAATAAAAGCATCAAAAACTACAGTCGGGTGTTTTTTGTTCATCAAATGTGTTGCAATGAAAAGCTCCTGCCTTAAATTATGATGTGATTGAGCTTAGAGTTTAACTGCAACGGGAAATGCTATTGGGCATAATGTTTATCTGAAAATAAGAAAGAAACCTGATGATTCTCACTGTGTTCTATGTATTACAAAACTAAGCTAAGCATCAGATATAGAGGTAGGAGGAAAGAGGAGAAAGAGATGAAGAGAGAAGAAAAGTGTGTATGAGAGAGAGAGAGAGAGAGAGAAAGGAGAGAAATGAGAAAGGGAGAGGAGAAGGAGACGTGGAGAAAGGGGGTGGAGAGCTGGATGAATGCTAAGAGGTGTTTAGGAATGGTTGGAATCGGCGAACAGTGGCAATGTCAGACCGGCCAGACGGTTTTTGGCCATTGTTACTCGGACTGCTGCTTCAAATGCTTCTCCGAATTACCGAAACGCCGGACTCGACACCACATTCTCCCACATCGTCTCCGATCAATCTACCTTCCCATCTCCACTGCCAGTAAAAATGCGGGAGGGGGAGGAGGTGAAGTGTAAAAAGGAGGAAATCAATTCTGCAGCACAAAAAAAAAAAAAAAAAAAAAAAAAATGAAAGAAATGCTTTGGGGGTTTTTGTTTTTTGTTTTTGTTCGAGACAAAAATAACCGGAAAGATTGGAACCATTCTCGTCGGAAGATTGAGAAAAAAGAAAAAGAAAACAGAAATAATAAAATAATAAATTTCTTTGTGATTGGACGTGATAACCAGACAACTGCCTCAGACCAGAACCTAAACACTGTGCCTTCCAGTGAATTGGCTTTATAACACGCGCGTGCGCGCACACACACACACACACACACGCTTTGAAGAATAGATATAAACTTTATTTCTCTCGCCTGATAAGGAACAGTTGGTTTTATAATGAACCAATTTGCTGCTAAACATTAGCATGTTCAGTGTTACTGTTGCGAGTATGTAATATTTGTCTATATAAATAAAAATTATTTGGCTCTTTTTTATTGAGCACTCTTAATAGCCTCGTTTTAATTCATGGGTGTTATCTTCTGAATGCCTTGAACCTGGAATATGTGTGTGTGTGTGTGTGTGTGTGTGTGTGTGTGTGTGTGTGTGTAAGCAAAATCAAGACATTTCAAAAAGGTGCTGATGGCAACAAAAAGTGTATTTCATTTTACGTTACAATTGTTTCCATGTCCGGTCGACAATTTCAAACATTACATCATTTGAGAATTTTCAAAAACCAGCATTTCTTCAGAGAAGTCATATATATATATATATATGCACACTTGGTTAGTTGCATCCCAATTGTCAAAGGAGAAAATCAGTCCACAATCATATTTTTTTGTTCAGTATTTCACTATTAAGAAATGGCCAATTGATAAATTACATTGTATGAAACAATATAATAGAAAGTCCAACCACAGAATAATATAACCTGGTTTAAACTATAGTATTGTTAGCTATTCGGCATTAGTTTTCTTAAAATTAGTGGGTACTCATTTTAGTATCGAATTGTCCGATCTGCACGATGCTCTCCGCGTAAACCTTAGCTAGACGTTAAATCTGATAACGTCAAACGATTACATACGAAGTCGGGGAAGGTTTGGCACAGAACATACAAACAAAACAATGTTCTTATCCACAATATGTGAATTTGTGATTTCGATCCAGGCACGTTTTTGATGGCACAGTCACCTGCAGGACGATGTATTTTCACCAGTCCTATTAGCGGAGTTAGGTGCTGGACGTGACGACATAGCTTTTACATATATACAAAGACGAAAATGATGCAAGTATTCATGTACAAATGGCAGCGTTACCGCATGTTTATATAGAAATAACATATAATTTTATAATACAAAACTATTCAGTTTCATATGACTATCAAAAAATATGTAAACAAAAAAAAATACATGGTAACAACACAAACTGCTTCAAATGTTTTATTTTTTTTTCAGGAACAAGTACTAGACAAAATAATGTGGTTTTGTTTATTTGTTAAGAGGAAAACAATGAGATAAAAAGGTAAAAAAAAAACAAACAAACTTTATTACAATTTTATTGTTCTGTTTATATGATAGACGTTAGGCAAAAAAAAAAAAAAAAAAAAAAAAAAAAAAAAATCAAAACACACAAATATAATCGGAACCCCCCTCCATCCTCTCGCTGTTTTAAAAAATCTGACTTGAAAGTGGGCGGATAAAGAATTAGTCACGAAAGCCGATAAAGTACTTGAGAATATTTTCTAGCGATAGTGGGTGTAGTCAGAAATAAATTATATGGATACAGCACATACACACATGTGTGCGTGTGTAGATGATAATTTGACAAACTGTATAGTTAACAAACATGAAAATTGTTATGGTGTAAGCAGATCTACGCAATTCTGGAATAAATGGGATTATCCAGAGACAATGAATACATTAACATCTAAACGTCGTGGTAGAAATAAGTGACAGTTATGGCCCCAGAATCATGACGTGTACTTCTGGAACATACCTTTTTCTAATACACGTTTTAGATAATTATACAACTTTATATCGTTTGGATATTACCGGCCTGTAATGTCACTGCAAAAAATATTATCATCATTATTATTATTATTATTAATAGAGGAAGAAGAAAAACTAGAAAAATACATAATGTAAAATACTGAAACGATAATTATGGCAGCAAGAGACATGGAAAAAAATCAACAAAACAGAAGATAGAGAGAGAGAGAGAGAGAGAGAGAGAGAGAGAGAGAGAGAGAGAGAGAGAGAGAGAGAGAGAGACAAAGGATATAACGAGAAAAGAAAAATAAGAGAAACAACTACACGGAAGATTCATAAGAATGACAAAAGATATAAGGAAAACACATGGACATGGATGCGAAAAGGACATGTAAATCGAGAAACTGAATCCCTAATAACTGCAGTACAAGATAACTCGATAACAACGAACCACGTCAAAGCAAAAATTGACAAAACACAAGAAAACAGCAAATGCAGACTGAACAAAGAGACGAAACGATAAACCGTATAGTAAACTTACTTTTATTTATTTTTATTATAATCATTATTTTAAGTTTTATTAAAAAGTTCTGTAAATATATTAAAAACGCACTCGGAAAGACGCCCATTTATTTAAATATATTACTTTTGGATGTTTTTGTCATTTAATAAATTGATCACGTGAAGGTATCATGAGATTAAATCAAAATTTAATATTTAAAAATATATTAATTGTCGCCAAAGTTAATGTTTTAAAGAATAATTAAATTGAATTAAAAAAAAAAAATCGCTGTATATAAAAATCAATCTTGGTCGCAAAAATCCGTGAAACAAACTGAAACATTCACAAAATCCGAACAAGGCAGTTATTTTATATTTGTTTTTGCTATTAATAAGTTTGGCTTAAGTGTATTTAGTTATTTATTTTATTATAATTATTTGAAGTTTTTTTTAAAGTTCTGTAAATATATTAAAAACGCACTCAGAAAGGCACCAATTTATTTAAATATCTTATTTAAATACGTTCGTTTTGTTACTTAAAAAAATGTTTTGTAAATATATATTTTTTCTTTTAAATCTTCAAAAGTTTTCTAAATATATTTTAAAAAAATCTTTCTTGCGAATATTCGCTTATGTCTGCTATTTGACGCGAAATCAGGTTTATTTTATTTTATTAAAATTAAAAAAATTTAAACAACTTGTGTCAAGGTCGAATCACCGGTGTCAATTGAAATGTGCGACGGTTGTCACTAGTCGTCGTCGTTTGCTACAGGGTATCTATTCTTTACTTGGTCCCATAGAGTTAAACAACAGAAATAAATGGCGAGGAGAGAAAGTTGCTGACAAGTCTTCAATCAAGGCTTCAATTAAGGCCGCATGGTACATCTTTGGAATGATTCTTCACAATGATTTGCATTTATTCCTAATCCATGTGTGAGTGAGTAGGAACGAGTGAGATGGGGAAGGGTGAAAGAATTGTCTGTGACAGGGGAAGGTGAAGATAGATGACCTAGTGATAAGTTCTCACCGAAGTGAATTCTTGAGCCTCTAAAAGATATTGACAAACTATAAATAGACCTTGGTGGTGGAGGTGGCAGCAGCAGCGGCAGCGGCAGAATAATTGCACAGCGTCTTTTTGGAGAAGAAGTAGAAGAGAAAGAGGATGTATTGTTGATTGAAGGAACCAATTAACCAACCAAGTCAAACATACAGAAAAATGAAACACTGTTCACAATTAAGGAACTTTTTTTTTTCTGTGAGACGTTTGGAAATATTTTGTTCCAAAGTGGAACGTTGGAAAACTCATCTGTTTTGTAATATCCAACATTAGATTAAAATTACAAAAAAAAAAAAAAATAAATAAATAAATAAAATAAATAAATAAATAAAAAATAAAATAAATAAAAAAAATAAAAAAAAAATAAAAAAAAATAAATAAAAAAAATAAAATTAAATAAATAAAAAAAAAAAATAAATAAATAAAAAGAGGTTTTTGCATGTAAACATGCAAAGGGTGTAGGTTAATAATTAATGACCGAATTTTAAAAAATGAATAAACAAAAAAAAAAACAATGTTTCTTTGTGAATTTTATAAAGTTCCACTTCGATGATCACATATGCCCTTCAAACGACACGTGGTGCCTCAGTGGTTTCCGAATAAAGGGACATAACTCTTCGGAACATCTGGATCATAATCTTTTATATTCAGATATTATAGTTTAATAACCAAAAAGTCCATATGTTAGCATTATTACACGTGTGAAATAAAATAGGCTTTCCTATGTTAAGAAGGTGACAACCATATGCGCCATTCCCATAAAATGTTTTTGAAATGGAAAATCATTCTCTCCCTATATATATATTTATTTTTACTGTTTTAAAAATAAATAAATAACAATATATCTTGTTTACGTCCAAAATAAAAAATGGGCAATTTCCAAGAAAAACAAAAAAACAAAAAAGCATCCGATCTTCAAGGTGAAGACGCTAAACTCAATATCGTTAAAAAAAAAAAAAAAAAAAAAATCAACATTATATATATATATATATATATATATATATATACATATATAAGCTGAACGTCTGTGTGTCTGGTCACAAATAGGCTCCTATATGGTTGACTAATGTACAAAACTGATTACATATAATGATAGAAGGTATATCGAGGATCAGAAATGGGTATGTTTGATCTGGCAGAACGGTGGTTCATAAAAATTGTGGGGTCTGCGTTCGCGCCTGGCCCCCAAAGTATGGAAATAAAAAATGAAAAAAAAAAAAAAAACGTTTACAAGTGTTTTTTTTATATAGATGTACATAATACTCTGATAAGTATGTTTCAACTTAAATAGGGATGGTATAATAAAATTATGGGGTCTGCGTTCGCGCCTGTACTCCATGGAAATATGGCACAAACTTTAACAAAGACTTTTCATATCTATTTGCGTAAGTATATTTTGATAATTATGTTTCAATTTGAAGAAATATGGTGTAATAAAATTATTAGGTGTTCGTTCGCGCCTGACTTCCATAGAATGTAAATATGTCCCAAAGTTTAATAAGCTTTTTTAAAAGGGGTGAGGGTCCAAATAACAGCTTAACTTTAATCTTAATTCACGGTAGCTTTTATTTATTTTTTTTTGAGTTGAATCATATTGTGTCGAATAAATTCACCTCATAAATTCACGTTCTTATTAAAGTGAAAGCCAAAAATGTCTGAACTTTAGACAATTCTCGACACAAATTTTGAATAACTGTTTTTTCCTTCTCCACTTGCACGTGGCACTCTTTCGGAAATAGATAAATAATAAAAAATAAGAACGTTACTTGTTATCGTGTCAAAAGAAGGAAAAAATCCTGCTCGCGTGATTACGTATCTTTTTAAAAACATTTACATAAACAGATATAAAAATAAAAAGGTTAAGTTTTTTTCTGTCAGTGTACCAGAAGGAATTCAGTTGATTACAACCCTTTCTGCGTGTTCTTTATATTACAATAAGTACAACCCCGAATCCGACGGCGCAATACTACCCCGTTCAATACTGTAAAACTGAAACGAAGCTGTTCTACTTGAAAAGGGCGCCATTTTCTTATTCATATCGATTCTTTGCTTTAAAAACTTAAGTAATTACGTGTTTACTTTTTTTAATATCCCATTTTGCTTTTTCGGATTATTTTACTAAAGTAAGTAAAGCTTCATTATTTTTCAAAACTGTTTTTGTTTCTTTGTTTTTCGATATTTCGGCGATATTATTTAGTAAGAGTGTTTAGCGGAAAGCTGACAAACGACTACCCGAAAAAATAAATATACAAGAAATAAAATGTTACCATAATCAATAAAAGTTCAGTTCATGTTTTTTAGGGTTTTGAAATAGTTTTTAATGTTTTTTACTTGAAATAATTTCAGCGAACCGAAGTTAAAACGAAATTTGAGGCGTAACTACTTAAATGAATTTTTATATAAACTACACATGCCATAATCGAATATTCCTCAAGCACAATATAATGTAAAACATTAAAATATGTTTATAAATATTCCTTACGTTGACGGAACTCTCTTAAATTGTTAACACAGAATGCTCAGGTGCCCCTCCTTCAAATTGAAAACGGGGCTCTCCATTTCAAAATCGCTGCTATTTTGATTTTTTTAAAACCGATTCGTGAATTAAAAACAACCCCCCCCCCAAAAAAAACAACTTTTTTTTTACAAACTACTTAAAATTACAAACCAATGAACTTTTTACCATAAAAGTAACTTTTATTGACTATGGTAACATTTATTTCTTGTATATTTATATTATTATATATATAACATTTTCTCTTTGTAAGGAAACATCATTTTGTTGGTCATTCTTGGCTACAAATGGAAACAAAGTTGATACAAAAAATATATTTTCGCGAAAATGATCTTTACTTTCATCATATTTTGTTTAGGGTAAAATTTTTGAGTATCAAAACCTATCTCTTTACAACCCCCTCCTTTTCATAACCTATCATACTTTCATCAATCACAGTCCATTTTCTGTAGGCTGTTTTTGAACCCAGTCAATGACAGGTACTTCTGCTAATATATATATATATAATAAATAAATTCAAAGGTTAGAGAATTTATATGCAAACTTAGAAATCTATTATATAAAATTTACCGGGGAAGACAATGGAAGTGGTCCCGAATCTCTAAGTTCACTCTGAGTGGTCTATGATGACAAATCACTTAAAACTTAAGTACCCTATTTGTATGACATTTACATCATATGTATGATTTTCTATCTTGTGCAGACAATGAAAGTGCTTCTAATCCAAGAGAGTTATGGAGGCCGAACCTTCCTTAAAACATCAAATATATTTATTTTTGATTAAATTTATATTATACTAGCGAAAGTACCCGTCGTTGACTGGGTTCAAAAACAGCCCACACACACACAGCTTTATATTATAGATGTATAAAAATCTCCATGGAAAAGAATAGGCGTTTTCCCGAATATCTACGTTTCCCTCTATGTTACGAACATTTACGTGCGCCAACCTCTGAGTAACCCCCTTAAAACTTCAAATATGTATATTCTGTTTTAATTAAATTAAAAACCTATATTCATAGTTTTTCATCATTTCAGATACACCCGGCTATATTACAGGATGAGATGCGGCAGTAAAAACAAAGCAAATAATAATACCAAAGAGCCGAGAAGGGGTAAGAAGGATTGAAAGACCGAGGAGAGAGCGCTGGCCAGACCTCAGCTGGACAAGCGCAAAGAGAACTGGGACCTTGGGGAGGCTTAGTGCCACTCAAATTCCAGTATAAACCAATGACCATTGCCACCGAATAATCAATGGTAAGCGGTTGTTGCGATGACGCAAATTCATTTGCAAATGCTATCGAAGAAGGTGGAGAGAGCTGGACGTCCGGGGAGACTTGTCACTCAGCTTCCAGAGAACACCACAGGTTTCCAATTAGATCGTTTGTTGACTTGTGTGAAAGCTCCATGTGAGCCAATAATAATAATTTGGCGTTATGAGCATAGTGAAAAAGCACATCTTAGTGATTCATATTTAATCCTTAGCAATGTCGGATCTTCCAGCTAGTATTCATTCATTCAAGTGGTGTCTTGCCTGGCCCTCCATTTATCTCTCTCCCCAGAGGCATTCATGAATTCATTGTTGGTCATCATTTTTGATGTTGCCCAGGTATTCAGACTGTCAACATGTTTCTCGCAGTCGTCCTCTGCTTCTTCCACCCAACCCAGAGGGCTCTTTTTTGGGAGCTAAATTTTATCCGCATTAAAAACCGATATTGCGTCTAACTTTACCTTTGTAGGGAGGGGCAATAAACAGGAACAACATTTTAATTTTGGATCGTTCAGGTATTGTTTCTTAAAATAAAGCAAAAAAACTAGATTTCTATATAAAAGACAGTGGACAAAAAACGCGAGTGATACGAGTAGTCAACAATTTTTCATGATATATATTAAAGTACAATTAACCCGTTAGAGTAATTATATATATATATATATATATATATATATATATATATATATATATATATATATATATATATAAAGTGAAATTGTGTGTATGTCTGTACATTTCCTTGCCAAAGTACTCTGACTATTTTCAGTCTACAGACTCGAGATTTGACATAAGGAGTATTGAGATTTGGGAAAATCCGTTTAAATCATTTTCGGCGGGAAATTTAGCTGGCAAGGGGTCAAAGTTTTTAACAATTTGACCTTTGAAAACTCTATCAAACTCCTCCGCCAATTTTGGGCCTAAAGACTTGAAATTTTAGATGTAGGTTACTTAGACATGAATCAAACCTTTTAACTTGATTTGAGCCCAAAGCAATAAATGTTAAAGGGTCAACATTGGGGTCAAAATTTAAAAAAAATTGACCTCTTTGGCCTCTACCAAATTATAAACGTGCTTATAGTAATATCTCATAGGATTAGCGAATCTCTCGACAGAGGCTTCCTCTCTAGGGCAATCGCTCTTGACATATCAAAGGCCTTGATAAGGTATGGCATAAAGGTTTACTTCACAAGATCACCAGCTATGGTATAGCTGGAAATGTTTTATCAAGTATTAAATAATTTCTCTCTGATAGGTTAATGAGAGTAGTGGTTGATGGGTAGAAATCAGAAGCTCTCAATATTAATGCTGGAGTCCATCAGGGGACCATCCCGAGTCCAACTCTCTGATCTATATTAATGATCTTCCAAATTACATCCTTACATCATTCGTAGATATTTATGCTGACGACACTACAATCTATGGTAGTACATTAAAGACCGCAAACGACAAAGTTCTTTTATTCTCTCTCCTCTGATCTTGAGCATGTGGTACAATGGGGAAAGCGGTGGCTGGTTACTTTTAATGAATCTAAAACCAAGCTTCTATCTCTACACCATCTACGCTCTGATGCCAATCTGGCATCAGTTGCAATGAATGGCTCTCGTCTTGGAGAGGTTTCATATTTTGACAAACTTCTGGGCTTGACCTTTACTCCTGACCTGAAATGAACACATCAAATTCATTGTCAAGGTCACTGGAAAAATGGTGGGATCATTCTACCGTTCCAGTGGATATCTCACTCCTGATACAATTCTCTACCTATATAAAAGCCAGGTACGACCAACGATGAAGTACTCTTGCCACATCTGGGCAGGAGCTGCTAGAAGCAGCTTATCCTATCTTGACAGAGTTCAAAATAGACTTCGCAGTTTAGTGGGGGATACCCTTTTCTCTTCCCTGTAACCTCTTTCCTACAGAAGAGACGTCGCAAGCCTAATTCTGCTTTACCATTATTTTCATGGCAAGTGTTTCTTTTTTTTGGGGGGGGGGGGAGGGCGTCGTCCTCTTCGCCTTAAGTTTAGGAGAGTCGAAAGTGTGTGTTAGTAAGCAACTTCCTATACCTTTTGTTCCTCTTTGTTGTTGTAAAAAGTGGATCTTGGGGTTTATTTTCAACCTGCCCCTCTCCCCAATCAGTTCCTGTTTATTTTGATGCGGGAATTTAGTTCTGTGCAGTTTTAGGAGGTACACCCTCCCAGGCTTTGCTTTTTCTCTTTTGAGAAAAGGGGCCTAGTTTATTGTTAATCGCCTGAGACGCCCTCGCCGGGGAATGCTAACGGGTCTGCCCAGGCAGCTTTTTGCAGGTCAGAGTACACCCCCCCCCCGTCGGGGGCACAGACTTCTCAATCCCACTTCTCGACCCTGGTGTCTAATGTTCTTGCAGTTGCAGAGCACTAAACGACCCCATAACTCACTTCCATTATTTTCTCCTTTAGTGCTCACATTACCTGAATGATGTTTCTGACAAAGGGGGAAGAATTGCTTCTACTGCTTCTGTATGCGTCGGAATCTATCCATCTAACACTATTGTATGCTGGTTTTTGACCTTTAACTAGTAATTTTTAAAACATCTTATATCATATGGCTTAATGGCTTGTCTGGAGCGATTCAGAAGTAGTCTTTTATTTCGTCTATTTGTGGCAACTTTGTTATATCTGTTCGTCTGATTAGTAGGACGATTCTACTTTCGAGGTTGTTGCGGCGATTTAAAGTCACACTGATGTATCTTTATAAAACGAAACGTGTCTGTAGATGGTGTATATATATATATATATATATATATGATTGCAACGTCTTGTCAGACGAGTGCCACTCCCTCAGACATTTAAAATCCATGAGCCCAAATGCCCGAGGGAGTATCTATACAAATATGATGTTACAGAGTCTTAGCTTTGTACGACAGCTAAGTCTCTCTCTCGGTTCAAAATGTTGAGATCCAGCAACAAGCAAGAGCAAGATAGCCAGCAACAAATTAAACTGCAGACCAGCTTAATGCGGGTAATGGTTTTCCGCTTTATGGTTTTTTTTTGTTAAATCAGAAAGGTTGCCTTCACCACGGCTTACGGGAGCCCTCTCCAATACACACACACACACACACACACACACACACACACACACACACACACACACACACAGTGCTAGTTGGCCGTTGACCCATTCGCCCTTTGGAAGGTCTTGCTTTTAATCCTTCAGGGAGACTAGCCGCCCTCCTCACCAAACAAGTCTGGTGGGGAAACCAGTTTAGTCGCCGGTGACCCGACCATGAGGCAGGTAGTACTGGGTTACATGGTACCAGTAGCACATGACATGACACACATATATATATATATATATACACACTGTAGTTTTATTGGTAGTTTAAAATCAATAAATAATTATTATTTTATCATTATAAGCCGTAGAAGATTTTGCTTTAAACAAAATCAAACAAAAAAGACAAAATAATCGTCTTGGCATCGGAAAAGAGGCACAAATTTTTCCGATTTCGGTACCGATACCCCCTCCCTGATTAATCAAACCAACACACACGTACATATACATAAATTATTTACGTTAGTTAATCAACGTCTATAAAATGTTCATTCAACAAAAATTTGTTGTGGATGAAAAAAAGAATCCTATTCTCTGGCTGGCCTCCTAAAACCCAGACTAGTCATAGGCGGCGTTGTTTTGCAGTAACTTAGAAAATTGAAAGAACATTTATTTGCATGCAAAAAACTGTAGAGGTAATTGTTGAACATTTCATATTAAAAGAAATCTACGGGCATTTTATACATATACGTATGAATGAGACAGACATTATATATATATATATATACACACACACACACACACAATTTACCGATTTTCTACTTCAGACCTAAATAGCTTCTGTCCTAAAATTATTAATGTTTAATTCAGAGTAACCATTTACTTTTCTTAAAATATCTAAAATGTCTGTCTTAAAATAAATCTAATTCACTTCAATTTCTTTGCAAATATAATTATTCCACCTCGGAATATTTTTGGAGGGAAGAAATCTATACTTTCTTTATCAAGTGTCAGTTGCAGATAAAAGCTATTTTTCTATCAGTCGCAAATTCGCCCTTTTGTTTAATTATATTAAACAATTGTTAAAAATTCATATTTTCATTCAAATAAAAAACTGTCGTAGTCAAACACGGCCCCCCCACACACACTATTTCTCAAAAATTGAATAACGAACCCCATTCTTCTAGTCCCTCTCCACAACCTCATATTACATTTTTCAAATTATTTTAAGATTTTGATTTCTGTATTTTTTTCTACCCCTTCGATGCGCACAGATAGTTCTCTAAGGAATTAATGTATTTTGAAGTGTTAAAAAGGAGGTTCTGCCGTCAAAGCTCTCTTAGATGCAGGACTACTTCTATTGATTTTCTCCGAAACGGAAAATTTTACACATATAATTAAAATTTCAAAATGGCTACAATTTGAAGTTTTAAGATCAGGTTCTACACCACTTCCTCGGGGGGAACACTTACAAATTTGGGGCTGCTTCCACTGTTTTCTCGGAAGGATGTTTACGTATGCAATACACTTTTTACTTTTTATGTAGATTCTCTAACTTTTTTTATAGGGAACATACAACACACACATTAGATTAATCGAAGAACTGTAATATAGCCAGGGAACCAACACGTTGTAGTTTTAGTCGCAAAGGAGATCAAGACAAAGAATAGGAAAGAACTTCAACACGAACCCACTTTTTCGTATTGTAGCAACGATATTTTTTTATCTTCATTCTCCCGCCACGCGTAACTTCTTGTTACGGCTGTGACGTCTCTCGACTGATCGTCTTCTCTAATGTGCTCTCTCCTTTTTATAGTCTTTTAACTTACAGTGACATCATTTCGCATATGCGCATCCGCTCTGTCACACACACACACACACACACACACACACACACACACACACACACACACACACACACACCATATATAGAAATCAGAAATTAGCATCAGGAAGAGACCTCAATTTTTGAGAACTTCGATTGAAGTAAAATTAAACAGAAAAAGAGAATCTATATATATAAAAGCGAAAATGTGTGTATGTATGTATGTGTGTTTGTGTGTCCGCTAAAAACTTTCGACAGACAGAACAAAAATTCACAAACTCGGTATCATATTGAAGCTCAATCTTTCGTTTGAAAAATATCGAAAAATTGGCCAAAAACGTTCATTTTTTCACCCCGAAATCGACAATTTTCGGCAGGGGGGGGTCAACAAAAACGGTCCTCTCGTGACGACGACTGGTTCTACGCATGCGTCAGATGCCGTCATGAACTGATTTACTTTAAATAGTTGAAAAACTGACTAAATTTCATGTATGTCGCGTTAGCTCAGTTTATTAACGCATTGGTTCATTATCTAAACGTTTTCGGTTCGAATCGTGGTGTGAGATGGTTTTTTTTTCGATTTTTTAAATTTAAATATTAAACCAGTGTTATTAAGCCATTTTTAACGTAACGTTTGTTTTTCTGTTTTTTTTTTAAATTTTTTTTTTTTTTTTACTTCGCTTATCCACCCCCGACCACACTCAAAAACACCCGGGTACACACCGATTTTTTAAATTTTGATATCGAAACAGGCTTTAAGCCATTTTTCACGTGTTTGTTTTTCTGTTTTCATCGTTCGTTTGCCTTACGTTAGTTCTTTTTGTGTTTTTTTCAATGTTTTGATTAACCGCCGCTTAAGTTTTAACTTTTTTTTTTTTTTTTTTACTTCGCTTATAACAAACAAAACTGGTCATTGACGTCGTCGTCGTAACGCTCAACGACTTCCGTGCGCGCACCTGTCAATTTGATTCAAACATCTTTCAGTAACTCATTCTGGCTGGCCGATTTATTTTCAAACTTCGCCTCAGGGCTTCGGGTTCGATCCTACCCCCGGTTTCTTTTTTTATTTAACACCACACACACCTCCAAACACCCGGGCAACGCCGGGTACCCCCGCTAGTCTATAATATAAATCTCACCTGTTTGTTTAAATGTATGTATATCTAAAACTTTCGACAGAGGCGACGGATTTTCAAAAGATTGATATCGTTTTGAAGCACGTCTCTTCGGCCGACAAATATCGAAAAATTGGCTACAAACATTAATTGCTTCACCCTACAATTGGACACTTTTCTACAGGCAGAGGTCACTTTTTTCGACGATATTTTCGAAAGTCATCCCTCTTTTCGATTAACTATCCTTAATTTAAACCTTTACCACTTCTGGTTTTGCGATAGACGCAACGGCAAAGACGTCACATTTTTTTTTTTCACGTTCTCTTCTCCTTTCGTGGTACAGGTTCGAGCCTACCTGGCTACTACCACATTTTTTTTCAACACATACCGGCAAACACTCGGGCAACGCCGGGCACCCAGGCTAGTATTTCTTAAAAGCAAAATGTCCATCTTTTCTTTGTTAAATGTTAATCATTCTTTCTAAATTTTTTTTTTTTACTAAGCCAGAATGTAAAAATAATCACAATTTCGAAAATTCATGAACTTTTCTTAACTGTCATTTATTTCTGGAGATTTTGTCTTTCGATACAGACATTTAAAAAAACAAAAAAATAAATAAATTGATAACATTTTTTAGCTCTCTTTACTCCGTGGATTTAGGGCAAAACTTTCTGATTATAGATCAATACTCTTCTGATTAACGACAGGACAGATACACCTTGGTTCTAGCACGATAGCTGAAAAGAGTCTATAAAAATTTAAAAAAGGTATACGCAATTATAAGTAATCCGCACTTAATGGGGGAGAATGTATTTTAATATACAACTTCCTGAATAGAAGAGTACCATTGCAACTAACGGAAGAACCCCACCTTTTTAGACCGTCTTTTAAAAATCTGATTCATGAATTAGGGGATCCCTACTGAGCTTGGTGACGTTTAAAGAGATATTAATTTCAGATTCTTTTACAGGGGGTGGCTCCTCTAGGGCTGCACCTCTATCGTTATATCAAAAGAGGATAACAAGTGCATATTTATCCCCCACCACTAGCACAAACGAATGAAAGCCTGGATGTGACACAAGGTTGATCTCAATGTTGAGGTGGCCATCGCTGAACTCCACAAGAGCGTCCATGGTTCTAAGGGGTCCAGTTATTACCACTGATCAAACTGATGAGCTTTCTACGAAAAGCTTCTCGTGGTTTCTGAAAAAGGGGAAAGAATTGATGTTTTTAGTGTGTGAATCTAATAACATCGCCGATTAAATTTGATTTTGAGGTTGCATTTTTTTTTAGCTCCTCAAATGTCTTTATAGTTGAAGAATCATCGAGGGCCGGTTTGATCTTTTATGAAGACTGTTTGTGGAATTCAAATGTAGAATAGGGGATTTTAGCTTTTAAAATACCGACTTTGTGACACGTCTATCTTAAATCCGATATTGAGTCATCAGTTGCTCTCGTGAAAAAACAAAACAAATACAAAAAACTAGTGATGGGACGATTCCAGTACTTTTATAACATTGCCGTTACACTTTACTTTCGTAATTCATAAAATAAAACTTTACTAAGTCATTAAAATAAGACTTTACTAAGTCATAAAACACTTTACTTTAGTAATTCATAAAAATAAAACTTTAGTTTATAGATTCCTAAAAATAAAACATTCATCTATTTTAAAAAATGTCTACCTCATTTTCTCACATACATATACATACGAGTTCTTTTTTAAAATTTTCAGATCGTAAAAACACTTGAGACGCTAAGTTTGAAATAGAATTTTCATCAGTCTGAAATCGCATTATTAAGTGCATTCATGCGTGTATTTTTTAAAAAACTTTTGTTCACCTCAATCAACACATTTTGTCACCGAGGTGTAAGTGGCTACAGTGATTAAAGCCAGACTTAAAAAGGGCATCGCTTTTGGGGAGTTTTTGCAGAGAGATGTCTGCCCACATTACATTTAAATTTCTGCATGTTAGTACAATCGGTGAAACTGAGTAGGGGGTGTGATATATTTTCTGGCCAGGTAGAGGGAGCCCATCTTTTCTGAAACAAATTCGACAGTATATATGTATTTTGTTCGATTTAATATTATCTGTGAATGTTAGGTCGGGGAGTCGTGATATTGGGCTATCAGCTATGGCAATCGGGAAGCATGTTCATTGGCCTGTCACTCTTTATTTTGAAAGAACATTTTTCAATGCCGCCATGCATCTATATAAACGGACTTCTGGCCGCCATTAACTAAGCATTATTTTCGCTAACACGAATTTAATTGATGGACGAGACGAATGATCATGTCTCGTTTTATAGATTAAGTTTAATCAATCATTGATTTTTCTAAAGATTTCTGCATTTTAGATTTTTAGAACAATCTTTTTGCTCGTAGCATTTGGATTTTGTATACTGTAATACTGTTCTCATTTTGAATGTCGTTTTCACATTTTGCAAGGACCTGTGGCACAGTGGGTTATGTACCTAGAAAAACATTAATTTTAAAATAATATTTTGCTTATGAAAGTTGAAGGTTGTGGTGACCGAAAAATACAATTACGAATTACCTAGGACCTCTATCCAGTCATGGCTGACGGAACGAGAGCATGCTCCTCCCTGTGAGGTAAATAAACGGTTTCGTTCGAAATTTCGTACAGATTTCAGAGTTCGACAATAAACATTTAAAGATCGGACGTTGCATCGACCGAAACGTTGTGAAAATGATATTCAAGATGCAAACAATAGTCCAAATATGCATAACCAATTTTCATTAAAATTGAAAAAAAAAAAAAAAAAAAAAAAATCAGAAACGTAATCTTTTTGCTTTTATGTAAACCCAGGACAAGGTGCGACCATCACAAAATTTATTGAAGTTTGGCGAAACTTTTTGGTAAATCAAATTCATTGAATTAAAATTTAATGAATTCAATAATATTTTTTACAGAAGTATCGACTATTTTCACATATTTCAAAATATTTGAAATTGTTTTTATGTATGGATATACTAGCAGTACACACAGCATTTCCAGGGGTAAAAGTGTAACCACTTCTATCATCCTTTGTTTTCCCTCTCCCTCTTCTTCGCCCTGTCCATTTTTCTTTCCAAATACGCATACACATAAATAGAGTTGCCTGTGCAAAAATTGGAGTTACCTCCCTTTACACAATAATATTAAAAATCGTGTTTACTTCTTTATAACATTAAAATTTTATAAATAGACACTTCTCTTGGCTTGACTTCACGAACAGCCTATGAAGGGGACTGTCCACGTCGACTGCAGGCACGCTTGTGGCTAACGAGCTCGACGTGGGACAACAAGTTTGACTGCAGCGGCTGCAGTCAAAAGTTACGTCATGTACGGCTGCTGAGGCTTCCCATATCTTCCTCCTGCAGAGTTTCTCCCGTAGATTCTCTGTACGGGAGACGTCAAAGGAGGCGACAGCCTGGTGGACAGTGCGTTACCAGGTGTCACAGTCAGCAGCGAGAGTAGACCACTGGTAGTGGTCAATGTGGCAGTAACCGAGGCTTTATATCGTTTCTTACGTGCACCTCTGTCATGGCGGCCAGTAGAGATCCTTCATTCTGGAAACGTGCCTGGCCCAGCGTAGCTGCGACTTCAGCAGCATGGTCTCGATGCTGGTGATCTCTACCTACTCGATGACCTAACATTGGTGACTTAGTCACTCCAGTGAACGTAAGACGCTTAATCCTTTTTTTTTTCTGAATTTTATATATCTTTCCCGGGATTACGCCGATTTAATAAATAAATCCTTTGTAATGGTTTGTTGAGTATTTTTGAAGTTTTAGCATACAAACACATAGACGTTTGACTTATATAATAGATGAGACATAAGATATGATCAATACGAAATTGAGGAATCGAGATTCGACCTGGAAATGAACGTCATTTTTTTTATGGCACATAAGGGGTTCTTCGAATTAAACCCCATCGAGTCCCTCATAAATTACGCATCGTTAAGAAAGTATAAACCCACAGTTCTCACTTTAGTTATGCGTCTTAAGGTCACGTGTGTTCAATTAATCGATAACAAGTGCTCAAAACAACGAGATATTATAAAAAGGCTGACTGGGAAGCTATCAGAGATCTTATCAGAGACGCCCCATGGGGAAATATTTTTTCTCTTCCTGCTGAACAGTGTGCAACCGAGACCACTGAATGGTTCAAAACTGCAATCGAAGCGCATGTTCCCATGCGGAAATTCTATAGCAAGCCCCACTCTCCCCAATGGTTTACTTCGACTTGCGCAACTGCCATTGCTCAAAGGCAGCGTGCATTCCGCAGGTTTAATCGACATAAGTCCAGTTCAAACAGACAGAAGTACATAGAAGCTAGAAGTAACGTTAAGAAATAGCGACAGCTAAGAGGGAATTTACGGAAACCACGAAAAAACGCATCGAAGCACAAAAACTAGGAACTCGTGACTTCTGGAAAATCTACAACAGTGTAGTAAATAATGGGCAATCAACAATTCTCCCACTAACCAACAATCACGAGGTTTTTTGCTCAGCAACCGAGAAGGCTAACATGCTTGCCAGTCGGTTTGCCTCAAACTCCACACTGGACCCTCTAAACCACCCCCTACCTCAATTTCCTATGCGGACAGACGCCACGCTAGACGACCTGAAAATCACCCCTGCTCAGGTGCATGCTATCATAAAAAACCTTGACACTTCCAAAGCATGTGGACCCGACCTCATCCCAGCTGTGCTATTAAAAAAGTGCTCAGCCGAAGTAGCTCCAGTTCTCTCCAAACTCTACAACAAATGCCTTAATGGATCTTGCTTTCCGAGCTGTTGGAAAACTGCTTCTGTAGTACCAGTATTCAAGAATTCTGGCGAAAGAACTGACCCATTAAATTATCGCCCTATTAGCCTCCTCCCACTTTTTGCCAAAATATTTGAGACCTTAATTAACCATGCTCTAGTCCAGCACCTTACAGATGCTAAACTTCTGACCGACCGTCAATATGGATTTAGACAAGCCCGTTCCACGGCAGACATCCTCACTGTAATCTCTGAACGCATATCTGGACAAAGCGGGAGAGGGAAGAGCGGTAGCTCTAGATATATCTAAGGCTTTTGACAGGGTATGGCATGAGGGTCTCCTCAGGAAGATTAGATCTTACGGTATCACTGGTATAATACTTAACGTAATTAAATCCTTCTTAGATAAGAGAAAAATCCAGGTTGTCCTCGACGGTCGTACATCTAAACAATATGATATAAATGCGGGAGTGCCCCAAGGATCTATCCTGGGACCTCTGCTGTTCCTGATATTCATAAATGACCTCCCCGACAAGATTGCCTCTGAGATGGGTATATATGCTGATGACACCACACTCTATAGCAGGCACGACAGGAAAACAAATGAACATATATCTAAAGTAATGGCAGAAACACTAGAGGATGACCTCCAATCAGTAGTGGAATGGGGACAAAAATGGATGGTAACGTTCAATGCCACCAAGACAAAACTGGTTTCATTCAATAATTACAAGAAACCTTCTCTACCACCTATAGCAATGGCCAACGACTCTTTATCTGAGAGTACGTCTCTCAAGCTCCTTGGCCTAACGTTCACTGGAAACATGAGTTGGAACAGTTACATCGAGGGCATTGCCAGGGCCGCTGCAAGGAAGGTGGGCTCTCTCTACTGTGCTAGAAAACTTTTAACACCCGAAAGTATCCTGTACCTCTATAAGGCCACTATTCGCCCATGTATGGAGTATTGCTGTCATATTTGGGCCGGTGCATCGGCTACTAGTCTCTCGCTCCTTGACAGGGTTCAAAAGAGAGTCGCAAATCTGATAGGCCCTAAACTGGCATCAAAACTTCAGCCTCTGTCCCATCGTCGAAACGGTGCATCCCTCTGCCTGTTCTACAAGTATTATAATGGTGAATGCTCTGAAGAACTGTAAGCACTTGTGCCCCCACGACGTGAACACCCTCGACAGACCCGACAAGCTGCAAAATCCCAACCCCACACTGTAGAGATCCCTAGATGTAAAAGATCTTTCTACTCCAGTAGTTTCTTCCCCAGAATTGCTAGACTTTGGACTTCCATTCCAGGTCACTGCTTCCCCAACTGTACTGACATGCATAAGTTCAAGAGCAACGTGAACCAACATCTCGCTGCCCTAATCCCTACATAGTACCCCAGTAGATGTTTCCCCTGATAGTAGCCCCCTACACCAAAGTGGCAATGTGCCTTGTTTGGGGTGAAAATGTAATAAAAAAAAAAAAAAAAAAAAGTGATTGTTTACAATAGTGTGATATCAAACAACCCCTAAAGCATTGTGCGCCCTAATTAGTTTTGTATGTCGACAATAAATCCTGGGGAGTCGAAGGAGGACGTTGGATTTACTTTCGATAACCTATTTTGATATTCACTGCTCATATTCTATAAACGATGTTTCTGATAAAGTGGAAAAATTGCCGTTTTTTTCGGTCAACCGTTGCTCCCCCCCCCAGTGAGTTGTATGTGGAGATCTTCAATAATCTCGTAGTGTTCGTTACCATTCAACTGTCAACCTATATATTTAATCCTTATCCTTTAGAGATCAGGGCCTTAAGAAATGAAACCAGAAACGAAAAAAAAAAAAAAATAAATTAATTTACATTGATGCAGTGTGTGTGTTTTAATGGAAATTGTAAGATTTGTATTTTAATGTAATTATTGTATTATCAGATTTTATTTTGTAGAAAACTATCCTTTTCTGTAAGTAACTACAATGTAATCCTTTTGACCAAGAAAAGAGTTTAGCATCTGTTCTGGTGCTACACTCTTTATTCTATCTTCGGTCAGCGACCAAAGATTCTTCTAGACGGAGGCATTTTTTTTTCCATTCAGTGTACCATCTTTTGGAAAGCTTGACTTTCCCAACATTAAAAACCAAAAAACAAAGACAAAAAACTTTATCTGATTTGCCCCCAGGGAGAGGCAACTAAATAAAAACTAAAATGCAATAATGTAAGATAAAAATCATCGTTTTCCATTTTATGTGGCTGCCTCCCACCTATTTCAACTAATAAGCAGATTTTACAGAGCTGGTATTGCCAGCCATTGGTGCCGATTTGTAATAGCACAAAACTCTGCGTTTCATTGTAACGAGATACGTGACGAGCAAAGGTCTAAGAAGATTTAAATCCCACTTGCTGTCGGCACACTTTTATCGCGTTAATTTTACACTCAGTCACATGAAAAAGTCCACAAACAGAAGTTAAGTGAAGGTGGGGCGACAGGGCGTGCTCATTCCATCTTGATAGGGGTGACAGTCGATATTAATGCAGGGATCATGTTTCTAAATAAAATATAATGCAATGTAAAAAAACAAAACAAAAAAAAACAACAAAAATCCCAGATGAATAATATATCTGCATATTTCGAAGTTCAGCGCAGAGTTGCTGGAGCTTTCCATTCTAGAGTCTAAGTTGGGGCTCAAATTTGTCTGCATTTTTTCAGCTGGAAGAAAATAGGAAGAATCTGATGCGCTGATTCAAAAAAATCACAATGGTTTTGTTCAATAAAGTAAAATTTTTGAGCTCTGGCCATATGTTTTTTTACGTTTTTGTTTACATGTACGCATGCGTGGAACAATGTCGAAGTTGGGAGTAAAATGCCATGTTGAATAATAAAAATCGTGTTCAATTCATTATAACATTAAAATTATATAAATAGGCTCTTAATCCCAAGAGAATAAGGCATTTTTTTTTCTGAATTTTATGTATTTTTCCCGGGATTACGCCGATTTAAAAAAATATCAACTTTGTACGAGTTTGTTTTTAAGTTTTAGCGAAACATACATATACACAGACGTTTCACTTTTATATAATAGATGAGACATATAAGATATGATCAATACAAAATTGGGGTGTCGAGATTTTGATTGGTAATTATTTTAATGACAAGAAGTATTCAAGTCCGATTATTCTGGGTAATTATATCGAAAAGGGAACAGTTTTAAGTCATAAGACATCGAAATCTTTCAAAAATTGGTGCTCAACATAAAAGAAGAACTGACATGTGCTGGAGAAATTGGTGCCTTGTAAAGAAACCCTAACCCTCTGGTGGACAGAGGGAATACTCTTCCCACCTCTGCACATCAAGCTTAAGCAGTTCACTGCTTCACTTACTTGCGCCAGGGTTTTCCAGGATTGACCATGGATAAGTTGAAAGCTGGCATCATTGAATGTCCTCAGATCCGGCAGCTCAGAGATACAACGTCTGAAAACTTAATAAACGAAGTGGAACTGGAAGCGCAGAAAACATTTGTTCTGTTAGTGAAGAACTTCCTTGGCAACAATAAGGCCCGAAACTACGCAGAACTTGTTACCAACATGCTGGCTGCTTTCAGAAACGTAGACTGCAACATGAGTGTCAAGATGCACTTTTTTTTTTTTTTTTTTTTTTTTTTTTTTACATAAGATCGGTTTCCTGAGAATCTGAGTTCAATAAGTGAAGAGCACGGGGAGGGGGAGATACAATAAGGATCTGAAAGAGATGGAGACCAGGTATAAGGGTCATGGTGGTTGATTACTGTTGGAATCCGAAGAGAGACCTGCCTGCCGCTAGTATTCTAGAAGTTCGAAGAAATGGAAGTTCAAGTCCTGAAGTTTGAACGATAGTAAAGAAACATGCAATTTACGTGTACTTATCAATGCCCAGCATCGAGTTTACAGTAATCGACGTTTCTATCAGGTAATCAATACATGTTGTTGGCAAAAACATGTTTTTATCTTAAAAGCATATTTTACGATGTGTGTTGACAAAAATCAGATGATAATTCCACTAATCAAAACATGTCCCTCAAACCCCAACTTCTAAAATGCTCCATATATGCGTACATGTGAATAAGAATGTAAAAATCGACATGTGGCCATAGCTCAAACACTGAACCTGATTGAACAAAACAAATGTGATTTTTGGATTCAGTGTGTCAGAATCGTTCTAAATCAGCTGGAAAACGCAGACAAATTTGTTAAGTAGTGTTATCTACACACACACACGCCTAGTGGAGAGAACTTTAATACTTATTAGACACTATCCTCAAACGTCTAAAGTCTCTGTACAGGGGTTTGTCAGGAGAAACTGGCCTGAGGATACTTTTCTCTACAAGAAAACCCTGACTAAATATTCAAAACCACATAGTAATCAGATCCCTAATAAGCTCTCCTTTGTACGTCTGACACACAGTAGCTTATACGAGGAATGGATACTCCACCAGATTAGATGCATTCTTGTTTTGGAATTGAAATGGATGGCTCTCGTCTTGGGGAAGCTCCATGTTTTCATAAGCTTCTGGGATTGATATCATACAAGAATGTTTATAACGAGTAAAATCTTTGTTTGGATGGATGATAACTAGGGCTGTGACAACAGCATATTCTACCCAGTTTTGACTCTTGAGTATATATCGGTTAATATCTTATGTTTTTATATAGACGGATATGGTTCTCGGTTGGATTGTGTCTGTATCTGATATATACCCGAGAGTCAAATGAAAAGAATATTCTGTTGTCACAGCCATAATGATAACGTGTACAAAAATATGTCGGCAGCTTATACATTAAAAAAAATCTTTTTAATTACATTTTCACCTCAAACAAGGCACATGTCCCTGATAGTATCCCCCTACAACAAAGTGGCAATGTGCCTTGTTTGAGGTGAAGTGAAAAAACAAAAACAAAACATGTATAAGCTGTTGATGGATGGTGAGAAGCTAATGCGGGGACAATCTTTTTAAGGCCGGAGTGACGAAAGTGAAGAATGGTCACGGATGACAATATTTATTCGATGTGCGAGAAAAAAAGTTAGATGCCATTTGAATTTGGTTAAATGGTGTCGAAGTCTCTGCGAGGACAATGCCGAACGAATGTCACATTATCGTTTATTCTTGTGTAAAAAAAAAAAAAATGAATGGTAAAATAAAAGAATGATATCACGCGTTCGGAGCTAACCACGGGATATTCAAACTTGCGCATATCTACGTATTAAGGTATGCTATATTAACAAAAGCGAATAAAACATGTATTCATCTATATAAATAAAACAGTAGATGTATGTATACGCGTGTGCGAAAATATTTAACCGATAAACTCTTAAAATACTGACCACGTAACACTAAAATTAACAGGAAATAATAATCATACAAGAATGGTTTATAACGAGTAAAATCTTTGTTTGGATGGATGATAACTAGGGCTGTGACAACAGCATATTCTACCCAGTTTTGACTCTTGAGTATATATCGGTTAATATCTTATGTTTTTATATAGACGGATATGGTTTTCGGTTGGATTGTGTCTGTATCGGATATATACCCGAGAGTCAAATGAAAAGAATATTCTGTTGTCACAGCCCTAATGATAACGCGTACAAAAATATGTCGGCAAGTTGAAATGGAAAATGTTCATTTTAACTTACTGACATTTACTTTTGCGCATGCACAAATTCATTCATAGTTTGAAATGATTTAACTAGAACAATTCTTATATATCTGTCGATAGCTCAAACGGTAGGGAATACGACTGGAGCGATCAATGTTCTAATTTTGATTCCAGCTGATGGAATTCAAGTCATTTGTTTTTAATTTTTTGAAAGCAGTTGTATATATTAAGCACAATATAATATTCAATAGAGAATTGTCTCTGTAATAATACATACGAAATGTGTATGAATTAAAATATATTTAAGCGTATTTTACGACCGGGCAAGACCGGGCGCTCCCCCGGCTAGTATAAAAATAAAAACAACAGTATTTATTTGCACTTATAATTTAGACACGAAAATAATGAGATTTTAAAACTAGTATATGAATGCATAGAAAAGCGGACTTACGAAGATGTTTACAGGCACATCCTTAGAACTAGTTTAAACCAAACACATGCCAAAGATTTGATCTGTACATAATATCACTTCGGGAATTAACCATGCACCCACCCCAAAAAGAGCGGGAAAAGAAAAAAGACTTTCGCAAAAATGTTACCGTCTCATCGATCAGACTAAAAAGGGGAGAATATATGAAGCGGACTTCTGAGTAAAGCATATTATACATGTGACCATGTGGCCAAATCTACCAAGGTTAACCACCTGTTGTCATGTGATCTGGTATTCTACACGTTATAAAAATGCACAGATTTCGATATTCTAACATTGCGTCGGTGCATAAATGTCGTTTTTTGATATTCAACTTCATGTCTAAAAACGACATTAATTTTACACACACCTAATGATTTTTCTCCTCGAACTGTTAGTCTTTGTAATTCCCTTCCAGCACAGTGGGGATAATTCTGTTAATTCTTTACCCATTTTAATGCATTTCATGGGTTTGTATTACTGTACGCATAGATTCGAAAAAGTTGTCAACAAACAAATATATAACAAATAAATGTTATCAAAGGCAAGATAAGTTACTTTTCTACCAAACTGGATAAAGTTTTAGTGTTTTTATTTAATGTAACATGTTTATTCAGCTCGAAAAACATGCAGTGTTTACCGATGTATTGGAAAATTTAAAATGGCGCTCGACTCTTTCTTTGACACGTAAGTTTAGGATAAGGAATTAAAAATTAAAAAAAAAAAAAATGCAAAATACCCACCGAATGTGTGTCAGCCTATGTCACGGTAACATATTGAGCGAGTTTCTAAACGTATTTTGTCTAGTTTGTTATTTATAACTCCTTTTCCCAAACTTACCGTGTCAAAGAAGGAGTCGGGCACCATTTTAAATTTTCCAATACATCGGTAAACACTATGTTTTTCCAGCTGAATAAACATGTTACATTAAATAAAAACACTAAAAATGTATCCAGTTTGGTAGAAAAGTAACTTATTTTGCCTTTGATAACATTTATTTGTTATATATTTGTTTGACAACTTTTTCGAATCTATGTGTACAGTAATGAAATGCATTAAAATGGGCCAAGAATTAACAGAATTATCCCCAAAGAATAATAACACGAAAGCGCGTTAATAGTAAGTTACATTTTTTTTTTTTTTGCATTAGCGCATTATCATATAGATAGCTTCAGATTCCTACGCATCAACTTTAGGCGAAATATAGCACGTGATAACGATAACGATCCAAGTTGACGCATGACCCGAGGTCAGGTTTTACTAGGAGGAGCACTTTTGGAAGGTGGTGAGTGGTACCTAGAACACCACATTTTACTGCGGAAATCTTAATGCCTCACTGGTGATTCTTGTTGTCAGGATTAGATTTTGAGGACGGGACAAAAAGAGAGAGAGAGAGTGAGTGAGAGTGAGAGGGGGTATTATAGCGGGTGGGTTGAGGGAAAGAGACACAGAGAGGGTTTCACAAAGATAAGCTAACGAGATGGGAGAAGGAGAGGTCGCATAGATAGAGTTTCTGATCTAATTAAGCAACTAGGGATAATTACCTTGCGGAAGACATCGGCTCAACTCAAATAAACAAGCTTTGAAATCAGAGTAACTTGAGCGCATAGTACTTGGGCGGGGCGGGTGTAAAGACAGTCAGGTTACAGGGAGGAGACATTGTGCCTCACCCAAACGTTTACATATCGGTCATCCAGAAATATGTAGCACAGATCAGACGCAATTTCTCCTCAGCTTCTTGACTGGAAGATACCAGTCGAGTATCCGTTCTGGGCACTCGGTCTAACAGACACTGGACCTTTTGTCTGTCGGGATAACTTTAATTCAGGGTAGTCCTCCGAGGTTCACACTACAAGTCATTTCGCATCTCTTTATAGAAAAGTCAATGCATTTGATGTCAGCACAATTAGGACATGGGTTCATCGATTTCAGAGTAGCGACAGAAATGCGAGTGACAAAGTGCGTTTCGGACTTTTACGACCGAGACATCAAAAGAGGCTGACAAAAGTGTATTAAGAATGGTGATAACCATGTAAAAAAATAAAAATAAAATAAATCTAGAGCACAAAAGGTCGCTAGTTTTTATGGTATCATTCCCGTCTTCGTAGCTCTTCGATGTTCCAGTTTTTGAGTTGAGTTTGGAACGACTCTTGGGTGTGTATATATATCTATATATATAAATGTAATTCTTGGTTCGTTCAAAGTCGATAAAACCATATTTGTACATTACCAATTTATTTGAAATTTTCAGACAACCCATCTTTAAAGTCGAGGAATGTTTCTATGTTATTAAAATAAATTAACATCGCCAATTGTAAAAATATTAAATAAAATAAAAATATTTTTCGTAAGTGCGAATCTGTTTTGTTGATAGAACTGAACTTCCGTTTCAATTCATTTCATACACGATTCGACGAAACGAATTAGATTTCATTTTGTTTATTCGATAAGTAAAAAAAGCAATTAATTTGTTTATCTTCCAAATGTTTTAATTTAAAAATGTTTTTATTATATCAGGCAAAAAAAAGTTCTCACTTGCTTTGTGTTTTTTATTTTATTTTTCTATATATAAAAATATGATCTGTGTTTTATTATTAACACTATAAATTGTTAGGTGAAAGTACAGTTTTTTTTTTCGAAGAAAATTTACGGATTGGTAACATGCTTAAATAATATTTGGTACTAATGCAGAGAGTGATCCGCGTTATTTTTTTAATCGTATTTCCACGTTTAATTAAAGTTTATGTTTTTTTTTATTCAATTGTAAGGTTAAAATACAGATTAGGTACAAAACACCCTCCCATTCCCATGTTAAGAATGGCTTTTAAATAACATTATTTCAGCACGGATCACTCTCTGCGCGAGTACCGTACTTTCACCTAACAATTTAATAAACAAAACATGGTACTTATGCAGAGAAAGTACCGTGCTAAAACATTTAGAATGTCTTAACATGGGGAGGCCGTTTTGTAACTATTCTATACTTTCACCTAACAATTTAATAAACAAAAGATGGTACTTATGCAGAGAAGGTACCGTGTTGAAATAATAATATCGTTATTTAGAAAACTATTCTTAACATGGAGAGGGAGTTTTGCATCTATTCTATACTTTCATCTAACAATTTAATAAACAAAAATAGATAGTACTTATGCATAGAAAATACCGTGCTGAAATAATGTTATTTAGAAAGACATTCTTAACATGGGGACGGTATTTTATAACTATTCTGTCCTCTCACCTAACAATCTAATAAACAAAACATGGTACTTATGCACAGAAGCTACTGTGCTGAAATAATGACATTATTTAGAAACCATTCTTAACATGAGAATAGGAGTGTTTTGTAACTATTCTGTACTTTCACATAACAATTTAATAAACAAAAGTTAAACTTAATGAGACAAGGAACAGTACTGAAGCATTAAGATTTAGAAAGCCATTCTTAACATGAGGAGGGAGGATGTTTTCTAACTATTCTGTACTTTTGGTGCTAATGCAGAGAGTGATCCACGCTATATTTTTAAATCGTATTTCTACGTTTAATTAAAGTTTTATGGTGTTTTTTTTATTCAATTGTAAGGTTAAAGTACAGAATAGGTACAAAACCCCTCTCCCCCCATGTTAAGAATGGCTTTTTAAATAACGTGATTATTTCAGCACGGATCGGATCACTTTCTGCATGAGTACTGATTAATGTTTTGTTTTTTTTTACCGTAGTTTCTTTTTTAAACCTTTTTTAACAAAAATTGAAAGTACGTTTTTTCTTTTTTTTTTTTTTACAGAAGCTGTTTTTATATAAGAAAATAGAAAATATGAACGCATTTTCTTTAAAGAAGTTGAGTACTCATGCACTTATTGATCAGTGCTGAAATAATAACGTTTTTATTTAAAAAGCGGTAAATTTTTAGATTAGGTCCACCTCCACAATTTTCTTTTAAATGACGACTTTTAGAAGTTTCCGACTATGCTGATTACGGAAATCGCATTGAAATTTTGCAGAAATAAGTAGTTATCGAGATATAAAAAGTTGTATAATGTACTGTAATCTTTGGCGGCCATCTTCTTTACGCGCGTGCGCGCGTCATAAACAAATCTACACGCGTAACAAAGATTTTACTTTTTGGAGTGGATTGCTGTACTAAGAATATAAGAAACATGCATTTTCTCTTTTTATTAGAATTTTCCATTACACCAAATTGAGCCACAGCAACGCGTGGCAGGGTACAGCTAGTGTACATATATATATATCTGGTAAAATATCTTTTCAATTATATTTCACTCTTTGCATATGTATACCCATCCTTTTTGCTTAGAAGCTCAACGTAACTTAGCTATAACAACAGAACACATAAAAAAGAATAACAGCATAGTTACATTCTAGGATCCAAATATTTATTTTTATGCAAAACAGCTCTTCCAACATGCTAAAATTATAATTTTTGTTCCTATACAGAGTGCTCCTTTTGGGGGAGCTAGATTTTCCCCACATTAAAAACCAACCTCGTGTCTAACACTGCCCTCGTGGTGGGGTGCAAGTAAATAGGAACATTAAAGCTCCATATTAAGAATGGCTTTCTTGTCCGCTTGGACTAATTACTCAGCAAAATAAATAGAAACTGTAAATAAAAAAACCCTGATAATCGTGGCTATCTCCATATTAGACTTAAAAACATCATGTATTCATTTGGGAAGAAGACCCGCTGTATTGGTTGATTACTTACGGGACAGTTTACGACACGTATTTGAAGATTGACGTGTTGTAATCTGCAGAGAAGCAATCCTGCAGTAATGTGTTCCCCAAAACGCGAAGTTATTTATCTCCCTCGCACGGTGGAATGATGTGACACAAAACTTGGAACGTGGGATTCGAAGAACCAGCGCCCTGGAGGAAGAGCATTCTGGCTTGCAAAAATGACTGGGCGGTTCCGTTGGTATTCCCTAGTAAAGACGCCTTTGTCGATTAGCAATTAACTAACCCATTCTCAAAGGGAGAAGGAAAAGCTTGGGAGAGTGAACATTGGAATTGCACAGTATCAGAGGCATACCTTAGTAAACAGGGAACAAGCCAGCTCACCAATAGCCTAGATTTTTGTTGGCTTTGGTGTCTTAGGGATACCCACCTACCCGACTGATGGCTGAAATCCACAAACGAAGAAAAAGAAACTTTGTCGATGGAAATTCCGCCTGACGCTCGGCACGGGGAGAAAGGAAAGTTTTTGTTAGTTGTGGTAATAGGACGAGTCATTGTCGTTGTGAATGTCTTACAAGGAAAAACCAAAGGTTGGAGTTCAGTCGAGCACCTTCTATCGAAATACCGGTAGAGAAGAGAGACTAACTATGCCTATTTTGTGAGAAAAGGGCAATAGGGGAGAGAGCAAATCCCCTCCACTAGATTTTTAAGTCGATTTTGTACTCTGCCAATGTTTAATGCGGATGAGAGTATGCAAATCCTTGCGAAGTGACATCACCGGTAGAACTATAAAAAAATGAGAAAGAACGATCAGGAGAGAGGCATGGAGAACGTCCTAGATCCCGTGAGAGGCATGGAGAACGTCCTAGATCCCGTGAGAGGCATGGAGAACGTCCTAGATCCCGTGAGAGGCATGGAGAACGTCCTAGATCCCGTGAGAGGCATGGAGAACGTCCTAGATCCCGTGAGAGGCATGGAGAACGTCCTAGATCCCGTGAGAGGCATGGAGAACGTCCTAGATCCCGTGAGAGGCATGGAGAACGTCCTAGATCCCGTGAGAGGCATGGAGAACGTCCTAGATCCCGTGAGAGGCATGGAGAACGTCCTAGATCCCGTGAGAGGCATGGAGAACGTCCTAGATCCCGTGAGAGGCATGGAGAACGTCCTAGATCCCGTGAGAGGCATGGAGAACGTCCTAGATCCCGTGAGAGGCATGGAGAACGTCCTAGATCCCGTGAGAGGCATGGAGAACGTCCTAGATCCCGTGAGAGGCATGGAGAACGTCCTAGATCCCGTGAGAGGCATGGAGAACGTCCTAGATCCCGTGAGAGGCATGGAGAACGTCCTAGATCCCGTGAGAGGCATGGAGAACGTCCTAGATCCCGTGAGAGGCATGGAGAACGTCCTAGATCCCGTGAGAGGCATGGAGAACGTCCTAGATCTCGTGAGAGGCATGGAGAACGTCCTAGATCTCGTGAGAGGCATGGAGAACGTCCTAGATCTCGTGAGAGGCATGGAGAACGTCCTAGATCTCGTACTATATATTGGAGTTACCCGTTTAATGACGAAATATTGTAGACATTCAATTGAACACAAGTTCGTATCTTTACCTATTGTGGGAAGATTATATATTCATACATTCTCACAACGATATTAGTGTATAATTTAAATGTTGGTTCTGTTATATGGATTCTTGCAATAATATTGTGGGGTCTTAGTCGCACCAAGCACCTCTAAATAATAAAGTCTAGATTTTACTTTTTTTGATTTAGTTAAAAACAAAGTAAAAAATAATGGTTGAATCATCGTCGGGGAATTGGTTAAGATGAAGAGAGAAATATAAATTTTTTTCTGAAAGTGGAATTATATATTCTTTTATAAGGGAGTTTAACACAAAATTAAATTTCAGATAAATGACAATTTTAGAAAATGGAATATAGGATAAGCATGCAAACAGGCTAGTAAAAATAGTAACAAATGTATTTCTGAAGCTAACCGATATTTTAGTCGATTCAAACCACCTTAATTTTAGGTGCCGAAGACCAACGATTAAGGTTGTTTGAATCGACAGAAATGTTGATTGACTTCAGATGTGCAAGTGTTTTTAATTTTACTAGTTTTCATATCTTTTCTATATTGTTTATATACTAAACATTCAATTCATTTTTATGTGTACACACAGAATACTTCGCTTTATCCAGCACTAAATTCGAAATTGTTTTAAAAAGAAGTTGAATATTGGTGGATATACTGATTATTTCGTCGTTAATTCTCTCGCTCTTTGTCTTTCTGTTTCTACCGGAAGTTCAACTGAAATTGAAGCCCTATACAAAGAGCAACCTACTCTTTTTCGAGCAAACTTTTACCA
This sequence comes from Euprymna scolopes, assembly GCF_053919585.1. Taxonomy (NCBI): domain Eukaryota; kingdom Metazoa; phylum Mollusca; class Cephalopoda; order Sepiida; family Sepiolidae; genus Euprymna; species Euprymna scolopes. Next base: position 59,201,260 of record NC_136499.1, on the reverse strand, counting down.
GAAATGTAATTGCAATATTACGCTTTCATTAAAGTTTCGTGCAATAATATTGCGGCGTCACCGTTCGCGCCAGAACTTCATAAATTGATTATATATATATATATATATATATATATTATATAAAATATATGTATGTACTTATTGATTTGTAAATCGCCACTTGTTCTCATCTTCTCTTACCAACAACGACTATATTTCATTCCTCACATTGTGACAGCCTTCTAAATCTCTACTATAATATATATATATATATATATATATATATATATATATATATATATATATATATATAGCCACATGAAGACAGCATTTTGGACGCTTCACAGCTCAGTGTGGCCAAATGTGGGAAGCGCTTTTTTAATTTTCAATTTTGAGTGGTTATCAATGGTTCCACCAGGATTATTGGGCAGCCATTTTTTTTAAAATTCGAACTCAAAGAGGAGACACTAATTCTGTTATAAACAAACAAACAACAAAAAATAAAAACACACTTTAAATGAAGTTTGAACAAATAAATTTATTCAGGTATGTAGGAGAGTCTTGCCTTTGGTAACATTTGTTGCATATTTGTTTAGCATTTTTTTCTTTTTCTGTTAATTACAGTAATAAATGTCCCAATCCCATTATTCTTTTTGGGGAAGTTAAAAATGTAAATATAATTTCCTTTTTAATTAAGAAGATCTTCAACATATTTTCTCTTTATGCATTTTATCCAACCGGAGAGTTTCATTTATATTTTATACTTGCGCCCAAAGAGAAGCGCCATAGACCTTGAATTATTTCAGAAGTCGAGAAGTCGATGACAGGCACCGCTAATATACAACTAGTGCCAACAAACTTAAAAAAAAAAACTCGTCCAGAGCATTTAAAACCTTTAATAATCAAGTGAACTTCCTCGGATGGGAGCATATATACATTTAGCGAATAGATGCGAAAAGTTTACAAAGGGAATAACGCAAATTATCTCAAATGACTAATAAATAAAATAAATTAAATTCTGGGAATTAATGTTAAATCTGTAAATTCGGTAGCCCTTCTTAGTATTATGTTGTAAGTGAATTTTAATTTAAAAAAAAACAAACAAAAAAAAACAATTTGTGCTTTTTTAAATTTTTTATCGTCAAAATAAATAAAAATTTAAAAAATTAAAAGAATCAGTTTGGAATCGGAAATTAAGCGAGCATTTTTCCGATTGCGATACCCCCAAAAGTATTGATTTTTTTCGATTTCCGCTTAATCGTCCCAACATTAATACACACACACACACATATATATATATATATATATATATATATATATACACACACACAAGCCTATACACATACAGATCGCGCGCGCGCGCGAGAGAGAGAGAGATAGAGAGAGAGATAGAGAGAGATAGAGAGAGAGAGAGAGAGAGAGAGAGAGAGAGAGAGAGAGAGAGAGAGAGAGAGAGAGAGAGAGAGAGAGCACAGAAATGATTATTAGATAGCGAAAAAAAAAAAAGCAGGGGAGAGACAAAAATGTTTAAAACTCCTCTTAAAAAAAATAAGATCCAGAAAGAAAGATAAGAAATATTCGATTTCCTTGAAATCCCTACAGACATTTAATCCTCATTTACTTTTTCGTCCTTTTCTTTTTTGATAGATAGGCGACCAGATTTCTGAACTGCTAAGAACCGACCCGATCAGATTTGTGCACCCATTCCACCACATCTACCCATTTAAAGCAAAGTAAACCCCTTCCCCCCACTAGTCCCCCTGTCTCTAGCATTATCTTTAACTTCAAGGGCCAAAACCCGGCCCGTCACACCACGGATAGACCGATTTTTTTTTTTTTTATCTCTTAATGAGGACCCAAGGAGTCTGCCAGGGATACCCGTCTCTTTCGGGGTGGAAGAACGCACTCGGCCGTAGAAGAGCTCAGATTGAATTCCATATTTTCAAGATATTGCCTCAAGATTTAAGGCACAGATTGAAAGGAGGGACAATATTGCCTTTAAGTCAAACACTCACAAGACGCCCACACCTTGCCTTTCCACAGTTTGGTTGGCTTAATCATACTGTTTTAAAGTTACACTTAATGACCTTTTTAATAATACTAAACTAAGAATTGCCCTTCAGAGTTTGAAATAGAATGGGCAGAGTACCTCCTCCTACTTACACTTAGGTTAACGAACATTTCCTACTAATATATATATATATATATATATATATATATATATATACACACACACGCCCTAAGCCAGTGGTTGCCAAACTCTTTGATCTTCATAGACCATTGGATATATAATTTTAAAATTTGACAAAAATATTAATATAATTATCAGCGGGACCTGTGGAAATTCCACAACGGACTCATATGTAATTTATTGATGTTGGTATTCTGTATATGTTCAGCGTAAATGGAGATGCTCTGATATTGTAGCTCTTTTGTTAAAACTGCCGAAGTATTTATCAAAGATAGTAGGGTCATCAAGTACGCTTAAATGATATATACGAAATCTGCAAGAATTAAAATATATATATATATATATATATATATATATATATATTTTAATTCTTGCAGATTTCGTATATATCATTTAAGCGTACTTGATGACCCTACTATCTTTGATAAATACTTCGGCAGTTTTAACAAAAGAGTTACAATATCAGAGCATCTCCATTTACGCTGAACATATACAGAATACCAACATCAATAAATTACATATGAGTCCGTTGTGGAATTTCCACAGGTCCCGCTGATAATTATATTAATATTTTTGTCAAATTTTAAAATTATATATCCAATGGTCTATGAAGATCAAAGAGTTTGGCAACCACTGGCTTAGGGCGTGTGTATATATATATATATATATATATATATATATATATATATATATATATAATTTATATACCTATAAAGTTAGTTTTTTTTTCTTGTTCTCACATTGGAAGGGTAGACTTATCAATGGTATTTATTTGCTTCCCCACTAAAGCAAAAATGTGACACAAGGTCGTTTTTAATGTGGGGGAAACCAGCTCTACATAAAGAGCACTCTTGAAGTAGGCAAATATAAAAATTGCCTTAGTTTCCCCTCCATTGAATAAGGACAAATTAACTTAAGTGTAGCATCAGAACAGATATTACACTGTGATCTTAGCCAGAAAGCCAGATACTTGATATTCAGTTCTCTCCCACTGCAAGAACTTAAGCATCAGGATCGCAAAGTGGGATTGGGAAGGCAGCACTCCCGAGGAGGGGCACTTTGACATGCAATATATAATAAGTATTTTCTGTCTCTGAAATAATCATTTTTCGTTCTTGTTAGCTCATTACATGAAGTGCCTTCACGCTTTGTCTTGAGCGATCTCGCTGAAAAGGCACATTTCAAAACATTCTTGGCATTTTTATATACTAATTAATGAGGCACCACATATCAAGGTTAAAAAGAATGAGTGTTGATTGCCATTTTCATGATGAAACAGAACTACGATAGGATTGATGATGATAGACGAAATGAGTGAAGTTGGATATTTTAAGAGGCCGCCTAGAAAGGTATTTTCTGATATTGGACTTGAAAACTACGATGCTGTTTCAAAGGTGAAAACTTCTAGCAAAGAAAATATGTTCATACAGGTCCTGTATGGCTTTAGGTACACAGACAAAAAGTTCTTTGCAGTGGTATAGAGTGTAGAGTTCCGCTATGAATTTTTACATGGCGGAGCTGAATCAGAAATTTGATTGTCTATTCATTTTCTTTCAGCTTCCTTAATGCAAACAACCAAAAACCATTGAGCCTTTTATCTTTTAAAACAAACTTTGGAGTACTGAAAAAAATTTACCCATTAGCGTAATCGACAAAAAAAGAAAAAAAAAACCTGGTGTTAGATTACAGAGAACTTTTCTGAAATACGAGTAATTAAAATTATTCTCGAAATGTTTCCATGTGAGTCATGCGTGGGAGTTTCAACAAATCTACGAAATTCAGGTAAGGTAGCAGATGTTGAGGGAAGAAGAACTGAAATACAAACCGACTGAAGAGATTCACCTATCAGTATTAAATTCCCAAGAATGAATAATTTGATATATATATATATATATATATATATATATATATATATATATATATATATATATATATATATATATATATATCTCAAGTGTTATATGTAAAGACAAATCTAAAATGTAACTTGTTCTACTTCTGTATTGGGCACTATTGTATAACCCTCGTTATATTTCATTGGTTACCCTACCTTTGGAAAATAGCAACCTCTCACACACACACACACTATATATATATATTAGTAATTTATAAAATATATATATGGCGACTAAGCTACACTGAATATTCTGCGTTTCATCCACTGTAGGATTCGTCAGGCTTATGCGCGAATTTTGTGGTTGCTTCTTGTTTTTATATATGTTGAGGATTTCTAGTTAGCCTATCAGCTTTCTAGTATCCACCGCGCCCCCTCCTATCAGCCAATGCGCATGCATTTTATCGAACAAAAGATCTGTTTTAGAACTAGGTTAGTGGTTTAAGGTAGATCTTTTCCCTCCTTTTTTTATATATATGAATATACCTATGTGTACACACACACATGCACACACATATATATACATATATATATACATATATGTGTGATCGTTTATGTATATTCATGTTTATTTAATTTATTTATTTGTTTGTTTTCTATTGTTATTGTTAGTTTTAAAGCTATTTTGTATCGCTATCCTAGAGTGCGTTTTATTTTGTGAACACAATTGTTTGCTATTTCTCGTCTACAGTTTAATAGATTTTGAGGTTCTTTAAAGTACAGGATAGCAAATTTTTCATGGAGGCATAATTTACATGGGTCGTCTAAGTGTCTGCACGTGGTAGCTTGTCTCATTTTCCATTCGACTACCGGCGAATGTCCGCTTTCTTTGAGTTCCCAGTATTTATTCGCTAGTGTTGTTTTTATACGGTGTTTTTTTTATTTTTGAAGCTACTTTTGTGGTCATAGTATCGGGTTTTTAAATCTAAGGAAGTCATGCCTATGTAATATTTCTTGTTATTCGGGTTTTCTTTCGCAAATATTGTTGCTTGATAAACTACACTTTTTGTTAGGCATTTATTTTGGACTGGGCAAATTGTGCGGTGTCTACAATTGCATTTAGAATGATTAGATTTTTTACGGGCCGTTTTTTTATGGGTCTTTAGCCGATTAAAATAGTTTTTAAGGGGGTCAAAAATAGATCTAAATTGAAAAAAAATCGTTATACATTTTGTATATTCATCTTAGTTCATTTTTAATCAGCTCTCATGCGTGTCACGGTGGTACAGTGGTAACGTCATCAGCTTTGAATGCTACAGTTTCGGTTTCGATTCTAGCATATGGCACCCCAATTTTTTTTTTTACTTTTGAAATCACGATTCTATAATCTTTATAAACGGCTATATGTCTATCTGTCGGTCTGTCTCCATATTTTAAAATTATCTTCATCGAAACTAAATGGCGCTAGGGGCCTCAAATTATTGTATTTTTTACAGGTCGTTCTAATATGGGTTCTTTGTCAGTTAAAATTGTATTTAAGGAGTCAAAAAATGGGTAAAAAAATGGAGAAAATCGTTAGACATTTTTTACATTCATCTTAGTTTATTTTTAATCGGTTTATATGCGGGTCCTGTTGGTACAGTTGTAACGTCATCAGCTTTGAATGCTACAGTTTCGATTTCGAGTCTAGCTGATCGCATCTAAATACTTTTTATTACTTTTGAAATCACGATTCTAATAATATATACGAAATCTGGACAAATTAAAATATCATATTTAAGCGTATTTTACGCCCGGGTAAAGCCCCCCCCCCGATTATCGCATCTGTAGACCATATAATATCGTGAAACTCCACTAATATACACATATTTAACTAACATATACATAATGCCAAAACAGATGCTCAGCGATAATTTAATATATAACGAAAACAAATGCAAATAAACATAATAGGGATAATACGAGAGTGATCACTCCTAAAAATGCGTGTTTTCGTTTTTTTTTTTTTTTTTTTTTTACTTTTTGTCAAAGATTATCATAGATTACAAACTATCATATTAGCAGAAAAAAAAATTTTGAAAAAAAAAAAGAAAAGGAAATTTAATGACTTAAGGGGGGACCCACTTTCTCGTTATAACATTTTACTTCGTTGCTACCTGACTTACTGTTTATTTCTTTTACCGACGTGTCACGTGATCAGAACGTTATACCGAGAAAGTGACTCCCCATCTTAAAAGTAATTAGATTTATTTTTTCAAACTTTTTCTGCTAATATGATTAGCAAGTCTAATCTATAATAATTGCCGGACCCCCCCCCGCAACTTTCTTTTAAAAAGGTGAAAAGCACGCATTTTTAGGGAGTAGCCACTCTCGTTCAGGTCCGCCCATAATAGAAAATGCAACATTATTTGGTTTAAGCTACGAATCGATAGTAAAGTGATTACACCAAATGGAGAAATTACTCTTGAAATAAGCATTTTTCTAGGTGCTAATGCAAAGAGTGATCCGCGCTATTTTTTAAATCGCATTTCCACGTTTAATTAAAGTTTTGTTTTTTTATTCAGTTGTAAGGTTAACGTACAGAATAGGTACAAAACACCCTCCCCATGTTAAGAATGGATTTTTAAATAATAACGTTATTATTTCAGCACGGATCATTCTCTGCATGAGTACCTTTTTCTGTTAGCAGCGCACTTACATAGATTATGAACAATGTTAAGGTTAGTTATTGTTGCACGTATAATATGCAAACCACCCTAATAAAACGCAATAAATTATTTAAACAGTATTAGCACATCAAACGGCAGTATCAACAATAGCAAACAAAAAAAATCAACAAAATAAGGCTAGTAATATCAACACTAGTACCATTAATAATATACGTTCAATATATGCAATTGCAGAATCAGAGTTAATTGCCGTTTGGTGAATAAGTGTTCAATAACCATATAACTATAGACTATTAAAATGTTAAAATTATCGCGTGTTTTTGTTTGAAAAAAATATTCATCTATGCACCGGTATTATAGTTTTTGAGACGTGTATATGATGTGATAAGACTGATAATCGTTCAAGCTTTCATAACCATTGAATAAACACGCCGAAAAATGTTAAAATCTCATACGAGTTTTTATTTCAGAAAAATATGTTGTAAACCAATGTAGAATTACATAATACGAGGTGCCTTTTTGTAAAGGCATTTAAAACTGTCGTAGACTCTTGAAAATACAGTATGTTATTGCTGTACATCTTCAGAGATGACTGACCAATTTTTTTTTTTATTTCAGGTTTAAATGAACAGTTACAACAGGAATAGAATACACCTTACTAAAAGCTGATTGTCACAGCCAGTGAATTTCAAAAGTGCAATCTAGACGTGGGGATATAAGAGAGAGAGAGAGAGAGACAGAGAGAGAGAGAGAGAGAGAGAGAGAGAGAGAGAGAGAGAGAGAGAGAGAGAGAGAGAGCTTTGTGTTTCCCACTTGTAAATGTTTAGTGAAATGGTGATAAGAGAGAAAGAAAAAAAGGACACATTGGAACGGTCTTCGCTCACCTTATTCCACCCCCCAAAAACAACAACCTGTCGATTTCTCCTTTTTTTCCTCTTCCTGTTTAAACTGCTTCAACACTTGAAACTTGTTCTCAAGTGATACATTATTTGGAAGAGTAAACAACCCTCATCCCCTGCCTTACCTACACCCTTCTTTCTCACACGCTTAGAGGGGTGGAAGGGAAAAGATGTTAGACATTAATTTCGGGGGTTTAAACATGTGTCCTGCACATGTCAGATAGCAGACACAAATTAATCCAAGATTCGCCCACATTGGAGTAAATGCACACACACACACACACACACACACACACACACACAGTTTAGTTAGCGATTAACAGGAAGTAAAAGAAAAAAAAAAAAAAAGAAAATGGCGCTGATTTCAAACAATTTTCGATGTTGTTATCTTGAGTGAGTGAAAGCTGTAAATGAAGAATAGATGTTTAGAAACTAAAACTAAATAAAAAATATTTCATTTAGCCGAGAATTGAACTTTGTCGCATTTAATTCTTCAAATTAGTGCGCGTGTCATTTTTGGGTCCCTCGACAAAAGGAGGGTGTACATGTAAATTCACACTTGTCCGTTCGTCCGTCTGCACTTTTCTCAATAACTACGCCTTGGAATTTAAAAAAATTTTGCACAAACATTAAACATGATATGAGTAAAAAAAAGTAACAGAACGGATTTTCCGGGAAAACTCCGGCTGCCCCCACCCCCCGAAATACCTTTCGGGTTAAAATGGCTAAAATGGACACTTGTGTTTATGAAAAAATAAAAAATAATAATGCTTTGGATTTTTATAAAAATTTCTTAAAAGTTGTAACTAACTGATTTTTATATCATTCTGTTTATCTATACTTCGCGATAACTCTTGGGTGTGCCCCAGGGGCTCTTTTAGGGCTAATAAAAAACACTCCATTTTTGGGACTATTTTACCATATTTGTCCAAAATTTTCTGCGTATGTCTATTTAGCAGTTTTACATAGTTCTGAACTCTAATTTAAATATGTTAAGGCCCTGGGACATTTCGGGCTAAATAAGGGGGAGGGGCAAAAATTCCTGTAATGATGATACTGTTGATTGCGGTGTAATGCTTGTTCGGTGTAGTTCTAGGAGGTCCACTCTCCCAGGCTTTGCCTTCTCTCTTTGAGAAAATGGGCCAGTTTATTGTTAATCGCCTGAGGCGCCTAAACCGAGAAATATCGCCGGAACTGCCCAGACACTTTTTGCAGGTAAGAGTGCCGCTTATCGGTGACGTCAACTTCTCAATTCCACTTCCCAATCCTAGTGTCGAAGTTCTTGTAGTGGGAGAGAACTAAATGTACAGCAAAAGTTTTAAATTATGAAAAAATTACTCTAACCCGTTGAAAGTATCAGAGTGTAGAGTCAGTTTGCAACATTAATTTAACCTAATCAGGACTTCCGTTTTTTTGGGGTGGGGGTGAGAAGTATTAGTGCTTATTCGGAATTGCACTTATGGCGGCAATTAAAAGTAAAAAAAAATACAGAAAAGTATGTAACCAGTAACGGAACGGAGATGAAAAAAAAAAATTAATCAAGCAGATTTTTATTTTATTTATTTATTTATTTATTTTATTTATTATTTTTTTTAAATCAAAGAATTTCAAATTTTACCTCGTGTCAATAAGGGGGAAATAGAGACGTGGTAGTAAAACCAAGAGCAGACAACAGATTTTCATTTCAATTTTTTGGATAATGTCGGAAAAACAACCAGAACGTAAGATTTAAAACCAAATTTATAAACATAACGTGTACTAATAAAATTTTCAAATTATGAAAACATTTTTTTAGGATTTTTTTTTTTTTGAAGTTTTGAAGTTACAAATAAAATCTGGAGAATATTAATATTGGTAAAAAAAAACCCCCCGCAAATTTGTTTAAAAACAAACAAACAAAAAAACAAAACTATTTGATCAATTTTTGTGATTTTTGGAAAACGCCATCTTCAGTCCATGACAAATAGGTGCACGATAAAAATGTTTCTACATTTTTGTTTATCGTCATAAGTACCAACCTGAATAAGCACCGAAGTATTTTATGAAAGCAATTGGTTTTTGTGATGTACCGGTTTTGATCACCGTTAATTATTTCCCCTTGGTTGTGCTCAAAAAGAACAGGAAGGTATTAGTGATTCACCACTGTATGACCTCTTATAGGTCTCCCACCAAAATGTTGCACCCCTCTGCCTGTTTTACAAATACTTTTATGAAACGTGCTCTGTCGAACTCGTTTCGTTCGTATTCTCTGTACGAAAATACCCCCTATTACCACGACAAGCAGCAACACCCCACCTTTTACTGTAGAGATCCTTAGATACCGGAAAGTTCAATAGTTTCTTAACCTCAAACGGCTAGACTTTGGAATACCCTTTTTGTTTCCTGCTTCTTTAACTGTACTAACATGCACAAATTTAAATGTAATGTTAAACAGATCGCTGCATAATTCTACGTAGAACCCATGTAGACATAATCCGAAATAGCAACACTTTACGTGTAAGTGGCAATATGTCTTGTTTGGGGCGAATAAGAGTTAAGAAAAAATATGTAGATCTCCCCGATAATCAATTTTAAAGACAGAGCAAGAACTAAATATCTTATTGTTTCGTATAATGTACGCTAATTGTCTTTCATAATTGTCAACTGTAATACATACAATAGTATTGTTGTCACATTTGAGCTGGTGCATCTGCTACTAATCTCTCGCTCCTGGACAAGGTTCAAAAGAGTCGCAATCCTGATAGGTCCTGAACTGTCATTTAAGCTTCAGCGTCTGTCCCATCGACGAAATGTCGCATCCCTCTGTCTGTTCTTCAAAAATATTTTAATGGTGAATGCTCGGACAAACTGCAAGCACTTGTACCCCCTCGACATAAATACCCCAGACAAACCCGACAAGCAGCTAAATCCCACCCCTATACAGTAGAGATCCCTAGATGTAAAAGAGCTTTCTATTCCAGTAGTTTCTTCCCCAGAACTGATAGACTTTGTAATTCCCTTCCGGGTTCCTGCTTCCCAACGGTACTGACATGCAGAAGTTCAAGTGTAACATGAACAGATATCTTGCTGCCCAACTCCCTACATAGTACTCCTGTAGCTTAGGTCCCTGATAGTAGCCCCCTACATCAAAGTGGCAATGTGCGTTGTTTGGGGTGAAAATGTAATTAAAAAAATACATTAACTATACTTTTGGCCTTAGTCGTTCGTTCTAATTAAGAATACGTTTAGAATACATGAGCTGCGTAATAAGTAGGGATAGGACAACAGCATACACTTTTCATTGTTTTGACCCTCGAGTGTGTATCCATTGATATCTTATATGCTTTTATAATAAGTAATGTGTTTCTGTTGATTAACCGAGTCTAACTGTGGGATATACACTAGAGAGTCAAATCAATGAAAAGAATATGCTGTTGTCTTAGCTCTAGTAATAACGTATATTCCAACACTTGCTATAGGTCAGGGCATGATTATTTTCAAGTCCAATATAAACAAGTTGTTATTGAGACGTCCATTTAAATAATACAATTCTACCAATATCCACCATCATCACCGTGTGGCCACCTGACGCTCATTAATACTTATCCTTGAGTGACCTTTGGGCTTCGATACGTGGCAACCCTCTTGTGAAAAAAAAGTTAATAGCAAGAATGCTAGCATAAAGATATGTTCCAACCGCTGAAAAAAAAAAAAAAATCGAATCCAAACTTGCAGCACTCGCTAGTCTATCCACGCTTATACAGCGAAATAGCTGTCTGTGGACAGCATATCTTAAATGTAAAATATCCCATCCCCCAGCGTATCTACTTCATGTGCAGAATGTTTGGAATCGAAACATTTGATAAGAATATTGTAATATGATTAATCCAACCCTGAAATAGGACACTTACTATAACGTTTGCTACCGTTTTTGTTTGTCCTTTTGTCAATAGAATAACGTATATCCTAACACTTGCCATACGTCAATGAAAGGAAAACGAGTAGGATAATTTTAACCAAAAGCCCCCCCCCCCACAAAATAAAAACAACAAAAACAAAACAAAAACAGTTACGTCACAAACAGGACATTACTAGTGAGACGTAGTGACTTACACGAAACCTGCAAATAATGCACTCCTTCATATAAAATAAGTTCTGCCGGTGCACGAATTCGCAAATCCTCATTATGTTTATTTACCCTTTACAGTTCACATGCCATTATCTATTACTTATTTAAGTAAAAACCACAATTAATATACACGGTGTTCCACTTCTTTGAAAGCTGTCTCTCTTATAATTAAACTTTCAGTGCTTGTCTTCAAATACAGTTAACATTACTCTTGTGTTAAAACTGGACATTCTTTTGGTTGGCTAATCATCCCAAAATTCTAAATTAGTTTTTCCACCCTATATTTCTGCCATCTACACATGAACTCGCACGTAACTGTCCGATATTCCGCGATGCATCCCACAGTGGCGTTTATTCTACATTTGGTACGCCGAAAAAGTGTGCATGGGGTTTCATCGATCTCACCGTGAAGACGTGGATCCTAACGTTAAAAATTAAATCATTGAAACCATCTAATTCTCTCGTGAAATTAGACAGCAAGATTCATGAAAGGAAGAACTTATTCTCTTCCACACAATGAAAACACATCGTTAAAAATAGAAGTTAATGTCATCGTTTATGTACATCGGGGCAAACCAAGATAAAAATAGATTAGGCATTCACTCACGGCTCAACAGACATCAGTCACTAATCATGACATTCTAAAAATCATTGTTCGCAATTTGCGAGCATTTCGTCATATCACGTATTGTTGGCAACGATACAATACCTTTTCGGCTCGAGGAAACATTGCAACTCTCATAGAGATATGCGTTTTATCTATTGCCAAAATGATGTGGAATCATTGCCAGACTATGTGATGTGAGAGCGAGTGGTTTGGGGGTGTTTTTATTTTAGAGGTTGAATAAAAAAAACACATTTCTCTAGAAACCAATATAATCTAATATATAAACGGCTATATGTCTGTGTCTCTCCAGATTTTCAAATTATCTGGAAAACTAAAAGTCACAGAACGGCCTCAAATGATTGGATATTTTGCCAACCGTTCTTCTATGGGTCTAGCCAGTTAAAATAGTTTTTAAGGAGTCAAAAATCATTCAAAATTGAAAAAAAAATCGCTATACATTTTGCACGTTCATCTTAGTTTATTTTTAATTTTAAATTGGTTCATATGCATGCCACGTTGATACAGTGGTAACGTCACCAGCTTTGAATGCTATAGTTCCGGTTTCGATTCTAGCTAATGGCACCTAAATATTTTTTTACGTTTGAAATCACGACTATAATATGTAGGAAATATGGACTAATTAAAATATATTTAAGTGATTTTTACGTCCGGGAAAAGCCGGGCGCCCCCCCTCCACATCTCACGCTAGTAATTACATATACAAACAAAAGTCATTGTAATATACATTCGGATCGTGAAGTTGAAACAAAAAGCAAACGAAAAGACGAAACAGAAACAGAAACAGAGATAGACGTGTGGTTTCAATCATTGCCGGGGTCAAACTGTCTTGTATACTCCCAAGCGTTCTTGATTATTTCCGGCATCTCAATGCGCATGCCCGGTAGTGCAAGGGAGGTAAATGATGGCAACACTAAAGTCCCGTGCACAGAATTTATTTTTCAAATAGTTATATGCTATATATAAACCACTTCACTAAAAAAGTAAATAAGGACGTCTTATGAAAACTTAAATTAAAATTAATAGTTATAGTTTCTAATTAAATACTAGATGTCACTAAGAAATGTTGTAATGGATGAAGTACTAACTAAAATTCAAATCTAAGATTTCTTTTGGAAGTTAAGGTTCAATCTTCAGTGCAGACGATACTAAGAATGCAATTGAAAATTATTGAAGATTTTTACCTGGTCAAGGCTGACGAAACAAGGGCATTCTACCCACCCCCGTGGATTAAATAAAGGATTCTGTTTGAAATTCCGTACTGATCCTCGAATATAACAAAAACATTAGAGTTTGACAACAAGAAGATTACATCAGTCGAAACATTGTGAGAATAGTCAAAATGAAAATAATATAAACTAGTGAGACCTGTTGAAATTCCACAGGGGATTCATTCATATATAATCACTTGATGTTGGCATTCTGTAGATGTTACGCGTAAATGGAGATGCTGATATTGTAGCTCTTTTGGTAAAACTGCAAAAGTTGTAAATTACGCTTAAATGTGATATTTTAATTCTTGCAGATTTTGTATATATTATTATAGAGTTAATGTTCTATCGATTTTTATATATTATAAAGTTGTAATTTCAAAAAATAAAAAAAATATATCCATATGACTTGGGTGCATCTGCTTAAATCAAAACTGAAGCAAAAAAAAAACACACACACACACACACACATATATATATATATATTGGCGGCAAGTCATTATTCAAGCACGTTTGATTGGACACGACGGAGTCTTTTTCCGATTTTGTTGGATAACTTTTCAATTCGCCGAAAGGTCTTTTTTTATTTCAGCTGGCATGTTGTATAGTATGGCGCCCAGTAGTTGTTATTCGGCCATATTCTTCAAGAGCTTTTATTCAATACATCCGATCGTCGTCAGAAGCGATTGTTGTCCTTTTCTTTGAGACTTAGTGTATTAATAGTTAGTTCTATTTTTTTTAAACTGTTTATTTATTTATTGAAAGCGTTGAAAAGAATATGGCCGAACAACAATTACTGGGCGCCATAATATACAACATGCCAGTCGAAATAAAAAAGACCGGACTTCGTGTTCAATCAAACATGCTAGAATATCTATAACTTGAGTTCCTTCAGCTATAACCAAAACTGAAACTTGTAGAATTCTTGATAAAATTATTTAAAAAAAGATTACTAGAATGTCATCAGCTATAACCGAAACCATAACTCATGAAGAATTCTTGGTAAAATTATTACAAGAAATGGAAGTCCACAACAATTAAATGACAGACACTCGGATGTAAGCGTGACACACAAACATACATGCTATCCTAATAATATATAGATTAAACAAAGAAGCCCATTATTGCAAAAATAAACGCACGTTTTTTTAACCTAAAATTCTCTTATTTTTCTAATGTAATTTTAGATTTTCTCAGTGTGAAAAGAAAAATTAGGGTGGATCATTCTAAATATGTTTTTACTTAACGCTATTTTTCAAAGGGGGAAAACGATGCATATTTTTACATGTGAAGATAAGACTCTTTGAAGCGAAATGAATGCAAGATTCGGCGATATTGAAAGTTCAAATAACAACGCAAGAATTTAATGCAGTTCTTATGCAAATGTTTTTTTAATTAATATTTCGCAGTAGTATAGACTTTTTAGAATAATGTACACATGCTTAATAATATTATTCATTAGTTAAAACAATTCGAGCTCTCCGGCACCTGAAAATGTTTATATGGAGTTTACCTCTAGATTTCGCTTGCATTCAGGTGTCGGATGATAGCATAGTGATTAGAAGCGCCGCATCCCAACAATCGAGTTTAGATCCCAGCTTGAGACATTTGCTTGGATAGATGCACTGAAGAGCCGTGATACAGCGAAACAGGCTGGCTGCGGATGACATGTATTATACAGGGAATAAACACCCGTAAAAGAATCGAGTACTCTTTGTAATCGAAAGCGTTATTATACGTCGACATTTATGAAGGCGGCACTATGATCCGTAGCAACACGTTAAATGCCGGAAATGATCCAAATCTTTCTGATTCTCTCTCTTCAGAGCTTGAACGCGTGGTGCAATGGGGGAAAGGGTGGCTGGTTTCTTTTTATGCATTCAAAACAAAGCTTCAATCTTTTCACTAATAACGCTCTGATCATTACTTGTCCCCAATTTAAATGCATGGCTCTCGTCTTGAACTTGTTTAAACTGTTTTAACAAGTTTCTGGGAGTGACCTTCACCCATGATCTGAAATAGAATTACAAATTCGTCGCCAAGGTCGCTGAAAAATGCTTATACATTCTACCGCTCGAGAAGGTATTTCACTCTCCATACTCTCTCCCTGTATAAAAGCCAAATATGCCCTTAGATGGAATACTGTTGTCACGTCTGGGGAGGAGCTACTCAGAAACCCTTTTCCTGCCTTTGCAGGGCACAAAACCGGCTTTGAAATCTAATGGGCGATGTTCTTTCCTCCTCCTACTACTTTTGTCTAACTGAAGAAATATTGAAGGTTTATCTCTGCTCTACCGTTATTTTCATGGCAGGTGGCTCGACTGAGCTTTAATCTATGGTCCCTCACCCTATAAAAGATTCTCATCGAACGCTCGTCTACCTACAGCCACTACCAATAATTTCCCTTACTCTTTATTTGTACCTAAAACTAAACGAAAACTCCATGAACGAAGTTTCTCTCTTAGAACCGCCCGTCTGTGGAACACAACATCGCTAGACTGATTCCCAATTGAATATAACACGATCGTTTTCAAGTCAAATGTAAACAAGTTCTTATTGAGCTGCCCCTCCTTTTAAATAATAAAATCCTACAAATTTCCACCATCATCACTGTATGGACACCTGACGCTCATTAACATTTATTCTTGAGTGGCCTTTGGGCCTTGATACTTGGTAACCCGCTTGTAAAAAATAGCAAGGATGCTAGTGTAAATGTAAGAGGTTGAAACCGCTGGCAAAATTTCGAATCCTAACTTGCAGCATTCGCTTATCTATCTCCAAGGCGAAACAGCTATCTGTAGGTGGCATATCTCAAATATAAAGTACCCTCCCTCAGCCTATCTACTTCACATGCAGAAACACATTTGATAATATTGTAACAATATGATTAGCCCAACCTTAAAATAGAACACTTATTACGTTTGCTACTGTTTGTCATTTTATTTATTTATTTTATCTATTTGTTTTTAAAGGTTTTCAAAGCACGGATACTTTTTACATTTAGAAATAAGACGATTTGCCACCAAATTAAGATAGAAATAAAAATTACCCAGATATTCATTTATTTATTATGGAGATTTGGTATCTGTCGCCAAAACGATGTTCTTACTTCTGTATCTGAATCCGAAACTATACTGCTACTATATTTCAGTACTCATTTCAGAGGTGAGGTGTAGTATCTGTTCTGTTGTCATGGTGTTTAAGTGTGTAGCGTGATATGTATACGGCATAATCACGTCGACACAACGTTCCCATTAGGTTACCGAAGTTAAGCGTTATTTAGCATGGCAAGTGTTAAAATGGGCGATTATTTAAGAAAAACCACGTGTTGTATACGCTCTTCTATTATCTGTTGTTTTCAGTCGTCCTGGATTTCTTCTTGCCACTGTAAATAAGCAGTGTTCATTCGTGAGCTGTGTTTAAGATTACGCAACCCTTGCTTTACAATTACACGCCATCGTCTTTACAGAGGGTATCCATTGTTTCTTAAAACTGAACGAAGACCAAAGATTTCCTTTTTCTGGAGGAAGGGGTAACAATGTTGCGTTTCTCTTGTTATGGCCTCTGATCCCGGATTATCTACTCCATTCAGTGAGAAGTAGTATGGTATAGGTGAGGTGTAGTATCTGTTCTGTTGTCATGTATAGTCTATGTTCGTTCATCATGATACCATTCTCCTAAGCATTACCTCGTTTGTTAGTCATCCATTCATAAAAATATACGACCGATGGAGAGTAGTGGTGGATATTTTTGCTCATAAATATACAATATACTTTTACTGTTATGTATGGTAACAATTAACGTACATTTGTTCCGCGTCTCTCCGATATATTTCATAATTACTTACATGCATTTATTTGCAGAAATCACACATTTGCGATTATGAATTATTTAAAGTAACCAAATGATTTTGCTTACCAACCTCTGTCAGTTTTTCGTCTCGATTCATGAAACTTGATATATAGGGTATTCGAACACATGCGAAACTTTATATTTAGGTTTTAGCCGGGGGAAACCGGTGTAAAATAGTGTGTGTGTATATATATATATATATATATATATATATATATATGTGTGTGTGTGTGTGTGTGTGTGTGTGTGTGTGTATATATATATATATATATATATATATATACATACACACACATTTTTACAACGTTGTTTTTCAAGTTTTGTCTATGCATGAAGGCATAGTGCAGATGGTATCGAATAAGGCTTGATAGCTATATGTTTTGGCTTCGATTCTAGCTAATGGCATTCAAGTCATGTATACTTTTTAACTTTTGAAATCACTATGTATAGTAGAAACCCGGAATACGGTATTAAAATTAGTAACAAATTAAAGTATAGTAGTACACATGTATGTAATTAAATAACATTATAAATAACACTGTAAGGCGGGACAAATACCGTAACGAGGGTTCGGAAAGCATCGTAAACTGAAAAATCCCGTATCCTAAGGCCATCGTATCCAGGGGTTCTGCTTTGGGTACGATATAATAATCAACAAAGCGTTGGCTCTATGGTAATAAATACAAAGTTCGCATGAATTAAAATATATTTAAAAGCATATTTTAACCCGGTCGGCGGGTCACCAAATAAGTTAACATACACACACAAAACCTATTCAGGTAGATAAAAGAAGATTAGCTTGCCTACTTACGCCCGAGTGTATCCTGTACCTCCACAAAACCACCATTCGCCCATGTATGGAGTACTACCGTCACATTTGGGCTGGTGCATCTGCTATCTCGCTCCTGGACAGGGCCTAAAAGAGAACCGTCAACCTGATAGGTCCTGAACTGTCACCCAAGCTTCCGCCTCTGTCCCATCGACGAAATGTTGCATCTCTGCCTGTTTTACAAGTATTTTAATGGTGGATGCTCTGACGAGCTACAAGCCCTTGTACTCCCTCGACGAAAATAAACCTGACAAGCAGCGGAGTCCCACCCCTACACTGTAGAAATCCCTAGATGTAAGAACTGCTAGATTTTGGAATTCTCTTCCGGGTTCCTGCTTTTCCAACGGTACTGACATGCAGAAGTTCAAGTGTAATGTGAACAGATATCTTGCTGCTAAATTCCCTACATAGTACCTCTGCAACTTAGGTCCTTGATAGTAGCCCCCCCCTACATTAAAGTGGCAATGTGCCTTGTTTCTGGTGAAAATGTAATAGAAAAAAAACAAACAAAAAAAAAAACCAAAAAAAAAAACCAAAAAAAAAAAACCAAAAAAAAAAAAACCAAAAAAAAAAAAACCAAAAAAAAAAAAAAAACCCCCCCCCCCAAAAAAACCAAAAAAAAAAAAACCCCAAAAAAAAACCAAAAAAAAAAAAAACCCCCAAAAAAAAACCCCCACATAAAACGTCAAATTAATCACACAATTATTTACTTTGTATAGCAGAGAAGACATGTTGTCCGAGAACAACATCTTCGTTTTTTTTTGTTTTTAAATCACGGGTGTGATATTGATCTGATGAATACCGTCGTCGATTATTGATCTGATTATGATGAGTTCCAACCCAATCGGATCTATCTATCGTGGTCATTTACGCACTGATATTTTTTTAATGAAACATCGCCTATCAAGGTCAAAGGCAACCCGAGGATGAGTCAATGTAATGAAAACAGTGAGGAGATGAACAGTATTATGAGAGGATTGGAAATGATTAATGGAATAAACAAAGTCTGATTACTTGTGAGGACAGTGATGTTGGGAAAGGTATGAACCCGTATATCCTCTCGGTAAAATAAATTATGTTCATCTAATCATATACAAAAATAAAATTTATCAATAGATTTACGGGGCATTTTGCAGTACAGACATCAAAACGAAAAAGTAGCCAAAAAGCTAATATGTAAAAAAATGAATGTTACCAAAGGCAAGATAAGTTACTCTTTTACCTACCTGGATATTTTATTGTGTTTTATCTTATTCTAAAGCGTTTATATAGTTTTAAAACACAAGTAATGCCGAATCTTAAACTAGAAAAAGGACAAATAGCCGACATGAGGTTATCTGGGGAGTCGCTAGAATCGCTCAAAATTGAAAATTAAGCAAAATAAATTAGAAATAAATGTGTGTGACCACGACATTTATTGGTAGGTTTCTGTCAGTATTTTGCTTAATTTAAGATTTTTCTGCGATTATCGAGACTTCTCAGAAGATCGTCTCATGTCGATTATTTCTTGTTCTAAATCAAGACGCGTAACTACTTATGTTTCAAATTAAATACACGCTTTAAAATAAGTTAAAACGCATACATAATCAGTCGACACTAAAAAATATAATTGCGAATTATTTAGGATTTTCACCCCGTCATGGCCAACGGAACAATGGATTAGATAAAGGTCGAAATTCCCTGAAGATTTCCGAGTTCGACAGGAAAATTTCCAAGTTCGACAAGATACACCTGAAGAAAGTCTAAATGTATAACTAATTTTATCAAGAATTCTTCATAAGTTTTGGTTTCGGTTATGGCTGAAGGAACTTAAGTTATATATATATGACTACTTTATTTAACCACATAAATATACGAAAGTATAGATTTATGCGTAAACTAAGTATTTACTTCAACAGTGCTCAATACGTAGGTAGAGCTAGGCATTAAGTTATAAATATATATATTTTATAACTTACTAATATATATATATATATATATATATATATATATATATATATATATATATAAAGTTTTGGTTTTGATTCAATCTGATGTACCCAAGTCATATGGATATATATAATTTTGGAAATCGCAACTTTATAATATATAAAAATCGATAGAACATTAACTATATATATATATATATATATATATATACACATACACACACGAAATCAGTAATAATTAAAATATCATATTTAAGCGTATTTTACGACCGAGCTACGCCGGGTGTTCTTGCTAGCTTAGATAAATACTTTAACTGTTTCAACAAAAGAGCTACACGATAATATCAAAGCGTGTCCATTTATCTTGAACATCTACAGATAAAATAGCAATATATTACATATGAATCCTCTGTGGAATTTCCACAGGTCTCACTAGTTTAAATAATACTGATTATCAATCCTCATCTAAAAATTTCGGAAAGATTTATACAAATATTTGTTTCGGTGAAAATGCACGGGGTGGGGGACCACCCGAAGATTTACCTTTAAAAAGTTGATTACGAGGAGGTGGAAAATGAGAAAATGCCTTTCGGAATAAACACCCCCAACCTCCCCATGTTAAGAACGGCTTTCGGAATAAACACCCTTTGCAGATTGAACAACCAGTGGTCCCCCAGTGCACTTTCACCTTTGTTTCTACAGAAAAGCGTTTTCGCATAAAAAACAACAAAAAAAAAAAAAAAACAAAAACATTTGAAAGTATTAAATAAAGTTTCTTATTTCTTTCCCAAATTTTCAATAGCCCAGGATCTATTAAAGAATAATTGCAATAGAATTATCTGACCTAGAAACGTCACATTAACGGACTTTAAAATGGTTTCATTCATTTTAGATTTGCGAAAACACAAGAATGTATATCTATAAATATTTTTGTAAAAGTGCGCTGGTTAACCACTAGAAAACTTACCTTTAAGAATTTGGGATTAAATTGTTAGGTGAAAGTACGGAATACTTACAAAAACACATTTCCTTCCACCATGTTAAATAATAGGTTTCTGAATAATTAACCCCAAAACAGAATACATTCAACAACAAAATACCAAACTTCTTAAAAGGTGGTCAACCAACGCATTTTTATTTATTTTTATGAATACGGGCTTGTATTACTGTACACAGATTCGAAAAAGTTGTCAAAAAACAAATATATAACAAATAAATGTTATCAAAGGCAAGATAAGTTACTTTTCTACCTAACTGGATATATTTTTTGTGTTTTTATTCAATGTAACATTTATTCAGCTCGAAAAACATACAGTGTTTACCGATGCATTGGAAAATTCAAGATGGCGTCTCACACCCTCTTTAACACCGTAAGTTTGGGAAAAGGTGTTATAAATAAAAAACTAAAAATACTATTAAAAACCCGCCGAATATATGTCAACCTATTTCACGGTAACATATATTGAGCGAGTTTTTAACAGTATTTTATCCGTTTTTTTTTTATTTATAAAACCTTTTCCCAAACTTACCGTGTTCAAGAGAGAATCAGACGCCATCTTGAATGTTCCAATACATCAGTAAACACTGTATGGTTTTCGAGCTTAATAAACATGTTACATTGAATAAAAACACGAAAAATATATCCAGTTTGGTAGAAAAGTAACTTATCTTGCCTTTGATAACATTTATTTGTTATATATTTGTTTTTTGACAACTTTTTCGAATCTATGTGTACAGTAATACAAACCCACCAATACTTTAATTATTTTAAATAAATTATTTTTATATATCTTACTAAAAGACTTTACTTCTTTTCGTTGGACCTAGTTTCGATTCTCATTTTCATGGATTATCGTCTATGACAATTAAACATGTGGCCATATTGGAAATAAGCCGATAATATTAGGATGTTTATTAATTAAAAAAAAAAAAAATTCATACTGTATGCGTAATAATAAATTGATTTTAGCTCAAATTCATTCTACGTGTCATAATCTTAAAGTCTACAATTTTTAAGATACTGCATATCACCCGTTACTCACAAAAATATAAAACAAAGCAAGCAAGAAAAAAATAAGACGTGGAAATTAACGGAAATATAGAAACGGTTTTCTCTCATAGAAGCCGTTATGTTTTTAATGTTGTTTGCTTTCACAGGTAACAAGACGAATTGAATCTGAGTAAAACAACAGTACTATGTTGTAAGATAAAATCTACACAATCGTAAAAATGAAAAAAAAAAAAAAAAAAAGTAAATCAATGATTCATATTTCTTTCATGTAGATCAATAATAACATTTTTCATTTATTCAAAACGAGGGAAAACACATTTTTAGCTATTGTTAGTTACAAAGGTGATTATACAGTGGAATGAGATTACAATGCAAAACTAGGCGCTGTTTTACAATTTGTCATTGTTCTGAGGGAGACAACTCTTTTACTAAGAGGTTCGTTCATTTTTTTTTTCATCTCATAATTTAGGACGTTAATAATGTTGTCAGTAAGTTTACA
Source organism: Euprymna scolopes (assembly GCF_053919585.1). NCBI lineage: Eukaryota > Metazoa > Mollusca > Cephalopoda > Sepiida > Sepiolidae > Euprymna > Euprymna scolopes. The sequence goes on along the minus strand of NC_136499.1, from coordinate 59,178,625 downwards.
CGAGCGGTTTACAAAAAACAAAACAAAAAAAAACAAACAAAGCATACTTTTGTTTTTCGTTCTATTTTTTTTTTATGGGAGTATTCAATTATAGAACTTGTATAGTTTTCAACAGGTGCTTCTGCAGTTTAACCGTTTTTTTTTTTGTGAGTATCGCACCAACGTTAGCCGAGCAGAAGAAACGTTTAATATTTCACAAACATTCTGTTGGGGCGTTGGTGGGGCGTGGGTGATGTGGTGGCCGCAAAGAAAAAAAAAACCCATAAAAGTATGTTTTTTTTTTTGTTTCTAAACCGCTCGCGTAAACTTACCGACAGCATAATTAGCGTCCTAAATTATGAGATGAAAAAAATGAACGAATTTCTTAGTAAAAGAGTTGTCTCCCTCAAAACGATGACAGATTGTAGAACAGCAAGAGCGCTGCAAAAATCGAGAGAAAAAAAAAAAAAAAGTCTAGTCGAATTCAAAGTTTAATGGTCTCAAATCCATGGTCGATCTTTCCTTTCATTGTAATAACATAATCACCTTAAATCTAAAAAAAAAAAAAGAAAAAAAAAAGTGCTTCTTCGTTATGAGAACGAAATTCAAAAATTTCAAGTAAAACAATATCTACTTAATTGTCGCTACTTGTGCATCTATGTTACGGTGCCGAAATAATATTATTTAGAAATACATTCTTAAGATAAGGGGAGGGTTTTTGTAGCTATTCTGTACTTTCATCTAACAATTTAATAAACAAAGATATTGTAAAACTTGAATTTAACTTCAAAATACTATTAAAGTATAGCGAGGTGACAGCTGCACAAACACCTAATTGTCATGTTGCAGTACTGAACATATCTAAAAATTACGAAAATTAATTATGAAAATAGTTTTCGAAGACAATTAGCGAACATTGAGTTTTGCCAAAAATAATAAACAGGAGTTTGAATTGTAACAAGGGAAGTTATTTTCTGAAAACTATGGAAATTATTTTATTCGGCAATATTGTTATTATTATGTTTAATTTGTAATGCATTTCATTTTCAATGAACACTGCTTGATTTAATTACCATTATTTTTCTACAAAAACATACGTTACTGTACTCTGATCACTAACCCTAAGTCTCGATGGGCCCCCAACAAGAAAAAATTAAAAAAATCCAAACGAACAGAACAAAAATAGAGGGTAGTTACCTAAAAAGAAATTGGTGCTAGTGAGTGCACTTACTGATCCGCGATATTTTTAAATCGTATTTCCAAGTTTTTTTTTTTTTTTTTTTTTTTTTAAATTGTAAGGTTAAAGTATAAAATAGGTACAAAACACCCCCCTCTCCCCATGTTAAGAATGGCTTTTTAAATAATAACGTTATTATTTCAGCACGGATCAATAAGTGCCAAGGAATTAATATTTGAAAAAAAAAAAAAAAAACGGTATTTTTTTACGACTTGCCCCAGTGTAGTATAATCACCCCAACCTCCCCATGTTAAGAACGGCTTTCGGAATAAACACTCCCAACAACCTCCATGTTAAGAACGACTGGGTGTGTTTATTGCGAAAGCCG
>NC_136499.1:59129581-59172081 GCF_053919585.1 Euprymna scolopes | reverse complement strand
CTATCCAACTATATTTGGCAACTAAAAAATAGCAATATTTCTTTCAACTTAAAATGGCAAATAATTGAGACTTGCAAATCATATAAACCAGGAGATAAATTTTGTACATTATGTACAAAAGAAACCGTAAAAATTTTAAAATATGAAGATATAAAAAGCACAACCAAACTAGTAAATTCAAGACACGAGCTTCTATCGTGTAATCATAAACGTTGGTTTAAATTTAATAAATATAAACCACCTTAAATCATTAAAAATTACTCATTAGTAAAAATAGATTTTTTTTTTTTTTTTTTTTTTTAATAAATTAAGTTAAACCAATTACCGCCCTTAGACTCGTAAATCAAATAATAAATAAAGCCATGACAATTATCTCCCCTTAAAAACTTGCAAAAAAAAAAAAAAAAAAAAAAAAAAAAAACTCTCTCTCTATAGATATTAACTGTGGCGTCTCTAAATCAAAATACGCTAACGGAAACAATTTACTGCACGAGCGTCGCCCTTTTAAAATTCATCATTCAATAAAATAAAAAGCTATAGCAAACATCTAAATGACTACTTTAAATACAGTTCCTGATTTCAAAAAAATGAAAACCAAAAGGTAATTATATATATATATATTTTTTTAAATCAAATTTATTATGTAAATTCAAAAATATATATATTTTTTCTACTCATTTCTATCTCTAACCTATACCAATTTCCTTATTAATTTTCTTATAAATTTTATATCCAAACCTTTTACTTCAATTTTTCAGATTCATCTGCCTTACTTTTAATGCTAGGTTTATTTTTGGTGTCTTTTCAATTCAATAGAAATCCTCCTAAATTTGCTGATGAGGAGACCGTGCTTACCAAAAAAACTATGTATAATTATTCTACGTGACTTCATGTATACCACAAATAAAAAGCACGGATTTCCGAAACGATCGTACAGATAATTGACTTTGTTGTTGTTCCTTCTTGTGAAACTGATTTTTAATTTAATTAAGTTTTGATTTTTAAATTTTAAAAATTTTAAAACTTTTAAATTATAAATCACATTACTTAATATTGAATTAGCTCTAGGATATTTAACTATCGAGCTTATTATATATCTAAATTACAACGAGCATTTCCTGTATTTTAATTAAACTAGTAATTTCACTATTACATTGAAATACACTTAGCTCTTTAGACTATTATTCTAATCTCCTTTATATATATATATATATATATATAAAGAAACTGTGTTTGTGTGTCCCTGAATTCGTTCCCAATGGACATCAAAACGGCTGGACTGATTTTTATTAAATTTCACACGAAGGTACTTTATGTGCCTTGCAGTGTTTTTAAATAGGTTTTGTATTGGAATATCTTCGATAAGTATCGATAATCGATAATCGATAATCGAAATAATCCGATGAAAGAAAGAACGGGCGATTATAACCAAAGTTAACACCTTACACAGCCTAACATCAGAAGTGTATTTGAGAAGTTTTATTACCACACAAGCCGAAATGTCCGAAATATAATTCAACAGTAGATTCTTTGATATGACGAGGGCGCGTTCGAAATGAAATTTCTGTTCAAAGCACTATTGCACCATGATACTTGATTTTTTCATTTTAAACTTTAATTCAAGCCATTATATACAACATTGTTTGATAAAATTTACAGTAGGTTATATATTGTGCAATATAGACTACAATATATTCTGGACTAAGTCACTGCGGGGAGGCATGTGAGGGTTTCCTTTCGGCACACCGCGATGGGCTACCAACTGGAGCAGACAATCAATCGATTTGATGAAAAAAAAAAAGAAGCGATTTCACCGAGTGTGAAACATTCGTTAATCATCATGCAATCCCAGGCAACTTCGGAGTTCCCTGCTAGTATATATATATATATATATATATATATATATATATATATATATATATATATATATACTTCTAAATATGATACCTTTTTATATTAAAAATCAAAACACGGAATAATAAAATAATGTTAAAAAATACATAGCAATTGTTGGTGACCTTTCTTTTTTAAATATATATATATATATATATATATATATATATATATATATATATATATATATATATATACGTATACATATATCTCCCTTCTCCGTTTTCCCGCTCTTCAAACATGTAAACATTTCATAGCCTTTTGAAGTTAGCAGTAAATAAATAATTTTTGTCTCGTTAATATATTGATAAAGTTAGAACTTTTGACGTTACTATCTCTTTTTTCCACCTTCCTCTCTACATTATATATATATATATATATATATATATATATATATATATATATATATATATATATATATATATATATATATGAGGCCTGGCAAGGTCACAGGGAAAACAATCAAAGCAACAAAACTGAAGCTAGCCTGGACTGTAGTGTTGTTTAGGGCGATAAATTTATCGTTCCATTCTGTAGGCGTGCAGATGCCTGTCAACATTCTGGTTACTAACCATAAACATGCTCCAGGTATACGATATCTTCTTGTAGATAAAGATGTGATACTTGGATGACATTCTCAAGAATGCACCATATTAAAGTTATGTGTAAGACCTATATATAGTATAAGTAACATAGTGTAAGTTATGTGTAAGACCTATATATATATATATATATATATATATATATATATATATATATATATATATGTGTGTGTGTGTGTGTGTGTGTGTGTGTGTGTATATATATTTTTTCTTTAACGCGAGATAATATATATATATATATATATATATATATATATATATATATATAATTATTTCAACAATAAGACAAGTCGCATTTCACACAAACTTTAAAAGCTACTAGACTCTAGTTTCGCTTTTGTTTGGAATCATCAGTAAGTACATAGTGAACACATGATCAGAAATCGAGTCGCTTGAATGCGAGGCAAGTACTTTGCCACCAGAAGCATTACACCACTTACAAGAAAGTCTGTTGAGTAACACAAATCAATCAAGCCGCAGCGAATACTGACTGCGGAATACGGCTGTAGTCATTCAACTACAAACAACGCTGCCTAATGCCTAGAATTTTACTCACCTCGTATGCACGTGACTCGAGTTTCGAATGCCGAGTCCCGATGCATCCTACTGATAAGTCCAAAGGGCAAAACTCGAATGTAGGGTTTCCTGTCTGTGGCTTTCGTAGTTTGTGTTGGCTGCGATGTTGTCTAATTGTGGAAATAATTATATATATATCATAACACATTAAAGAAAAAATAATATTACGTTGTTCGCTGGTTAAACTTGTTGTATATATATATAGATGTATATATATATATATATATATATGTATATATGTGTGTGTATATATATATATATATATGTGTATTTATATTTATGATTAAAGTGTTATACATTATTGCACTCGACGTTCTCTAAGAAGAACGTTTACACTTAGTTTATTTAGGCCTTGCAAATTAAGTTTCCACTACTTTCGTAAAACCGCAGGTATCGGTAGATGATCGAACTATTGTACAGTGTGCTTTGCAATAAAGAATCATTGTTATGAGTATAATATAAATTATACTTAAAACAATTAAGCTACACAGAAACACTCATGTTAAAGATTTGATTAAAGAACATTAAATTTGTAGTGGAATGGGATCGGAAATTTATGGTAACAGCATAGCCTCATACGATTATCGCACCTGGTTTGCTAAACCGGCTTTAGACAAGAAATCTGCCATAGATTGAGCATTTCAGTTCTCATTGCAAATTGCAGGATTTATCCTGCTTTCTCAAAGTACGCTTCAATACTGCATGCTTAAAACGCTTTTTCACAAAGTATATATATATATATATATATATATATATATATATATATATATATATATATATATATATATATATATATATATATATATCTGTCTGTTTGTTTCCATATTTTCAAACTATCTCTTTCGAAACTAAAAGTCGCAGAGCGGCGCTAGGGGCCTCAAACGATTGTATTTCTCATGGACCGTTCTTTTATGGGTCTTTAGCCGGTCAAAATAGATTTTAACGGGTCAAAACTAGGTTAAAATTGAACAAAAAATCGGTATACATTTTGTGCATACATCTTAGCTTATCTTTAAGTTTTAATTTTTAATCGGTTTATATGCGTGTCACGTCGATACAGTGGTAACTTCACCAGCTTTGACTGGTAAAGTTTTGCTTTCGGTTTCGATTCTAGCTGATGGCACTCAAATACATTTTTTTTTTTTACTTTTGAAATCACGACTCTATAATAATATATACAAAATCTGGACAAATTAAAATATCATATTTAAGCGTATTTTACGACCGGGCAAAGCCGGGAGCCTCCCCGCCAACACACACACACACACACACACACACACACACACACACACACACACACACACACATATATGCATAAATATATACGTGGGCTACTAAGACAAAGCTTGTTTTCTTTAATAACTATAAAAACCTTCTCAAGCACTGATTATCATGGAAAATAACACTATCTTAGAGTTCATCGTTCAAACTCCTTGGTTTAATATTCACGGGGACTATGAATTGGAACAAATGTGTTGAAGCTTCTGCAAAGAAGGTGAGCTCCCTCTAACATGCTAGAGAATTACTTGAACGCGAGAGTGTCCTATATCTTTACAAAGTCACAATTCGCGCATGCAGGTTGTATTGTTTAGCTGGTGTTTCTATCACTAGTCTCCCCCCCCCAAAGAGTCTCGAACCTAATAGGTCTTGCACTATCGGCCAAACTCCAACCTATATCTCATTGCTACGATGTTGTATCGCTGCGCCTGTTTTACAGGCAGTTTAATAGAATGTCCTCCGATGAACTTATAGCATTTATGCGTGACAAGCAGCAAAATCCCATCCCTTCAATGTTGAGGTCCTTAGATGCCAGAAGCATTCTACTCAAATCGTTTCTTCCACCAGACTGCTAGACTTTGGAATTCCCTCCCTGTTTCTTGCTTCCTGAGCCGTACTAACTTGCAGAAGTTTAAATGTAATGTGAACAGACATTTTGCTGCTCAAGTCCTCCTAGTCCTCTCTCAAAAGGTAACCCTTTACGTCCAAGTGGCTATATCTCTACCCTTCAACCTCTCTCCCACAGAAGAGACGTTGCGAGCCTATCCTTGTTTTATCGTTATTTTCATGGCAGGTGCTCGTCTGAACTCCAATCTCTGGTCCCCCATCGCCAATCTTTCACGAAAAACACCCGTCTAGCTGAATCCACTGTGAAAAATTTCCCTCACTCTATATCTGTGCCTAAATCAAAACGCGGATTCCATGAACAAAGCTTCTTTCTTAGAACTGCACGCATGTGGAACTCTGTTCCGTCTGCCTGCTTCCCTCCGGACTACAACTTGGATGTCTTCAAGTCCAATGTTAACAAATTCCCAATGAACCGCCCCCTTAATTAAACACTTTATCAAATCTCCACACTAACGTAATGTACTTGCAATAACCCTTATCCCTGAATGGCTTCCGGGCCTTGATAAGTGGTGATCACTGTGTAAAAAAAAAAAAAAAATGCCCTGTTCGAGGGTGTAAAAAGTAAAAAAAAATTATCAGGCTGAATGATATTGGATATAGAGAAATATAAACATCATACCCCCCTCTCTCTCTCTGCATATATATGTGTCTATCTATGTATGACGATTTTGAGTATCTGTATGTACCACTATTAAAGTATAGATATTTGGCATGTGCAGGCATGCAAGAAGATAAAAAATGTTTTAAATGTAAAATATATCTGTTAATCGTACCTTCCAACGTATTTCCGTATCAGCTTTCTTCAATCAAGTCATTTCTGATAGCAAGGAAACGGGATAGAAACGGAATGCCTTGCGAGGCCTTTGCCCATGCGAGTTACCACTAAACCAAACCTGCAAGTAACGAAACCTTCAACGAACAAATAAACATTCATATTTCTTTCAAGTGATTGAGATCTTGTCGAATTACGTTGCAGGTTACATAACCACAGGCGTTCGAGAAACGACGGGTGGATCGGCTAGGTAAGGAGCAGGTTCGGGTAACAGGTGCTGTTTTACGCTTCACACGACAAAAGAAGGGGAGGTGTATAGAAGCACCTGCTTCGTTCATTTAATATGTGTGTGTGTGTGTGTGTGTGTGTGTGCGTGTGTGTGTGTGTTTCGTCCGGGCCCTTTAATGAGAAATAATATAAGCCGTCTAAGCTAAGTCAAATGCGCAAGTTCTTTTCTACGTTGTGTGTTAAACATGGTTGCAGAGACTGACTATGTGTGTCCGCTCGATGTGACATAAATAGGATTTACTTCTCTGCTTGTCGTGAAACGGTTATAATGTGTCTTATTGGTTAGATCGCTCGGAGTTGAGTTAAAAGTGACTCGTGTTCCGACGTTCGAATCGTGCGACCGGTTTTGTTCCTACATTGAAAATTCTGCAAAGATCAAACGTATATGTATGCTCTTTTTACAAGGGAGTCACCACTTATCAAGGCTCGCAGGCCACTCGAGGATAAGGGTTAATGAATGTAAGGTGGTAGTTTAGTAATCGTTAATGGTGTAGATTGGGTACAATTTGGATTAGTTAAGGGACAACATAACAAGAACTTGTTTACATTGGACTTGAAGGCTTCCATATTGTAATTAGTGAGGAACAGTATTCTACATGCGGGCAGTTCTAGGAAAGAGGCTTTGTTCATGGACTCTTCGTTTAGATTAGAACAGGTAGCGAGCGAAAAAAATTTTGATAGTGAGTGCAGCTAGTAGAATGGTTTCTGTGAAAGTTTGGCAATGGGGTGTATGATTAGAGCTCAGACGAGCACTCGCAAATCGCCAAATAATGCTGAATCGCCAAAATCACTATAGAGTAGAGACAAGCTCGCAGCGTCTTTTCTGTGGGAAAAAGGTTGCAGGGAAGAGAAAAGCGCATCACCTACTAGGTTTCGAAGCCAGTTTTGAACTCTATCAAGTCAAGATCGGTGGTGCCGAGCAGCTCCTGCCTAGATGTGACAACACTACTCCATTGTAGGACGGATTCGGTTCTTATACAGATAGAGAATTGCGAGATACCTACTGGAGCGGTAGAATGATCCAACCATGTGGATAATAATTAAATATTTATTATTAAATAGTCATATGCAGGGAATACAAAATGTTACTACAGGCTTTTGAACTTAAATAGATTCTTTCTTTTTGAGGATATCTTTCTGTAATTTTAACACAATCTAACTAAGACAATGGGAAATTAAAAAAAAAATGCAAAATTCAAACAATGTCTTTTAAATGTTGCCCATCAGCCTCGGATATTTATGCTCTTTCCAAAACATTATTCATGACAGATTGCAGAATCTCTGAATTGCGATTTAACTCCCTTATTTCGTTCCGCGAGTTGTCAGAATTCGAAACGTCAAATCCACAACCCTGCAAGAATTGAAGAAAACCATCAGGAAGGAAAAACGGGAGTTAAATTCCAATTCAGATCTTCTGCAATCGGTCATGAATAATGTTTTTGCAAAGAGCACAAATATGCGAAGCTGAAAATGGGCAACATTTAAAAGACATTATTTTTATTACAGATTGTTTGAATTTTGCATTTTTTTTTATTTTAACCATAGAACATTATTATAATTTTCTAATAGCCCGCAATTTTTCATGTAATTCCGTCCCATAGAACCAAAGATATGAGCATTTCAATATTCAATTTGGCTACGAGAATATATATATATATATATATATATATATATATATATATATATATATATATATATATATATATATATATAATTTTTAAAATGTAATTCTCCACTGACACGTGTTTCGTCGTCTACGACTCATCAGAGTGACTGAATATAGTGAGATTCGAAATCGGGACTCTGATGAGTCGTAGACGACGAAACACGTGTCAGTGGATAATTACATTTAAAAAATTATATATATACCGCTACCCATGTGGGGGGTACCAAATTGGTTAAAAGGAAAATTATTCCCAGCTCGCATTTAGGTAAAAATGCGCTTTCGTAAATAATTGAATTCATTCAAAACATGTCGCTAAAACTAAAACAAACAACATTTATATATATATATATATATATATATATATATATATATATATATATATATATATATATATATATATATATATATTGGCAATTTTATAAGTTCGAAATCTCAGCGACTATTGATCAGTATGTTACCAATGAAAACTCGTTGGAAAGGTAATGAACTGAATTGTGTAGTGGGGAATGTGACATTTACCCTTTTAGAAATAGGGTACGATTATGCATATTTACAGTATACAATAATCCTTATACACTGTAACATTTACTTTATGTATGAAAACCAAAGCGGGGAGATATAACATATTAGAAATATTTGGAATCAGGTCTTCCCTTGTTGTTATTTCAGATCATTTGAAATTATATCAAAAGTGTTAATCCCCCCTTCATCAATGCCAAAGGTTTTGGGGGAGATATCAGATATTTTGTAATTCATATGCAAAACTAGGAAAACAAATGACTATGATTTTTTTTTGTCTGTCAAAAAAAAATGGCTTCTGGATGATGGATGATCTCCTTAATGTGCGATCTTAAGGGCACGTAGCCCAATACACAATTCAAGTCATTGTCTTTCCAACAAGCTTTCATTTGTTACAATGGTAGTCAAATTGAATATTGAAATATTCATATCTTTGGTGGCATGGAACGAAACTACACAAAAATTTTCAAGCTTTTTGAAGATTATAATACAGGGTGACCCCCCCCCCCCAAAAAAAAACGGGCCCCAACTTTTATTAGGCACCGTTTCTTAAGTGTTGTCCGAATGAAATGAAACTTTGGTCATAACTAGTTTATTATAATCAAAACATCACATCAAAACACTAGGGTCTTTGGCCTTTTTTCTCCGTTCTACAGCATATGTTCTAGATGGCCTCCATTTAGCTTTTGTTTATTTTTGGGTCAGCCTGTATTATCCTATGGTTAAAATTTTATGACAATTAGTAAAAAAGAATCTAAATGCTCAAACCAAATTTGCCTACATTTGTATATATAGTGTCCTGCAGGCCCGCTCCAGTTTTGCTGCTTCGGTTATCTCCCCTGTGGCTTTACCAGGCCACTAATATATATTCTAATAAGACAGATTACCATAAATAATAGAACCAACTAGGAAAAAGTTTACATTATCGTATCACATTTTTTTTTTTATTTTTAAATTGTCTTAATGGAAAAATAGTCGGGGGCATTCCTTCCTTCACATTTCTATATCAGATGATTTGATGGAAAAGAATCAATATAAAAGGGCGTAAAAAGGTTCGGGCGCACTTTATGACTAAAGGGGGTTGCGATTCTGGTAAAATGATAGCAGGACGGAAGTGGAGGAAGAGGTCAGAAGAAACCCGATCCTCACGAACGAGAGGTGACATCCCACCGGAACAAGATTTTACACTGGCTTAGAACCCATACACAACTGTCAATGAAACACTTTAAACCTAATATATATATATATATATATATATATATATATATATATATATATATATATATATATATAGAGAGAGAGAGAGAGAGAGATGTCATTCACTTGTCTATTTTTGTTTGCAACACTTTTGAATATAAAACAGCAGTTTTACCTTAATGTAAGCTTTGAATAATTATCCCTTAACTAATGTGATGCCCCTAGATCTGAAATGACGCATTTATTTAGGTCTTTACTCTCTCTCTCACTCTCTCTCTCACTCCCTCTCTCTATCTCTTATATATATATATATATATATATATATATAATCAACCTATCTTAGGTTGAGAATTTGGGAAGTGATATACAAATTACCATTAGCGTATGAAACGAAGCACTTTGTGTAAACAAATCAAGCTTAGGTATTTGGACAATGTCAAAACATTGTTAATTCACTGCCAGTATAGCAGCAACCGCTTGAGGTAGTTGCTTGTCTAGCCGCACTGATGAGCGAAACAGTACTGTTTGTGGATAATAATAATAATAATAATATATATATATATATATATATATATATATATATATATATATATATATTAGGGATGGAACGGTTCTGATACAATTGCCGATTTCCTACTAAATTCCCGATTCCGACTCTATATAAATCTCTTAAAATTAAATCATAAATTTTGTGCCTTAATTTTGGACGCTACTATATATATATATATATATATATATATATATATATATATATATATATATATATATATGTGTGTGTGTGTGTGTGTGTGTGTTTTATCTTCTTTTTTTCTTAAATGTCGGTGGTTAGGCATTATGGATACACCTGCGCTATAATCCACTTTTGTCACTGGACGGGATATACATACATACAACTATTGATCTCTCACATTGATATATATATATATATATATATATATATATATATATATATATATATATATATATGTATATATATAAGCCCTAAAGGTATGATAAGAATAGCATTCTTTGAAACTCCGCGGAATAAGAACTTTGTAAATTGTCTTTTGGAGTATTCAGTCGAACAATAAATTTTGATTGTAAAGTTCAACTTATAGTTTTAATTTTCTTTCTCTTTTAATAAGCTCTACTCTCTATTGCGTATTGAGCTTTTTTAATTCGGTTGGGATTCCATTTTCTATATATAAATACTGTTATTCATATCAGTTTGAAGTTTACCATTGCGTATATCAGATAAACACTACATCCCTTTGTTTTCATTAATATATGGGTCCTGGATATGACCTTAAATAATATTCGATGGTGAGGCCCCAGATTGTGGGCATGGGTGTGTGTGGAGCTACCCTGTAATTGCTATTGCTTCCAGGTCCACTGTGACCCGGAGTGGTAGCATCTGTTAGGATCCCAAGTATAGGTTAAATAGAAACCGACTTGAAAAACAAATATATTCTATTATAAAAATTGTTCTTCAAAATCACTGAATTCGGCATTAATTAATGATATGCCGTCAAACAAAAACAACCAACCAACCAACCAACACACACACACACACACACACACACACACACACACACACACATATATATATATATATATGCACATGTGTGTGTGCATATGTATGTGTAACATTATGATTTAAAGACAGCTGTTTCGTCGTCTCTGGCTTATAAATTCATCTGAGCTAGTAAGTTATCCACGCAGAGATTCGAAATCGGAACATGTAATCAGTAGTCAAGTACCTTAACCATAGCTGCTGACAATAGAAGAAAATATAGCAGTATGTTTACTTTCTTTATTAACGTACATTTTACAGAAGGGAGATAGGTAGATGGACGCGTATAGAAAACCGAAATAGATAGACACGTACCCAAAACAGGTAGATAAGCATACAAACTGTGTCAATCGCTTTGCTTTAATGCAGATTAGTAAAATATCAATATACGTCACAACAAAATGAAAATTATATCATCAAACGATTCCTTTAAGGTTAGTTATTTCCAAACATTTTATTCAAATTCATGCGATATTCACGAAGTTACGCCATTTTATTCTTGATCGAAGAATTTCCACTGTCCATCGCTGTATTGCAGGTCTCTTAAAATGTTGTTTTAGGGCAAAAAATACAATGGCTTATATTGCGAACTTTACTTTTTATTATATTTTTCTGTCAAAGAACAATAAACAAAAACACATCCTAGGTATGGGTCTCATATAAATTTATTATTTATCGACATATCCACTATGTTCTTCCACAGGGTATCCTTTGAAGTAAATTGCTCTCCTCCCCTCATAAACTCCTCTTTTTAATATTGACCAGAGATATTCAATGGGGTTCAGGTCTGGAGAACACGGTGGTCAAGTCATGTGAGTTTCCCCAACGAATTCCATAGATTCAAGGAAGTATGCAGTCGCCCCAAGCAGAATGAGATGGTACGAGTACATTATAATGTATAAAAATCATCTGAAAGCGACATGACAATGGTAGGTCATCTAGCCATGTCGACAAATGATCATCCCAAAAGGCCGTGTACGCATTGCTGATAAGCCTTACACCATCTGACGCTCAGAATGGTCCAACCAACTTTTCCCGCATGATTCCCGGCCAAAACATGCTGCTTCCAGTTCCTTGTTGGCGATGAACTCTGTAACAGGTCGAGGTTCCGTTCAGGTTTCAAACTTTGGTCCATCTATCTGGACCGTCAAGCGTAGCATGTGCTTCATACCTAAATAGGGCCCATTGGAAATCCATTTTCATGTAATTCTGTACCCAAGCCATTCGTTTTTTCCTTATGTTGTTTGCCCAATGGAGGCATTGGAAGAGGTTTGATGTTCCTTCCAATCTCATTCACCACATTGTATCGGGCATGCCTGGATCTTGAAGCGATTCCAGCTGATGCTGTCTGTGTTTCGAATTTTCTGAATATCACGATCTGAAAGGTTTCTTCTGATGCCCTCATTTTTCTGGATTTGATGTTCGGGTTGGTCAAGCATGCAGCCAAGGTTTTTGGATCCAATTCCAGTTCTGTGGCCAAATTTTTGATGGACAATCCTTCCGCGAGTCCAGCAATAATTCCTTTCTTTTCGATAACCTTTATTCGCCTGATTATTTGCATTGTAAGAGATTTGCAATAAAGCGATTAACAGTAACATTTCTTTGATAATAAATAAAATGCCATAACTTCGTGAATATAGCATGAACTTGAATAAAATTTTGGGAAATAACTAAACTTAAAGCAATCCTTTGATGATACCGTTCATTTTTTGTGACATATATTTAGGGAAATATTGATAAAGTGATTGACACTTTATACAACCCAGGTACTTATACTTATGGTAAGCTAATAAGCTAACAGAAACTTTCGTGTTTTATCAGTAGAGCTATGACAACGGAGTATTCTTTTCATCGTTTTGACTCTCGAGTATATATCCGACACAGTAAGCCACAGTTAATCAACTGAGAACGACATCACTCTATATAAAAGCATATCAAATATCAACGGATAGACACTCGAGCGTCAAAACAATGAAAAGAATATTCTGTTGTCCTAGCCCTATTCATCATGAATAATTTACCAAGCTAAGTATGAGTTCTCTCAGGAAATTTCATATCCATAAGATTATGAATTTTTCAGCTATGGGTTACATAGTAGGGCAAACTTAACTTCCAAACCTTGCTTATGCAGCTAGTCTGTAGAAATGAAAATTCAAAATAACACCAGTCTTTCTTTGCTAAATCTTGTACTTCTTGCCAGTAACGGTTCAAGAAAAGTATAGTTGCACATTGCGCAACATTAGTTTCACTGTAGTCTCGCTACCTCCCGAAAGCCACTCCATGGGAGATATCCATTTTCTCTCAAGTCTGAAAAAGGGTGTTTTTTTTTAATATATGTGCACCCTGTCCGGTGGTAAAACCATAACGTCTATCCACCGAAATTAAAGTAAAAAAAAAAAACCTGACCAAAAGAAAAGAAAGTGAGATAGAAAGAAAAAAAAGAAATGAACAACAGAAAGAAAAGAACATAAGCAGCCAAAAGTACAAGAAGCAAGGGAAGGAAATAAAGAAAACACAAAAGAGAGACATAGAAGAAAGATAGAAAAATAGAAATAGGAAGAGAGAGATAGTTAGAAAGAATGAAAGAGAGAAATATATATATATATATATATATATATATATATATATACATATATTTATTTTTTGTGTACAGAAAGTTGTTAGTTGAGAATGATCATTGGTAATGTCGGTTTCAAGCCCGATAATAAGGCCCGTTTAAGGTATCCTTATCAAGCTCTCTTCAGCCAATATTCGTCCAAAAAAAAAAAAAAAAAAAAAGAGACGAATATTGGCTGAAGAGAGCTTGATAAGGATACCTTAAACGGGCCTTATTATCGGGCTTGAAACCGACGGTACCAATGATCTGTCTCAACTAACAACTTTCTGTACAAAAAATATAAATACGCTCTTAAAATTTGGATTTTCCTTTTAATTGAGCACTCTGCTGGAATTCTTTTTCCAAAAAAAAACTAATCATATATATATATATATATATATATATATATATATATATATATATATATATATATAGAGAGAGAGAGAGAGAGAGAGAGAGAATAGTAAAAAAAAATATTTTATTTAAGACCGGGATTTACTTTTTAAACTGGAAACCTAAATTAGGAAATAGGAATTTATTGGGGATAGGTTTGTTTAAAAATGGTGAGGAATAGAACAATACTATCCAAAGAGATAGATAGATAGATAGAGAGATAGATAGATAGATAGAGAGTGAACAACTGTCTTAGACTTGCCATCAACCTTTGTTGACATCAATTAAACGAACCCCTTAGCATCTGCTTTAACTCTCGAGAATGATTGACGCCCTAATACCAAACAGACGTCAGTGAACCAATGGCATTGCTGTTTTCAAAGAAACCAAGGGTCAAATCTAACCTTCTCGTTAGTAGAGCAAGGAGGACTTCCTGTATCTTCTCCCTGTGCCCAGTTTGTTTCTATCAAAGCATTTGTCCGTCGAGTGTTGGTCTGTCACGCTTAAGTTGAAAGTGTCCGTTTAACGTTAATATGCCACACGTGTTTTAATAACATTTACGGAGTTTATCTTGCTTAAGTTCTAAAGAACATTTTCTTTTTTAGGCTGTCATACTCAAGTTTGACATGGCGCACATGTAACAGAGCCGCTGGGAGGAGCAGCAGCAGTAGTAGTCGCCACATAAATATATGCAAATGACCAAGCCGGCTGCGCGAAGTGACGTGACAGCAGAGATGAAAGGACACAAGAAGAAGTGGTGTTCGGAGAAGAGGTGTCCAAGACGAGAGACACGGGTTGACGTCACAGTAAAGACGAAAAGTGACACGTAGCCGTAGATGGAGAAAAGAACCGTTTAAAAGATGTAGAAAAAACATGCGTTGTTGGAAATGCCAGATATAAAGGTATTTGTTTAAAAAAGAAAGTCAGTTGAGTTTTTTTCCTTACTTCTGTGTTCTTGCGACGGAGTCTACAACGTGTTGGGCTCGTTAAAATGTAACGATACCGTTAAAAAAGGTGTACAACGCTGCTGTTTTGTTATGCTTTCATCTAAAATAATTTTTTGTCGGGTAATTTTTAGCGTAGGTGTAGATTAATTGGTTATTTTATGGCATATGGAGAGTAAAAGAATGGATTTTTCATTTACTTCAATCAGCTTCGTAACTCCCGCTTCGTTCATGTTGTCCTTTAGTTCTCACATTCCATGAGCGATGTTTCTGAAAAAGAGAGAAAATTGCTGTTACTTGGGACAGAATCTATTCACATAATATTTATCGTTGGCAAGTTTTTGCCTTAGTGTTTCATTTTAAGCTCTTTACATGAAGTAGTTTCATTGCTTGTCTGGAGCGATTTCCATAAAAAAATAACCGCCTTTGCGCCATTTTATGTCAAAGCCACACATACAGTGTATCACTAAAGTGAGTACTCCCCTCACATTTCTTCAAATATCGAAGTATATCTATTCATGGAACAACACTGAAAAAAATGATATTTGACACAATGAAAAGTAGTCTGACTGCAGTATATATAACAGAGTAAATTTATTTTCCCATAAAAATAACTCAATATATATATATATATATATATATATATATATATATATATATATATATATACATATATATATATATATATATATATATATGTGTGTGTGTGTGTGTGTGTGTGTGTGTGTGTATAGTGTTGCTCCATGAAGAGATATACTTAAATATTTGAAGAAATGTGAGGGGTGTACTCCCTTTTATGATAAGCTGTATATTTTGCATACGATCAGTTTGCAGATTATTTTATTTTGTAGGCATATATTTTGTAAACGAATATTTTGTCAATGAAAATTTTTTTATTCATCCCATAAACCCCAGATACCCCAAAGCTCCCGAACTGGGGTATCACTACTAGAATTTAGAAATAGAGGCTCTTAAATAGCCTTATATCATCTCAGAGAATTAATAAAGAAAATAAAATCGGACGAGAACTCATTTGCTAACCAATTAGTCTACATCTAATTAACCGACAAAAATATTATTTTAGATGCAAGCATAACAAAACAGCAACGTTGTACACCCTTTTTTAACGATGTCGTTACATTTTAACGGACCCAACACGTTGTAGACTCCGTCGCAATAAAACGGAAGTAAGGTAAAAACTCGACTCACTTTTTCTTTTTCAAACAAATACCTTCTTGCTTGACCTTTCGACGAGATTTATGGGGTTGAATCTATCCCCGAGAATCAACAATGAAGCTTCTTACCCACCTCCCACCGTCTGCCCAAAGCGTTGTTAATCCTAGGCGAGTTGGACTGGTGGAAGTTTCATGGGAATATCAATTGATCCCCGGTCGCATGTAAACGTCGATCATAGAAGATGGCGGCATTAAGTTTTTGCAGTTACTGCCAGGAAGGGATAGGACAACTTTTCATTGTTTTGACTCTCGAGTGTATATCCGTTGATATCTTATATGCTTTTATATAGTGATGTGGTTCTCAGTTGATTAACTGTGATTAACTGTGTCGGATATATACTCGAGAATCAAAGCAATGATAAGAATATGCAGGTTGTCATAGGCCTACTAATCAGTCAACGTTGCTTAATTTCTGTAATCTTACGAGAACTGGTATGTCAACGTGATTATGCCGTGTATATTTCTGGTCGTGATTTGACCCCTTAAACGTCAGCTTAATGGGAAGATCAGATGCGATTAGGAAAAGTATATAGTATAGAATTCGATAGATGAAAGTATTTTACGCATCCATCAAAGAGCTCAGTACGAGTATGTGTTCTATGACTAAGCATAACACGCACAGTCCTCCATTCTTAGGATTTATTTTATAAGATTCTTAGTTCGTGAAATAAATGAATTCTCGTCCGATTTTATTTTTTGATACTAGGAAATCTCTAAAGATGCCTACTCCCCATATTTATTTTGCCCTTGGCAAACCCTAAATGCTGTTTTTATCCTGGAGAACAGGACCCATGCTCATATTTCATCCCGATATTTAAAGTATTTTTGATGTCTTTCTTGGATTCCACTACCATTTACGGTCTGACCTGCTCGTTTTCGATTGACCTGGAAAACAGTGGACGGTCTGACACTTAGTAAAGGACCAGGAGGGCCTTACTAACCTGCCCCCATTAGCATTTTGTTTGTTTCTTTATTTGTCAGCCTTTCCCACTCAAAATCATTACTCTTGTATATTTATTTTTGTAAATGTTATAGGAACCCTGGGGTATTTTGAATTCGGGTTCCCCCGCGTGAGTTCGAATCAAATCCTTGTCGTCAGTTGTTATGGTGTAAATTGTAAATGTTGAGAAGGATCAAGGAGAAAACTCGGAATCCCCAGTTAAAAGTCCTTCAAGACAAAAGCAGTTTTTATTTTCGTTCTACTCCTAAGCATCTCTTTTAGGGGTGCTTTTTTTTTGTTTAAACCTTACAAACCGAAATTGTGGATAACGTTGCCCTTGTAGTGAGGCAAGTAAATAAAAATAAATAAAAATGTCTATTAGATATCGCGACGTGATTCATATGAACGCTAAAAGGATAATTGCCTTAATTGCTTACCCCCCTCTCTCTATATATATTTATATATGTATATATATGTATATGTATATATATATGTATATGTATATATATCTGTATATGTATATATATCTGTATATGTATATATATGTATATGTATATATATGTATATATACATATACATATATATAATATATATACATATATATACATATGCATATATATACACATATATATATACATATATATACATATACATATATATATACACACACATATATACATATACATATATGTACACATATATACATATACATATATATACACATATATATACATATATATACACATATATATACATATATATACACATATATATATATATACACATATATACATACAGCCTTTGAGATTTGAAAAAAAAATCACTCGACCGCCGGTCGAGTGTGAGGGAAAATTTACTCGCCCCAAAATATTTTCCTCGTCCGACTTTACGTCTTTGTTTCAGTCAATAATAGTAAATAATTTTACAGCATTTCAAGAAATTACCGTGTGTATAATCTTACAAGAAAATATTTCTTTAACTCTTGTAAATCAACTATTTTATTACTGCAAACATTTCAGTAAATATTCAACAAAACGTTAAAATACAACACGAGTTTCTTTACGTAGAATCATTCATATTATTGTTCCATAGATATAAGAATCATTTCTTCGAATGTTTTTTCCTCTTTCAAATGTTCGTCTTTACTTTTTAAGCATGAAGTGTATGTAGTTGTAGAGTCGAAGAATTTTTTTCCCAAATGAATTTCAAAATCAGAGAACTAAATGAAGGCGACATTTTGACTACACGCCGAATGTGTAAATTTGACCTCTTGTTGATCTTTAGCGTGACCACTCTTTTTTCAATATGATATCCAACGGTCTCACAGCTAGAGATAAAAGAATTCACAAATTACGAGACATAGGTCATTATAAGTCACCTCATATTTGAGGGTCGTAAAATAAATGAGTTTTCACCCTTTTCTTTATTTAAAGAAATTTTATCGACTTGCGGGTGAGTGATTTGCGACTTTTAGTCACCCCAAGAAATTTTTAATCGACTGTGGCGACCGGTCGTGCAAAGGCTGTATACATATATATACACATATATACACGCATATATATATATATATATATATATATACATATGTATATATATGCATATATATGCATATATATACATATCAGATCAGGTCATGTCATATGCTACTGATACACTGTAACCCAGTATCACTTGCTTCATGGTCAGGTCATCGGCGACTAAACTGGTTCCCCCGCCAGACTGGTTTGATGAGAAGGGTGGCTAGTCTCCCTGAAGGATTAAAAACAAGACCTTCCAAAGGGCGAATGCACCCTTTTTCGGGGTCAACGGCCAACTAGCACCGTGTGTGTGTTGTGTGTATGTATGTGTGTTGGGGTGGAGAGAGCTCCCGTAAGCCGTGGCGAAGGAAACCTTTCTAGGAGAAGCAAATCTCTGATTTAAAAAAACATAAAGCTGGAGACCTGTACCCGCATTAAGCTGGTCTGCAGTTTAACTTGTTGCTGGCTATCTTGCTCTTGCTTGTTGCAGGATCTCAACATTTTGAACCATGTGACCGTCGTACAAAGCTAAGACTCTGTAACATCATCTGTGCATAGATACTCCCTCAGGCATTTGTCTATAAAAATAGTCCTGTGGCAATGGAAAAGTTGTGACGCGTGGAGGCTTGAAATGCTGGAAGCATGTAATAATTGATCTCAATGACCGTCTTCCGTGTTATGCCTGCTTGAGCGTGTGAATTCACCGATAGGACTAAAAAAAGTAATTTTGGGGCTCATGGACTTTAAGTGTCTTAGGGAGTGGCAATCGTCTGACAAGACGTTGCAATCATCATATATATACACATATATATACATATATATACAAATACATATATACATATACATACACATACATACATATATATATATACATATACATACATATACACATATATATATACACACACATGTACATATATATACATATATATATACATATATATACATATATATGTACGTACATACATATATATACATATATATACATATATATACATATATATACATATACATATACATATATATACATATATATCTACATATATACGTATATATATACATATTTATACACATATATACATATATATCTACATATATACATATATATCTACATATATACATATATATACATATATATCTACATATATATATATACATATATATACATATATATGTATACATATATACATATATATACATATATATGTATACATATATACATATATATACATATATATGTATACATATATATACACACATATATACATATATATACATATATATTTACACATACATATACATATATATACATATACAGTACTGTATGTGGATGACTACATATATATATATATATATATATATATATATATATATGATAGTTTGATTAAAAAAAACAATAAGAAATATACGTGCGAGGTTTGAACCAACAGACCACGTCATGCAACAACAACAAAAAAAACAACAACAACAATAAAAAAAAAACACCGTATCTTACCCATAATAGAGATTTCACGGCCCGTTGTTTTATCATTATTGCTAAACGCCGACATGGAAAAAATGGCTTTACCGATGATATATAAATTAAAATAACTGCTTTGATTGTCGATTATCGGTAATTATTGCGGGTATTCTGAGAGAAAACTAAACTAATATCACTCCCAGACTTAAACAGTAAAGTTATGTAAAAATGTGTTCAGCCGTTTAGGAGTCTATAAGGAACGAACTCACACAGAGAAACAAAGTTGCATTTACATAAGATAGAATATATATATATATATATATATATATATATATATATATATATATATATATATATATACAGGGCGTCCACAAAATCTGGCTACATTATGCAGCCAGACTTTGTGGACACCCTGTAGATTATGCAACCAGACTTTGTGGGCACCCTGTAGATTATGCAACCAGACTTTGTGGGCACCGTGTAGATTATGTAGCCAGACTTTGTGGGCACCGTGTAGATTATGCAGCCAGACTTTGTGGGCACCGTGTAGATTATGCAGCCAGACTTTGTGGGCACCGTGTAGATTATGTAGCCAGACTTTGTGGGCACCGTGTAGATTATGCAGCCAGACTTTGTGGGCACCGTGTAGATTATGCAGCCAGACTTTGTGGGCACCGTGTAGATTATGCAACCAGACTTTGTGGGCACCGTGTAGATTATGTAGCCAGACTTTGTGGGCACCGTGTAGATTATGCAGCCAGACTTTGTGGGCACCGTGTAGATTATGCAGCCAGACTTTGTGGGCACCGTGTAGATTATGCAACCAGACTTTGTGGGCACCGTGTAGATTATGCAGCCAGACTTTGTGGGCACCGTTTAGATTATGCAGCCAGACTTTGTGGGCACCGTGTAGATTATGCAGCCAGACTTTGTGGGCACCCTGTAGATTATGTAGCCAGACTTTGTGGACACCGTGTAGATTATGTAGCCAGACTTTGTGGGCACCGTGTAGATTATGTAGCCAGACTTTGTGGGCACCCTGTAGATTATGTAGCCAGACTTTGTGGGCACCGTGTAGATTATGTAGCCAGACTTTGTGGACACCCTGTAGATTATGTAGCCAGACTTTGTGGGAACCCTGTGGATTATGTAGTCAGACTTTGTGGGCACCGTGTAGATTATGCAACCAGACTTTGTGGGCACCGTGTAGATTATGCGGCCAGACTTTGTGGGCATCGTGTAGATTATACGGCCAGACTTTGTGGGCATCGTGTAGATTATGCGGCCAGACTTTGTGGACACCCTGTATATATGTGTATATATATATATATATATGAAGAATAAAACATGTATAAATACATTTGAAGCCAAAACTGCAACGCGAAATTTTTTATAAAATAAGCGGGTGTTTATTTTTTAAATAAAAATATTTCGGAGTAAGACTCCTTTATCAATCTTTTTTTTTCTCTTCTTCCTCGACATGATGTAGTGGAAGATAGTTCGATGAAGAGTCCACGTGATGTTGTTAACTGCGGGGTTTTTATGAAGCCGTATAGGTGACGGGTAGTTTTTTTTGTGTATATCCGTTAGAAACATTGAGTGAAATTTGAAGAATAAAACATGTATAAATACATTTGAAGCACACACACACACACACACACACACACACACACACACACACACACACACACACACACACACACATATATATATATATATATATATATATATATATATATATATATATGCTTGGAATGTCCTCTACAAAGGCTAGTGATTATGCCACAGGACGAGTGAAATATCTTAACCTCGCACTTTTCCGGGGATCTTATTTCTATAAAATTATCTTATTTCATATCTGGGCTAAATATAAAAATCAAGACAACCAATGAAATTAATATGGTCAGCTTTTTTCTTCAATCATCAAAAATCCTGTGACCAGTTGGCGCGAAACAGCTGTGGGTCTCTCTCAAATTTCTGTAAGTCAGCCCCTATTTTTATTTTTTCGTTATCTCTATCCGATCTCCCAACAGTCGTCGTGAACGTTAGATGAGAGCGTTAACCCATTTTCAAATACGAATGTACGGAATAATTTGTAGATGTGGGGTCCTTTTTTTATGCGAAGACATGGCATTTGCCTCCTTCCCTAGGGTCTTGTTGTCATCCAATTTAGTGGCTTCGCCCTCTTCTCTATCCTCGCCTCCAGAGTAGAAATTCCCTGGTTGACTGGCACTAAAAACGTTGCTCGCAGATGGATTCACAACAAGCCCGGAAATTTAATTGGTCCTACTATCAATCCGTTGGTGATAATCTAGATAATTCAATATGCCCCCCCCCCGATCCACAACAACAAACAAGCAATAAAAAGATCAAACAGGTGAAGAAATATAAACGAAGTAGTTGATGTACTCGTCGTTAGGCAGCTGGTAAATTCTCATGATGTTGAACGAGTTATCAGGCATCCACGTTTAATAACCGTAATGCAGGCCTCATGCAATGGTGTTGAAGGAGTCTTTTAAGAAGAATTGTTCCTATTTACTTGCCTCCCCACGAGGGCAAAGTTAGACACAAAGTCAGGTTTTAATGTAGGAAAAATCTAACTTACTAAAAAGGGGCACTCTGGATAGGAACAAAAATAAGAATAAAAATTGCCTTATTCATGACGGATTTCTCCTCCACTGACTGAATGCAGAAAAGGTGAAGTATAGTACCAGAACAGATACTACACTTTGCTCCTCGCAAAAGTAGAATTGTTTTCGGAAGCTTAAACAAATTAAAACTGAACATGTTTTAGGAATACAAAAAATCGACAAACAGCAAAATCCCACCCCTTCACTGTAGAGGTGCCCGGATGTCGGAGAGATTTTCACTCTGAAAGTTACTCCCCTGGAACTGTTAGACTTTGAAAATTCCCCCTTGTATCCTGTTTCCTAGACTGCACTAACATGTAGAAATTTAAACGTAATATAAACAAATATCTTTCTTACTTCACTCACCATATGGCTTGACTACAAAATCCAAAAATTAGAAGAGATGTTGCAATTACCTTTTAATTCATTTATTACGCCATTTTGTATTTTTAAGTAAAATCACTAAAATTTCGCTTTCGATATCAAATTGTATTCATTTTGATATACACCAATAAAAATATTTTATTTAATATTTTATTAATTTATCATTTATAATTAAGCTATATATATATATATATATATATATATATATATATATATATATATATATTTACCTAGATGATATTAATAATTGTAATATATATAACATATGTCTATATGTTTCTTCAATTTTTATACGAAACTAATTATAAAATATATAAAATTTTATTTCGGTTAATTTAATCTCAACCTGACAACGCTAGAATATGTGTGTGTGTGTGTGTGTGTGTGTGTGTGTGTGTGTGTTCAAGCGTTAGCAGGCTGAAACATTATACGTCATTTTTGACACCATTTTGTTGTGGAGAGGTGACATGCTTTCGTTCTGCTTTCGGCAAGACCTGATAGTCACCACCGAGATTTACCAGAGGATCCTGAGAAGATTGATTAAGCACTTGGTGGACGAGATTGCTTTCAGAAGGACATGTTTCTGCGCAACAGCGTTCATCGCCATTAGTCGCCATATTAGCGGTACAACCTCCTCACCCGACGGTAACCCTATTGGTTAGTTTTTTTTTAGTTTTTCTGAGTGTGATAACAGCCAAGACCAGCAAGGACGTCCACAATATTATTTTCGAATCTCTGAAGGCTGCCATCGCGGAGGTGTTCGCCGCTACGCATAAGAACATATTCGCCAAAGTGTTTGGTTCATTTCGCACCAACGTTAAAATGGTCGTCCCTGCCGGCAGCGGCGACACTGCAAAATAATCTAATATGTAGCTCTAACTGTTGCTAAATTAACTGTTGGGTCTTTGTATAAAATTTTTGTTTATTGCCTCTTTCGTTTTCTTTTTGTTATGTGTGGGATATTGCTGCCAAACCATGTAAATGTGTACGTCTTTTGTCTTTCCATATGGATTGTTGACCTATTTCGCTGGAACAACTTTATTGATGCGGCTTATTTCAACACATTATATTAATTACATACAATTATTATAAAGCTCTATCTGTACAGATATTGAGCCATTAAATGTGTTAAACAAATAAGGAGATGAAGAAGGATTTGTAGTTTTTTCTTAAAGCATTGTGCGTCGTGTGAAAGGAGTTTTGTTTGAAGGCTATGCCAGTGCAGTCTGTGGGAGAACAATGTAGACACGAGTTTTTGTAGAAAAAGAATAAGAACAATATTGGAGAAACTTTAATATTTTTCTAATTATAATGTATTTATTTAACAGCATAATGTGCTGCACAAGGTGATAGCTCGAGCCCACAGTTGTCTCCACAAATTTCATTGTCATAACCACCGAAGACACCTCCTTTCAACTTGGGAGAAAAATTGTTAGAAAATATTAAATGAGCTAAACTATCAAAGCACTTGATATACAGGTGTTCCTTGTCGGACACGCGTGGCCTTTTTTGATCAATTCTGAATAATTACTATATGTATTAGCCTTGGTTTTAACCTGTAAAAATTATACTTTTTTGGTAAAATGTTTGTTGCATGGTCGGGCGGTACATAAACTAAATATATACATATACTAAAACGGTTTGTTAACATTCAGTCTGTGTAGCACACAATCAAATAACACGCCTCTCTCTGTTGTGTCTTCGTCTCTTCTCATTATTCAAGTTTGGAATTTCCCTCTTTATAATATGTCAAGATGAAATGTAAAAAAAGATAGTTAAAATATAAATGCAGAGATTATAACAAAAGTGCACAAGGGGAGATAACTTAGTGCAAATAACCACAGTAAAATATTTATCTCACTGGTATGAGAGATATGCGTTTCTGTTTAAGTCCGTTAGTCCATTAAATTAAAGAATGCGAAATTTTATACACAACTAGATGTACCCGGCGTATCCCGGTATTAAACGCAACGTAAAATGAAGTAAAAAAACAAATAAAACAAAACAAAAAAACAAAGACAAAACAAAAACAAAAAAAAAACAAAAAAAAAACAAAAACGGAAAGAACCTGAAATATGTTCATGCGAGTATTATGTTTTTCTAAACAATTCACTTCTTGTAAGTAAAAAAAATACTCAATCTGAGATCGAAACCAAAACTTTAAGACAGTGAGTCAAGTACGATAACCATTAGGCCAGCGTGTAATGATCTTTAAAAAGCGTTTTCAAACTTCGTGAAACAGTTGACAAACCGATAAAAATCCGACCCCCCTAAGTACCAATTTTTTAATTTTGATCCCTTAGCAACCCATTTTTTTCCGGATGAAAACCGACTAAAATGTTTTTCACATATTTGAATAACCTATATGTTAAATTTCAAGCCTGTTTATCAAAAACTTGTTTAATATATAGGTTGATAAGTGTCCCCCCTCTCTCTCTCTCACACACAGACACACACACATTATCACTTTTATAAATATATAAACTAGCAGGCCGTCTGGTCGTAAAATACGCATAAAAATCATATTTTAATTAATAAAGAAACTGAGACATGTCCATGGAGTATCATGTTTTTTTCTAAACTGTTCACTTCTTGTAAGTAAAAAAAAAAAAAAAAAAAAATTAAATAATACTGGAGCTGAGATCGAAATCAAAAACTAAAAACAGTGAGTCAAGTACGATAACCATTAAACCAGCATGACACGATTTTTGATAGATGTTTTAAACTACTTATTCTTACCATAAGTAATCTGTAATCTGAACTATTCATGCATGCGCATTCGTGAAACAGTTAGCAAACAGATAAAAATCCGATGACAACCACGTACCAATTTTCAATTTTTACCCTATAGAAGCTTTTTTTTTTCAGGATAAAAACTGATTAAAAAGTTTTTCACATGTCTGAATAACCTATATACAAAATTTCAAGCCTGTAGATAAAAAACTTCGTTGAGTATATAGGTTGAGAATGTCTTCACTCACTTTTATTGATTGTATAGATTATCTACCTATTGTATTTTGTGTCTGTTTATTAATTGTATTTTGTGTTTGTTTATTTACAAACGATCCACTGCTTATCAAGCTCAAATGACACTCGAGGATAAGGGTCATTGAGTTTGACTGGTAGACGACGAGACGAGAGGACTGAGAACTATGGTTGTAACTGGTCCGAAATAGACTATTTAAGAGGATGACTCAACAAACGTTACACACGTAGTAATACCTTTTCTTATAACGAAGTCCAGTAAGATAACAGACAATCCTTCAGCGTATTATTTTTACAATTTTGGTTTTAATTATAATTGATTGACTCAAAATTGCACAAATTTGAAAAATTCGACCACATTCCAACTATTCGAAGATAGTTTAATATGAAATTAACACCGGAAGAGGGAAACATATCTTAACCCATGATTTTAGTCGTTTAAAGCTTTATTATAACATCTATTTTTTTTCATGAAAATCGCTCCAGACAAGACATAAAACCACTTGACTTAAAGACCTAACAAAATCGTAAGCTGATAATCGAAAACGCCAAGGTAGGAGGAAAATAATAAGCAGGAAGAGAGTTTCACAAGCCTGAAGTTCTGGGAAAGAAACTACCGGAATAGAAACCTATATTACGATAAGATATCAAAACAATGAATCGAATGGAGACTAATAGACCAACGAGTCAAACGAGCTGACACAAAAGAAGCAGAGTATAGACCAGACAATTCTGAAGAACACATGGCATAATAGTATTTATAGGAAAGTAACAGGCTAGCAACGTCACGTCTATGAGAAAGAAAGCTCGCAGAAAAGAAGTATAAGTGAGGGTAGGGGATGGGGAAATAATAACCATAAAATAAGACAGAGATCCACCAACCCGTAGATGACAACAGTTCTCAATATGTGGTCTTATAGTAATTTTGTAGATAAAGAGAATAGATTCAGACATGAGAAAGTGTTTAAGAGCGCTAGAGAGAATACGACAATCAGAAAGAGCAGTTGATCTAATATATGAATCCCAAAGAAAGATTTGATGAAAGAGAAAAAACAAGAGGTCGATTTATCCTCAAGAGCAAAGCTATTCACGAGAATCTCATGAAGCAAAAGGACACGCTATACGTTTTTCAACGTAGTAGTGTGTTTTTTGAATGACGGAAAACTGTGTAATACTAACATTTTAATAATTTTGCACAATTTAATGTTTGCGTGCATAATTATTAAATAGGAGGTAAAAGTATATGCTATTCTCAACGGTGTTACTATTTATGTACGACAAATTACAGTACAACAAATGCACGACAAACAACAACAGCTCACGCTGATCCTCTATTAGTGTTATATTTAAGCATAATAAATGAATGCACGACTAATGTACGACGAATCTTTGTAAAAACTATACAATTTCGTTTTTTTTTTTTTTAGAATTAGGAGATAATATGATAAAATACGAGTCAAACAGAAAAGTAAAACTTTCCCTTAAGTTAAATACAAAAAAAAAAAATATATATATATTTGCGAACTGTTATCCTAATTCTCTGGCCGGCTTTGGGTAGGATTGAAACCGCTATTTTCAAACGATGGTCACATGGAACCGCAGAAATTCAATATCTCTATCTATGTGCCAGAGGATGAATTAGCCAAAACGTTGTGAGACAACAACAACTATGGAAGGCAGTAATTACTGAAGATACAGTTAAGAGACTCAGCATTCCTATACCGTCGCGGTTTACCACCTGAAGAAGGCCAGAGGAACAGATGGCCGAAACGTCGTGAAACAATAATTATGAAGATGAGGATAACAGTCCGCAATTAAATAAATAAATATACAAATTACACATCTCAAAGGATTCCAATAATAATAATAATAATAATAATAATATATATATATATATATATATATATATATATATATATATATTAATCACAAATGTTTTTATAGTAAGCTTTTTTAAATAGTAAATGTTTACAAAAAATGACAATGAAAACTACATATATCAACAAATGATTTAATTCATTCAATTCTCGGCCCGTCAATCTGACCCCCCCTCCAACTTTTTCCAATATTTTCAACGGAAAAACAGAAATTCGTTTAAATTAAAAGCAATTGCTTCTTTTTGTGCTGAATATAAGTAGCTCAGGTTGCTCGATGACGCGCCTAAATATCACCCGAACCAGCAGGAGCAGTTGTCGTACATTTGTCGTGCTTTAATTTGCCGTACATAATTGGTAAAATCCATATTCTGAATATGTGTATTCGTTAGCGGACCTTAATGGAAATAAGTTAACTGGATTAGGAGAGAACTGTACAGCACAATCACGTTGTCACATCGGTTCTCGCCAGATTACCGAAGTTAAGCAACGTTAAGCCTGGCCAGTACCAGATGGGTGACCATTTGAGAAGGCAAGGCGCTGTATGTACCTTTTGGGAAGGTTGGGCGTGGGACCAGCACCCTCACCCTACAAAATAACGTCTCGCTACAAAAGCATCTACAAAATTTGTAGATGGCCTATGCTCTCCAGGGGCTCAAGGCTATGGATGGAACCGGAGAGAATTACAAATAAAATCGAAAAATACATTGAACCCGTATACAGTGATAACATATATTTTTACTGTTTGTTGAAGATTGCTAACGAAACAGATCTGTAGCATACATTCTTATGAGAAAATAAATGAACATGTGTCAAGAAAATTTAAATTATGATGAAAACTTGCGAAAGTCGGACACTATTAATTAACTGATGTCAAGAAAAAAATAGGCTTATGTAGGACATTTTTTGGCTCGTATAAATTTGTTTCATCTGATTATTGCCACTTCATACGACTATGATGAATTAGTTTCAGTTGACAGATCCAGTAATAATATATTGTAGATAAAAAAAAAAAATCCATTAGATGCAATAGTTGGTTTACTTATTTTCTCCCTGTTGGGAATTGGAACATATACTGGTAATAGTGGCTGTATTTACAACTCCAATAATCCGTTCCGTATCTGGAAATCTGAGGACTAACCTGAAATATGAATCTTCGAATCGAGAAAATGAAAAGATTTAGTTTTCCAACAAAATAGTGTACACTTTCCGTTAAAAAATAAAGAAAAAATGACGGACATATTATGTTCTACTAATGTTAGCATTAATCTATCTATACAGTTATGAAAGTGAAATTGTCTGTCTGTCTGTGTCTGTGTGTGTGTACACTTCCCTACCAAACTACTGTCAATATTCAGTCGCCAGATTCGAGATTTGACATACTATATATATATTATATATATATATATATATATATATATATATATATATATATATATATATATATACATACACGTTTTATTTTTTATTACCGTATTTTTCTGTTAAGTTACACTATTGTTTCAGCTACCCGGCCGTTTTTTAGGTCGCCTGTAGCTTCCTCAGACTTTTACAGAAATGTTTCTGTAAAAGTCTGAGGAAGCTACAGGCGACCTAAAAAACGGCCGGGTAGCTGAAACAATAGTGTAACTTAACAGAAAAATACGGTAATAAAAAATAAAACTTATATTTGCTCTACAACAGTATTGAGCACTTTCTTCAGGTTTTTATTAATTACCATTTCTACTATATATATATATATATATATATATATATATATATATATATATATATATATATATATATATAGATGTATGTATTAGTTTTGGTCCTAGTACTATAATAACCGATAGAGAATTGGCTCTGTAATTATAAATACGTAATCAATCTGCATGAATTAAAATATCATATTTAAGCGTATATTATGACCGGGCAACGCCGGCCAGACTGTTAGTATTTATATAAAATCATGTAATTGCTCCAGTAAATCTTTCACGTATAAATTAGTAATATGTTTAAGAATAAAACAAAAAACAAACAAAAACTCAAGTATTAAATTGAAGAATTTCTTTCCAAATTCATTAATTTCAGATGACAGGGTTTGTTTCACTGGCTATTTTCCTCTCCCCTCCCCTCCTTACTTGAACTGGTTTTGTCTTGAGGCTAGAAAAGGGCACGTTTTTAACGAGGTAACTTCTGTGTGAATATATATCTTTATTCATACAAAAATAAATACACATTCAGCTTTATTATATAGTGAAGATTTTACAATTTCAATTTATGCGAACAGTTGGGTTTTACTTGTCTCCATCTACGGCAAGATTTAAAACAAGATCGAAAGTTGGGGAAAATAGCCCCCCCCCTCATGTGAGGACATTCTGGCCCGCTTTGTAAATAGTGGAAAAAGGATCCGTCATCATTTCCTGGTAGACGACCTCGGGTAATCAGCAATAAATCACACCCACAGAAACTGGAATCAATGCCTGGGAGTGTGCACCTGCCTGGGAAGGTCTCAACTTTATCTTATTCGGACAAAAGAAGTTTCCGATGGTTCAAGTCAGCCCGTGTTGGGAGGATGATACTAAGTCGAACCTTGACTGGTATAACAACTGGCGAACCAAAACACCGTAAGACACCATTATCTCTCCTGTCCTACTGCCCTTTATCCTCCTCCGCTCTTTACCTCTTACCTCTCCACTTTTCTCTCTTTCCCTAGATCGTACACATTTTTAACTAGAAAAAATTCTTTAAAAATGCATAACAAAATTGAAGAATTAAAAGTTGTGCATAACATTTTTATTTGGATACGTTTCTATTTATCTCTCTTTCCGACTGTCATCTTCTCCCCAATTACTAGACCCCTCCCAACTGTTCGCAGTGTGCGTTCTCTCTCTCTCTCTCTCTCTCTCTCTCTCTCTCTCTCTCTCTAATAAAATAGAAAGTGAGTAAAAAAAAAAAAATGAACGCAAGAAAGAAAAAGTTAATATATTATTTAACCTTATCTCAGTGTTGTTTTTAAAACAAACATATATTGTATTTCCTTCAGGTCGGGGTTACACGGTATTCGAAAATGTAACGTTTTTAAGCGTACCTTATGTGGTTTCTGATTTTCACGTGGCGCACAGAAACAATTATGAATTTTCTCTATATAATTATTTGAAAGCGTGACCCCTAAGAAGAACCTTTAAAATTTAAGTGAACTTAACATTTTATTCCGTTGATTTCAAGTTGATTTATTTCACATATCATATAGTAAGCATATACTCCAACACATCCACAATTAGAAAAAAAAAAAACAAAAAAAAACTAACACAAGTACGGTTAACTCATTAGTTTACAATTATGAAAAACAAGGTATCGTACATTAGACAAAACAATAAAAGATATTTAGTTCTTAGCCTGGCGTTAAGATAAAAACAGAGATCAGAAGAGAACTCATATGTTCTGTATTTAAAGGATTCTCGTGGGAGGAGAGGCACAGCACTGGTGAAATTTCAACATTCTCTGATCTCTTGCAAGTTGAAACAAAGGGAAACAACTCTGCGGTGCACAGAAAGGATGCATTACGTGGATCTATTCACTACAACTTAATGACACTCATGTAATGCTCATAAACAATAAAAAAAATAACAAAAAACAACAACAAAAAATTATAAGAAATCCTACTGCATGAAAAACGAAAGTTATCGAATGAAAATATAGTCTCTAAAAATGTGTAACGATTATTGTTCCCCTACCGTCAAAGGCTGTTACCCCAATTGAAGTTTTGGTACTTATCTTCGAGTACAAAATTTTCTTTTCGCTTCGTGTATAAACTGAACTTTCGATCAAAGTCAATATTCATTGCTCTTTTGACCCACAGTTTTTACTCTGCAAAGGAGACAGCGATGACAAGCAAGATATGGTACATTTTAATTAATCATTATCTTCCTCTCAGATAACGTAGAATTTCTCCTCCCCATATTAAGAACGACTCACTTGTCCGCTTGATGACGTGTAATTATCCAACCGAATGGACAACAAAAACCGACAGTCTTCACTATAACCGGTGTTTCTTTCGAAAATACAGAACAGATATAAAAGCAGAGTCAAAATGTTTACAAGTACTTCAAGGAAATGTGCTCTGACGAACTGAAATATCATTCACTGAAGAGCTCCATAGATGCTGACATTTTTTTTTATTCCAAGAGTTTTGTCGTTTGCTTTTGAAATCATCTCCCTGATCAATGTTCTTTTGACAGCTGCCCAACTCCCCATCTAGGTGGTCCACATTTAAATGTGGTTCCTATCACAATAATTCGATTACATTTAAGTAGCATTATATTTTTCTTGGGATAACGGATAAAGTTTATAATGGATGCTGGCAAGGATTTTCTGAAGTTTTGACATGACGATTGATTATTCATATTATTTGGATTATTCGGACTATTGTTCTCACAGTGAGTGTTATTTTTATAACGTTTCGGTAGATGTAACCTCTGACCTACTTCCGGTGTATTTAATCCACAAAGGTAGTAGTGCCTTGCTCCTACAACCATGACTGGATAGAAGTCCTAAATAATTCGAAATTGTATTTTGAGTGCAACTCGCACTGGGGACTGAACCATCAACCCCCAGAAGAGTATCCACTACGCCACGAGTTCCTGTGTGGATTTAAAGGGTTCCGTTCGAAATTCCGTGCAGATTCCAGAGTTCAATAGAAAGAATCTCAAGTTCGGCAATATACACCTGAAAAAGGCTGGAAGTTACATCGATCGAAACATTGTGAGACTAACACTCAAGATCAGACATTATTCCGAATAATCCAAATAAAACGAAAAATAAAAATGATTTTGAATGTTGGCAATAAGAGATCGTGTATGTGTGCGATGCTTTTTTTAATAGTATTTTTTACTTTTTAGATTGCGTATTTGAAAGTTTTTGCCATGTGTGAATGGTCAGATCGTTCCTTACGTCTGTGCCGATGACATTTCTAAGATTTTTGTTTTTAAATGGCAAAAAAAGCAGTAAATGTCAATAGCAAATTCTAACAGAAATCGACATTAATTGCTGTAAATTTACTAATGGATTAATACAATTAGTGATATGCTCATGCCACAAAGTAGCGTATTAATTGCTTTACCATTTTAAGAGCAAGTACGGTAAACTACCGAACTTTTATTTTATGGAATGTGAAAATTTGTGCATTCATATTTTCTTTATCCCTATCTTCATAGTTGTTGTTGTTTAACCACGTTTCGGCTAACTCATCCTCTGGCCTTCTTCAGATGATTAACCGCGACGATATAAGAATGCTGAATTTTGTTATTTATCCCCAGTAATTACTGCTTTTCATAGTTGTTGTCCTACCCGTTTTGGCCAACTAATCCTCTGATCTGCTTGGGTAGGATTGAAACCGCTATTTTCAGACAATTCTCACCTGGAACCGTAAAGATTCAACACCTCTATCCATTGCGCCACTGCGAGAACAACGAGGATAACAGTTCGCAAAAATAATGAATGTACAAATTATGAAACCTCATCTCAAAGGATTAAAAAAATGTGAAAATTGTTTTTTTTTATAATATGTAACACCATGTATACGATTCTAACAGAAATAAATAAAAAAAAAACACCCTGCGAATTATGATTCTCCAAGATTGAAATTATTTGGTTTTGTCCGATTAAAAATAATTTTAAAACGGGAGTAAATTTCCGTATAAACATTAAAAATAGCATTTTTTTACAAAAGAGTAACCACTTATTAAGGTCCGGAAGCCACTCGAGGATAAGAGTTAATAAACGTACAGTGGTCAATGGAACAATGTCGTAATAATTGTTAATAGTGGAAATTTGGTAAACTTGATTACTTAAGGGGAACGGCTCATCAAGAACTTGTTTACGTTGGACTTGAAGACGACCATATTATAGTCAGCTGGAAAGCAGGCAAACGGAAGACAATTCCACAGGCGTGCAATTCTAAGAAAGAAGCTTTGCTCATGGAATCTACATTTAGGTTTAGGCACAGATAAAGAGTGGGGAAAATTATTGATAGTGTTTTCAGCTAGACGAGTATTTATCGTGAAAGTTTGGCGAGGGAGGGGGGGCATAGATTGGAGCCAAGACGAGCACTTGCCATGAAAATAACGATAAAGCAGAGACAGGCTCGCAACGTCTCTTCTGTGAGATAGAGGTTGAAGGGAAGAGAAAAGGGAACCCCCCCACTAGACTGCGAACTCTATTTTGAACTCTGTCAAGGCAAGATAGCTCCTGCCCAGATGTGGCAACAGTACTTCATACTTGGCTGTACCTGGCATATAGGTAGAGAATTGCATCAGCAGTGAGATATCTACTGGATCGATAGAAGGTTCCTACCATTTTCCCAGCATCCTTGGCAACAGATTTAATTACGTGTTCCATTTCAGATCAGGAGTAACAGTCAAGCTCAGGAGTTTATTAAAACATGGAGCCTCCTCAAGATGAGAGCCATTCATTTCAGTTGATGGCAGATGGGGATGAGAACGTTGATGATGTAAAGATAGAAGTTTGGCTTTATGTTGATTTTTTTTTTAATTTGATAAATATAATTAATTTCTATTATTATTAATAAACATCATTAAATAAGGAATCATTTCGAGTAAAAATCGAGTTTCGTTTTTAGATGAACACGACATCAAGTCAAATTCTGTAGTCATTTTGTTTCAGTTTCTGTATCAATTAAAATATAATAGTTATGCAGATTTTACGACCGTTCAACAATGAGTGGCCTGCTAGCTTTTGCATTTAAGATGAAATTGAAAGAAATGTTTTAAATTCTTTAAATTCTTAGAAATTAAGTATTTTTATTTATTTCTTTATCAGCTTATCGAGAGAAACTAAAGACAAGAAAATTAAAGGATGATACGAAACTATTTTTTTCATTGGGATTTTTCTCTTATTTTTTCTTATCGGAAAAACTGGCAGAATTCTGATGAGAATTCGGAAGATGGATGAAGAAGAGGCTGGGAAAGGGAGCGTTTTCTCTCTTTTTTTTTTATAAAAGTTTTGAAATATGGTTTTATCATTTGGCAGGTTTATCTTGGGAGACGTCACCTCATGGAAAGATTACAGATCGGGAAACGGTGTGAAATGTTTGGGAAACGAAAGCAAAGCTAAGTGAATGAAAATACAAAAAAAAAAAGAACATGGTATAAAATCAAAGGAAAAGTTTTAGACAAAACGCATCAAAGAAAAATAGTCTTTAAAAGAAAGAAAAAAGAAAGGGGTTACAGAGACAGATTAAAATAAATGAAAAGGAAACGGAAAGTTGAGGAAGAAAAAAAGTATTTTAAGAAAGAAAAGGGGGGGGGTAAAGAAACGGACAGATAAAATGAAAAAGAGGAGAACACGCCAAGAAGAAGAAAAACGAAGAAAAATATGAAAAGAAACAAGAAGATTGTCATACAGAAAGATAAAAATAAAGAAAGAAATAGGAAAAAAAATAAATAAAGAGAATATGACAAATAAGAATGAAATGAAAAGAAAAAAAAAGAAAATGGCAGACAGTCACATTGAAAGACAGAAGTGAATAAAGAAATATGAAAAAGCAAGGTTTTAAAAAAGACAAAACCGTAAAGAAGAAGACGAAGAAGAAACAGTTTCACAGAAAGACAAGTGGATAATGAAAAACCCAAAAACAAAAAACAAACAAACAAAAAGCAAACAAACAAAAAACAAAAGAATCTCACTCGTCTAGCCAAAATCGCTATCAATAAATTCCCCCATTCTCTATCGGTGCCTAAACCTAAGCGATGATTCCATGAAAGAAGCTTCTTTCTTAGAACTGCCCGCATGTGGAACTCTGTTCTGCTGGTCTGCTTTCCAAATGAATACAATATCATCGTCTTCAAGCCCAATGCAAACAAGTTCTTATTGAACCGCCCTCGTAAGCAATTTAATTATACAACATTTATATTACAAACGATTATTACGCAACTGTCCCAAGGACTCCAATACGCATATTAAGCCTTTTTCTCAAGTGGCCTCTGAGTATTGATATGTGGTAACCCCTTTGTAAAAAAACAAATAAGGACAAGCAAGGTCAAGAAAAAAAAAAGTAAAAAAGAAGACGAATAATAAGAAGGAAAGAAACACTCATATAGAAAGACAGAATTATATAAAGAAATAATAGGAAGCAAGATTAAAAAAAAGATAAAAACGTGAAGAAGTAGTAGAGAAAGAAGAAGAAAAGAATCAGTTTTATAAAAGGAAAGAATTGTACAAAAGAATAAGATTAAGCAAGGTTCAGAAAAAGACAAAAATGCAGAAGAAGAAGAAGAAGAAGAAGAAGAAGAAGAAGAAGAAGAAGAAGAAGAAACAGTCATATAGAAAGACAGAATTGAATATGAAAATAAAAGGAAACAAGTTTAATTTGAAAAAGTAGAAAAAGAAACGAAGGAAAAAGAAAAAAGGAGTCGAGAAACGCGAAGATAGACAGTCACAAAGAAAAACAAAAATGACTAACGAAATTAGAGGAAATAAAGTTCAGAATAAGATAAAAAGATGAACTAGAAGAAAATAAACAAAAATAAATAAAAGTCACAGTAAACAAAAAAAATAAAACAAAAAATAATAATAAAAAGGAGTGTATAAAAAAGGAAAGAAAAAAAAACAGAAAGAGAGCGTTATCTTAAAAAAAAAGTGAAAAATAATGACGATGTTGGACGAAGGTTACCGATCTAAATAAATCGAGGAAGATGGCGTTGTAGCCGCCAGGATCTTTCAAATTTAATTCCTTACTGGTTTATCTTTTCGAGAAAAGATGTTTTTGAATTTCAGTTCCAACCTTGATCCCTTCCACCAGCCGTCCGTGCATCCCCGCCCTTACTTGACGTGCCTTGCTGATGATGAAAGTAGGCAGACTCCCTGCAGTTTTAAATCACTCCAAGATAACTCACCTGTTCATCTTATATCTTCATAGGAAACCGAATCTTATTGACGTCTCATGGATGGATATCAACATTGCTCAATCACCAACACACCCCCCCCCACACACACACCCACACCCACACACACACACACACACACACACACACACACACACTATATATATATATATATATATATATTTGAATTTGTAGCAATACATATATGAATGCTAACAGATACAGCAAACATTGCCCAGGAATGAAATTAGTT
The DNA here is from genome assembly GCF_053919585.1 of Euprymna scolopes. Lineage (NCBI taxonomy): Eukaryota > Metazoa > Mollusca > Cephalopoda > Sepiida > Sepiolidae > Euprymna > Euprymna scolopes. Next base: position 59,135,019 of record NC_136499.1, on the reverse strand, counting down.
CTTATATTATTACACGAATCGGTGAATGAGAATAACAGGCGACTTGAAGTCCGCAGCAAACAGCCTCAGATAAAAATTGTTCTGTATTTCTAAAAAAAAAAAAGAAATTAATAAATATTTCATAAAGTAATATATATTTTTATAATGATAAAACAAATAGAAAATAGTGAAGCAAAAACATACAAAAATAGAGTATAAGGCACATTTTGATCTGACAATGTTCGCTGCGGACTTTGAGTAGCCTGTTTTTTCTGAGTCACCCAAAGATGTCTCCTCAGTGTACGTGAACGACGGTGGTAGTTGATCAGACTGTGAGAGTAAAAAACTCCTCACACTTCCTCTTCTTATCACTAATTAAAATATTGAGAAGAACTTATCATTATTAGCAATGAAAAAAAAAAATCAAAAATGAAATATTGGCGCTTATTTAGAATTAAACCTGTTTTAAAAAATGCAGAAAATTAAAATAAAACTTCATGATGTACTTACCCGTCACGGAACGAAAATGGAATATTAAAAAAAAAAATACATACATATATTGATCGAGTAGTTTTTTTTAATTAAAAAAGCAAATTTTATGATGCGCCATGTTTTATTAATAAAGGGGAGACAACTCAACTTGAACTACCGTGATCAAAAATCAACCTTGTAATAGATAGAATAGGAGGTTTTAATGTGTATTTTGTTAAGGGTAGGATCATGTTACAGTTGTTTGAATATATTTGAGGAGGTTGTGTAGTTTTTGGTAAAATAACAAAAACAAAAAAAAAAGCTTTGGTATTTGTGGGGGATGATTTTGTATTCTTTTTATATATTAGTAGATTCTGTGTTGCAATATTTTTTATATAATTATGCTGATACGCTAGGTGTGTCAGAAACTTCGTGAAAAATATTGAATTAATTCGATCCCCTGTCTTTCCAAGCTTATAACTGCTCGAAAAATGTAATTCAAACCCTAATTTTTTTTCAATTAAAGGCGCAAGGACCAAAGTTTCATTAAAAAAAAAAACAAAAAAACAAAAACAACGTGATTTTTTTTAAGAAAAAGGTTTTAAATTTCGGACTTTACGCGTAAATTTCTAAATACACTTCTATTTGTGTTTTAAATTTGAATATATTATTTATTGATCTTTTATCTCAATTTGGTATGTATAAAACGTTGGTGAGTAAATTAATTATTTACTTTTTAATAGACATTTCAAAATGGGGGGGGGGGCGTGTATTTAAAAAAAAACGTTTGTCTAAAATATTATATTCGGTTTATTTATTTATTTTACCAGGTAGTCACCACTTATCAAGGCCCGGAAGCCACCCGAAGATAAGGGTTATTGTGTGTACAGTACGTTAGTGTTGGAGATTTGATAAAGTGTCTTACTTCAGGAGGCAGTCCATCGGGAATTCTTTCACATTGGACTTAAAGATATCCAGGTTGTAGTCAGGTGGGAAACAGGCAACTGGAACACAGTTCCACAGGCGTGCAGTTCTAAGAAAGAAGCTTTGTTCATGGAATCTACGTTTTGATAAGGAGTGGGTAAAATCTTTGACAGTGGTTTAAGCTAGGGGGTGTTTATCGTGAAAGATTGGCGAGGGAGGACCAGAGATTGGAGTTCAGACGAGCACCTGTCATGGTAGTAACGATAAAACAAAGACAGGCTCGCAACGTCTCTCCTGTGAGAGAGAGGTTGCAGGGAAGACAAAAGGGCATCACCACCTAGGCCACGAAGCCTATTTTGTACTCTGTCAAGGCAGGATAGGCTGTTTTTAGCAGCTCCTGCCCAGATATGGCAGCAGTACTCCATCCTTGGACGTACTTGGCTTTTATACAGATAGAGAATTGCATCAGGGGTGAGATATCTTCTGGAGCGGTAGAAGGATCCTACCATTTTTCCAGCAATCTTGGCAACTGACTTGATGTACGTATTCCATTTCAGATCAGGAGTAAAGGTCAAGCCCAGAACCTTATCAAAACATGGAGCTTCCCCTAGAAAAGAGCCACCCATATCAATTGATGCCAGATAGGGATCAGAGTGTTGATGATGTAAAGATAGGAGCTTGGTTTTAGATGCATTAAAAGTAACCAACCACCTCCTCTCCCACTGTACCACGCGCTCAAGATCAGAGGAGAGAGAATCTGAGAGAACTTCGTCATTTACGGCCTTTGATGTGTTGCCATAGATGGTCGTGTCATCAGCATAGATGTCAACGAATGACTTAAGTATGTGTTTTGGGAGATCATTGATGTACATCAGGAAGAGATTTGGGCCTAGGATGGACCCCTGAGAGACTCCAGCATTAATATTGATGGCCTCTGATTTCTGCCCATCAACTACTACTCTTATTAGCCTATCGGAGAGAAATGATTTTATGATCGAGAAAACATTTCCAGTTATACCGTAGCTGGAAATCTTGTGAAGTAGGCCCTTATCCCTTACCTTATCGAAGGCCTTTGATATGTCAAGATCAATTGCCCTAGAGAGTAAGCCTTTGTCAAGAGATTCGCTAATCCTATGAGATATAACAGTTAGCACATCTGCTGTAGATCTGGCAAAACGGAAACCATATTGCATGTCACTAAGAAGGTTATTTCTGCTTAGGTGGTTAACTACTTCTTTATTTATATGGATTCCAGCAGTTTACTCATGACACACAGGAGACTTATTGGTCTGTACTGAGAGGGAGAGGACTTATCACCTGAATTCTTAAATACAGGGCATACTGATGAGGTTTTCCATGGTGTTGGGAAGCACTTCTCTGTAAGGCAACGCTTAAAGAGTTTTGTAAGTATGGGGGCAAGTTCTAGTTGAAGCTTTTTCAGCACAATGATTGGAATGCCGTCAGGGCCAGTTGCTTTACTGGAATCAAGGTTCTTGATTAGCTTGGCGACATCACGCACATATATTTGTATGTTGCAGAGCATGTTGTCCGTGATACGGGGAGTTGATGGCTTCATCGCATATGGTGTTTATTGGAAAGAGCATAAAATTTTACATTGACCCTGAAAATATCGTAAAAATAGAATCAATAGAAAAATTTTAATAGATTTTTAAGTTTAAAAGTTGAAAAATACTGAACTCGTAAAATTCAATTAATTTCATTACTGTTTATTTTAAAACAAAAAAATATTTCTATTACTTTTTATACAACTTTAATAGTTTGTTTTTGAAGTATCATCCATAAAGAAAATAAACAACCCACTTTTAAAAGAGAAATTACGAGTTTTTTTTATATTTTATTCGCAGTTTCGTGTTAGGGGTGTCAAAAATTCCTACAAAAATTTTGGATATTCTATTTATAAACACTGTCGATAGGAACTGACGAATCAAATTATTTCACGGTCTGTTATCAACCAATCAGAAACCAGAATATATATTTTTCTCTCTGTTTTACTGGTTACCTGTGAATTATTAGCGACAGTACAGCTATGCGAGAGATCGGAAAAGCGGTGAATTATTAGCGACAGTTATTTTTTTACATCCTGCTACGTCATCATCTCCACCGTTCCCAGCCAATTATAAGTAGAGTAACAGATTTGCTTGTTATTGTAACCAACAGACAATAAACAAAACCGTCTCTCCGTTCGTAAATGTATTAATTAAAATATAATATAATATAATATTATATATATATATATATTGAAAATGAAAAAACGAAAAAAAAAAAAATCATTTATATATTCAAATTTCCTAGAGATGATTGATTTGAAGAAATAGAATACAAGTACAATATTTGAAAACATTTAGTGGGTTTCATTTTTTGAACCAAATATTCTTTTTACATCACCAGCGCACCAAATGTGTTCAACTATTTGAGTACATTTAGGCGTCCATTTAAGTTTCCTAAAGTTTCTTTCACAATGGCTTTTAAATGACCGTCTGTTGCGCATCAGACTCTAATAAATGCCGACATTAAAAAAATACAACAGCAAAAAAAAAAAAAAAAAAAAAACCCAGATTGATAAAATTTTAGGTAGCTTAACGGGCAAAACATTGGTACCTAAAATGGAACCTGTATGTGTAGTATATCGATGAAAAATACATATTCTGATCTTGTAATTTTTGATCGAGCACTTTAATTGATGTTTTTCTTCTAACATAATGTGTATATATATATATATATATATATATATATATATATATATATATATATATATATATATATATATATATCATGATTCTTTGAGGGGTACAGAATTTATACATCGCAATCATGAAGGGAAGACTTAAATTCATGATTAAAAACGTTTAAAATAAAGTCAACAGTGCGAAGAGAAGAGAAGAAAAAAAGGGGAGTCAGCTGACCGGTTTCGCCCTCGCTTTATCAAAGCTGTATCGAGGGATTTGTTTTGGAGAAAAAAAAGCGCACGGGAATCGAAAATATGTAAAAATAAAATCATGTTGCGTTACGTTATGTATGGGGGAAAAATGATTGCTATACACACAGACATAAATATATAAATTATCTTGTCTACGCGAGGACTGGTCTCTACCAAACTACTCTGTCAATTTTTGGACTACAGACTTAAGACATGGGATATACGGGATTTGAACCTGTAGAATAAATTCGATTTAAGTTTACATAGCTGATAAGGTGTTAAAGGTGTTAGGTAAATAGCTTATAAGGTAATAAAATCGAACAAGAAATGAAACTTGGCAAGCGTAAGTCGACTAAATGTGTTACTTTTGCGCAAACGCAAATATACATTTATACCTTAATGTTGGTTGTTTCATATCCATTTGACTCAGATGGTAACGAGTAAGGCTGAAGAGCTACATGTTTTCGTTTTAATCCTAGTTGATGACCCCCATCATTTTTTTTTTAACGTTGAGATCACTCCTATACATTGGATACAATATAATAATCAATAGAGTGTTGGCTCTATAATAATAAATATGAAATCTGCATAAATTAAAATATACCATTTAAGCGTATTTTACAGGCGGGCTACGTCAGATAGCCACTATTATATATTGGATACAATATAATAATCAATAAGGAGTTAGCTTTATAATAATAAATACGAAATCTGCATCAAATAAAACATCATATTTAAACATATTTTTTACAGGACAACGTCAAGCAGTCTGCTAGTATATAATCATAATTGTCCTTATCTGGCGCTGTCCGGGAGTCTTTCTCCTTTCATTTTTGTTTCCTTCCTTTACCTCAGCTATTTTTCTTTTTAATTAATTAATATCTTGCGAGAGAATATTAACATTTTATATAGGCAAATAATTAGCACCTTGCAGAAATTACATATAACTAGCGGGGCTTGTGAAAGTTTCACATCGGACTCTTTCATATGTAATATATTATTATTATTATTATTATTATTATTATTGGCTCACAAGGAGCTTTCACACAGGCCATAATGGATCGCTCCTTGAAAACAATCTGTGGTGTTTCATTGAAGCTGGGTGACAACAAATCTCCCCAGTTTT